>NW_026889782.1:35312500-35897500 GCF_033153115.1 Saccostrea echinata | reverse complement strand
AAATAAAACGCATACTTTAACCTTTTGACCCCCTGTCTGTGTTATGGTGTTTTGAATGCCGTACCATTCCTCAGCAAAATACATTAGGAATGTAAATATATCACATTAATTTTATTGTCAATAATACTGAAGTACATGTAAGATAGACGGCTTCTCGTGCTGTGTTCTGTAAATAGCGATACCATTTATAAAACATACAATACAATACGCTATGCAATTCATACAGCATCCTTTCTAATGGAACAATAAACCCCAGACGTATTACAATTTTAAAGTATGATTAAAAAAAGAAATAATTTTTTTGGTAAAAGTCACTGGAAGTATTAGAACAAAGCATATATCCATAATATATTAAAAATTGATATCTGTTAGAGACCGTGACTTAAAAATGCATAAAATGCAATACGAAGCAAATCATTCAAAATGATAACAAGGTAAGAAATGATGGTTTTAAAATATCAGATTTTCATTTAATATAGAAAAGGTATTGTAAAATTGAAATGCCTTGAGATGTTTTGAATTCGGCTGTTTTAATTTGACTATGTTCCCGATCAAATAATTTTCTTTGAACCTCAAGCTTTCATGAACATTTTGACATTACATGTCAAGTACGCACTGTAAACTTCCTAATCATTAGTAGTTAAAAATGTAAATTATTGAAAATCATCAAGAAACTCAAGCTGAATAACAATAGTGGATCAAAGGTAGTTACTGGATATACACGTTACTGGATATACACGTTACTGGATATACACGTTACTGGATATACTACTTACTGGATATACACGTTACTGGATATACACGTTACTGGATATACACGTTACTGGATATACTGGTAACTTGATGAACTAGTTACTGGATATACTACTTACTGGATATATACGTTACTGGATATGCTAGTTACTGGATATACTAGTTATTGGATATACTAATTACACGATATACACGTTACTGGATATACTAGTTACTGGATATACAAGTTACTGGATATACACGTTACTGGATATACAAGTTACTGGATATACTAGTTCCTGAATATACTGCTTACTGGATATACACGTTATTGGATATACACGTTACTGGATATACACGTTACTGGATATACACGTTACTGGATATACACGTTGCTGGATATACTAGTTACTGGATATACACGTCACTGGATATACACGTTACTGGATATACAAGTTACTGGATATACACGTTACTGGATATACACGTTACTGGATATACTAGTTACTGGATATACTAGTTACTGGATATACAAGTTACTGCATATACACGTTACTGGATATACACGTTACTGGATATATTAGTTACTGGATATACACGTTGCTGGATATACTAGTTACTGGATATACTAGTTATTTGATATACTAGTTACTGGATTTACAAGTTACTGGATATACACGTTACTGGAAATACACGTTACTGGATACACTACTTACTGGATATACACGTTACTGGATATACTAGTTACTGGATATTCTAGTTACTGGATATACTAGTTACTGGATATACTAGTTACTGGATATACTAGATACAAATAATTAAACATAATTTTCTTGGTTTTTAAGATATATAATTTAAAATTTCTACTACTTAGCAGTGACCATTTCAATGCCTGCGGAATTTGTGAATTGTACTCACAAATGATATCGTAACATACAAAAAAAGAAGTACGCTTAACGCAGAATCAAAGACGTTTACAGAATACTAGAGAAACATGTCTCTTTGTCTCTTTTTTCAACAACTAAATAATCATTATATGCAAAGAATTATATGATGGTGCACTTGATTTGAACCCAATTTTCAGAACTTACCTAAAAAAAGCACTTACCTAAGGTTCCATTGGCCGGTCCTGCAAGAAAGAGTTGATATTTTTCTGTTTCATCGGAGACAGAGAAGCGACCGTACAACTCATACAGCCTTGTACCATTGTGGAGAGTGATGACAGCATAGAGGAATGAGTTGTTTTCTTTTGTTAACTGATGGATTACATCATTTCCTGCATTAAGATATATTTAAAATCAACTGTAAAGTGTATTTCATACAATTAATTCTATTTGAATATGAATATACCTTAATGAAAATCAAATTAGTTTCTTAAGCTGTAGACACTAGTGCTAATTTTCATCTCTTTAATACCATACCACTAAGTGATTTTTAATTACCTCTTGCTTTCATTATTTTCTTATTATTTAAGATACAAATTAAACAGGATAAGTGAGTATTGTCGAAACATACTACCCAGTCTTAAAACCAAATCTTTGATACGCTTCAATTTTATATCTGCCACAATAAAGAAATGTTGTCAGACGTTGAAGCGGATGATAGCCCTTATTTGACATTGGTTTACACTTACCAACCCAGACATCCTGTTCAGGTGAACCAAAACCATTCTTATATTCCGCCCAGGTCCTGTCAAAACTCAGGGATCCGTTTACACGTTTCTGAATTGCCTTTGAAAATTAATATGTATGACAATATAATTCATTGGTTCGAAGAAGAATTGTAGGATCAATGTGTTATGATATATAAACTCAAAATATACATATATTTTTTTTTAATTCTACAATCCTTTAAACAACAAGAACACTGACTGTGAATTATTTTTTGTACTTTTAATTTTGATATAAACTAGATACCGTCCATCCTCCGTCCATTGTCTCCATGTCGCAGAAAACTCTGACAGGACTGGAAATGGTACCATGGGGGTAAATGTCATACACCCCTGTATCAGTGTAACCATCTGCGTGAAGATCCTTACAATCTAAGGGAATAACTGAAAAAGAAAAAAAAACATACTGGAATCATATTATGCCTAAATACAGGTAGTTAGAGGATACATTATACCTGCAAGATATATTAAGGTTAATTGTTGAAGCTAAATTGTGAATTAAAATGTAGATTATGTCAAGCTCTCCCTAATTACATGGAATTATTTTGGTTTTCTAATTGTTTCAGATCTTTAATCTATGATATGGTTAATATTATTTTAAATTTAATTCAATTAACCCCAATACTCTGTTGATAATTCGAACATTATTTGTATTTCTTATAGGAATGTTAATGAGGAATATATTTATAGATCAGATGGTGTACCACGTGGACAGTGAAAGAGAACTAATTTTACTTCTAAAAAAAACATTGCAATGATATCGTTTCTTTCAGCTGATATAAGGTATGTTAAAGTTAACATTTCCTAAATTCTTAGGTCCGTACAATGACCTTGTTTTCAAATACAGTCTGTCGTTGTATTGAATGTAGACTGACGTCTTTAACACAGATTGTAAGGCCTTTATTTTCACAATGAAATGTCCACGAACTTTCCGTTTTCCAGATCAGGACAGGGGACACACGGTGGATCTGACCGGTAGACAAAGGGTGCTTATTACTGCATGGCGCAGGATTCTCCACCCAGCTTTCAGGACAGTTATTTGCAAGAGAGCAATTTCGAGTTCCTAACTAAAAGTGCTCTCTTTTTGATTATTTAGTCAATTACAAGCTATAATTTTCTTATGGCTAAGAATGATACAGTGTCATTAAGCTAAAAATTTTATTATTACTGTAGAATCCCCGTGTGAAAATTTTAATCTTATAGTTGTCATTAATATATCCTATACAATATAAGTTTTTTTTTTTTTTTTTTTTTTTTTTTTTTTTTTTTTTTATCAAAATGAATACTAACAGAAAGTAAAGAAAGAGAAAATAATGGAATCACAAAATATAATTCCATCAACCTCAAATTAATCATTAATTAGAAATAAAAATAAGAAGAAAAAGTCAGCAAAGAGACAAGAATATTATTTAGAATTAATAATGTTGAAAACACAATTGTTTATACCGCATATAACAGTAATGTCACGGGAAAAAATCGTATCGTGAATAGTAAATATGATAAACCTCTTCGACCTAAGCCCTCGGGGAATAGTTCCTGTCGCGGGTTTGATAAAAGAGCTATCCCACTCACAACCAGTGGATAAGCGTTTTATTATACTGATGTATATCATAATTTCTGAGGGTTTGTATTATCTAATACTACAGTTTCATAGGCAAAACATGAAAAGAATAATTATAATAGTTTTGAGCAAGTATTTGGAATAAGATAACACTGAGGAATGAGCTGAAATCTTGATGACGTCACAATGCTACTGAAGTCAGATGACATCATCAGTCTATAGACTGATTATAGGAAATCAAAATTGGCGGCAAAAATTGCATGAAAATTTTCCGAGGGGTGGATAGCAAACACTTTACCCCGGGGTATAGCTTTGCTATGCGTGGAAATTTTCAGACTATAAAAGATAGTTATTTTACCTTCTTAACTTTATATAGGAAACATTTTAACAGAAGTATAATAATAAATATTGATAAACCTCTTCGACCTAAAAGGAGTGCGATAAAAGCAGATGAAGCGTTTAGAGTGTTTTTTGTGATTTATGTCAGACAGAAAAAGTCGCCCGCGTGGCGCAGTGGTTAGAGCGTCTGCTCTAGGGTCGCCGAGTAAGGAGTTAATCCTTACGTCGCGGGTTCGAATCCACCGCGAGACGTGGAGACTGGACCTTCGGATAAGAATGTATAAACCGAAGTCCCCTGTCGCAGTAGGTGTTGGCACGAACAAGATTATTCGCTTCTCAATGGCTCCCGAGTGCCGAACATAGGTATAAATTTGTAGCCCTCCATCGGCATGTGGTGGCGTCTCCATGTGAGTGAAAAATTCTCGAATGGGACCTTAAAATACAAACAATCAAACAAGCAAACAGACATAAAAGAAATAACAATTATACATACAGTTATCAGAGTAGTATCTCCAACCGGCCTCATCAGACATCTCAGACGTTAATCTTTTCTTGTGGGTACGACATTTCTTCATTTGAGAGTTGAAACCAAAGAAGACGCATTCCCTTTGACACATCGCGGCACACTCGGTCAATGAATGAGAATTATATTCTCCTAAAAGTTCGTTATTTGATTTCTTATCATTAAATTCCAGTATCGCGGTATATTTCTGCGAAATAATGATAGGTTCGGATAAAACTATGAATCCGACAATAAAAGAGATAAGACACTGATTGCTCATTTTTCTCTTCATTTTTTAAGGAAAAAAGTAACTGCTGCGTTCCTGTGAAAGTTTGCTAAATGGTCTTTCAACCGCCAAATATATATATATCAGAACCTTAATCAATGACAGAAAAGTGATTGGCTAACTGTTACGTACTCTGTATTTTACAATCGTTAAGTATCGATTTTATTGAAGTTAATATGAATTGTCATAAATGATTACTTTGCAATTGCAATTCAAATATCAAAATGAAAAGTTTGCTGTTTTTTTTTTTTTTTTCACATAGTTTATGCCTCTAATGTTAAACTACTGTTGAGTGTTTTTTTAGATTACAATCCTCGAGCACACCTTAGAAAGACATTATGTAGACTTTGTAATATACAGTAGTAAAAGTGTTATTTGAGATCGTTCTAAGACGTGTTAAAAATCTTTCAAAAATGGCAAGATTTTACGATACATGTTCTAAATAAAGGGTACAAAATACGTTGTTTTTACAAAATACGAATCATGGTAAATAAATATTATTGTAACTTATGAAACTCATACTCATTATTTTAACCTCCAAAGTGAGGCGGAATAATTGTTTGGATTGTACAAATAATGCTTAAAATGCACATAGAAACAGGCGTGTTTGCGGAGTTATTTCTGTTTTATTTATACTGCTGAGAGTCTTGTTCTTCATGTTTTGTTTTAAAAACATGTCATAGTTCACATGAAATATGTTTTTCTAATAGAGTAGAAAGCCTTATAATAAATCAACCAACGAACGATACCAGAGGGATAAAAATTATCCGTGATAAAGTAACTGGACCTTAATGCATCTATAAACCAGCTATGAAGAGAAATTTGGAATAGCTGACTTATCATATTATAATATTTTTTGGTCCTGGCAGAGCTCGGTACCAATTTGTTTTAAAAAAAAGTTTTAACAAAAACGATGATTATAGATCCGCTTACGACGTAATCATGTATTACAAAACCCGGTACACTGGGCACACGGAACCATGACGTCATTCCATTAATTAATATATCACAAAAAATGTGACCTTATTACAGGTATACATCTTCAACGTCTACGAAAACTACGAAAAGGCTTTACACTTCATAAAATCAGTTTGGAATTTTTCAAATACCCTCCGTTTATAATTTCATGGAGTAAAGATTGACCAGTAGAATAACATTAATTTGATTTAAAATCATACCATTTTTTTCGTTTTCAAATAATAATGCCACAAATTGCAATCATGAAATATGATGATAACGAACAGGAATTAAGCTCAATAGTCCATTGAAACAATACAAATAGGAAGCAGAGCAAACACGGACATCTAAAAACATCAGAGGTGGGGTCAGGTGTCTTAGAGGAATAAGTATCTCTGTCCACCGCTCCCACCCCCTCTGCTCCTTGTCATTATCGAGCAAACGGTAAAACCTTAACGATTTAGTGTGAGATAATGGCCTAACAATTTGTATAAAAATGTCAGCATTCGACTCAACGATGGGCTGAATTTCAGGATAAGGTCATTGTATCAATCATAGAATTTACGAAATGTTGACTTTAAGCGCACTATTGATTTTATTGTTTCATCAGCATATTTTTCAATAGCTGGCCTCGTTTAAGAACACGATTCTTGGGAGTGGATCTAAAAGCCTTTCGTGCATAAGTCGCGTATAATTTTCTGATAAAGATTTTAAGAATAATGAATCCCACGTTATGATATTGTCTATATAGTAATTTGCTAAGTTAGCAATTACGTAAGGAAAATATCTGTACGTGCAATTTTAAAAGCGATTACAACATACACCGGGAAGAAATTTGCTCTGTTGTCAGTAAGCAAACGGTCAACGGTGACAGGTCAAAGGAGGTGCAACGGAATATTAAATAGAGAAGTCTTCTGGTTTAAAATATCTGGAAATAAACTTGCTTGTCGATACATCTTAGTATACACGTACAACTCGATTTACAGTAAATACCCCTGAATTTAAATTGCTGTGCAGATGAAATACGTGAAAATGTGAGAACAACACTCACATTAAGAAAAACTTAGTCTAAGGTCGTTTTATCATTTTAATATCTTCATAAACTTCGTGATAAATTTTTACATTTTTTGTTTTCAATTTGTACTAAAGTCAACGTAAATTGTTATTTGGAAATTAAAAGTCGCACAACACCTGCTGCATTACAGAATTATATCTCTTAGCATCCCCGACATTAACCAGCAATTACTTCGATAAATATTCATTTGAATTGTTTTTTCCACTTAACAAAAATTTTCATTGTATAAATTATAAATAGAAACACATAATTAAAACATTTCCTTTAAAACACAGAGAGAAAAAAAAAGATTTAGAGAAGCTGAAGGTAAAACATAAAAAAAAAATTATTAATCACGCTTCTCAACAAGTTTTTAACATAGTCGCATTGAATTTGTTATTGCACAGACTTATACGCTGATAAACATTATACCACAACGTACGTTGAAATGTAGTTCGGTAACTAAATATAACTATATCCATTGGAAAATAGAAAGAAAAATACGTCCGTAGACATACATCAGGTCAAAATGATGAACGTAAGGAAAATTGAATGGGTATTTCTATTAACATCTATAAAAAGGATGTTTAAGACCCCAAGACCCTACAAAACAAATACAAATAACTTATCACCTCAATTATCTTGACTTTTCATTGTAACCGATATAAGTATAAATACTGTATATAAAACAATTTACTCCTCTCACTTAGAGGTTTAATTCCTACATTTTGTACTCGAAATATTTACATAACCAATATAATACTTTTTTTTTTCTTTTTTGCCCAAAAGACAAATGACATTTAGTTTATCAACTTGATCTGTATCTTCCGATTATACAAAAAATAATCTTATTAATAATTTAAAAGAAAATAAAAAGTAACTTTTAAATGATTTAAAATTACAAAAAGATGAAATTCTTATAATCTAATATGTATAATTAACAATTTCTTTAGTTTTTATTTATCCATTTTTTTTAAAACTGAATACTAAAATACGATATCAAGTGCATATTATAATTTTTACCTATCCATTTGCTCCTATTTTCTCACTAACACTCATTCATTTTGGTTCATGGAAGCTTACTTGTTAATATATTTTAAAATTAAGAGAGAGAAAAATAGTTAAATATCAATATAAATACAATAAAATAAGGAAAACCTTACGTATTGTAACAGATTAAAACTTAATATTATTGTCAAATAGACCTTCCCATTTATTCCATAAATAAAATTTTTGCATTTCCAAATTCTGGCTTGCAATATATTTTTTCAACCCTATATTAGTGTAGAAGTAAAATAGAAGTTCCAGAACTTTTGGCAGTTTGCCTTTTTAAAACATGAACAATATATTGATTTGTATACAAGACAGGAAATTTACAACTCTATAACATTTTGACAAAGGAAGTTCAACTAAGAAAAAATACTAATTACATTAAAAGTCTGTCAGTGCAAAATTCAAAGAATCGTCCAAATGGAAGGTTGCAACCTAGGATTTTTTAGTGGCTTAAAATTTTTACATAAAAGTAGAAGTCAGAATATTTACAGAAAATTGTTGAACCTTGCATCTATTTCTAGTGACAGCTCATTTGCATATTTGTCGAAAATCACACTAAATTATACGGACAAAACCATACAAACTGATTAATTCAAAATGTGACCTTCTGCCATCAGATTATTTTCAAATTGTGTTTTCTTTTCAAAAGCATGGTCTTATTATACAAATAATAAAGAAAAACTTAATTCAAATGAATGTTTGATTTCTTAAAGGTCTTTTCATAGATCCTAAATCATTGAGTATGATTCTTTAGCAATTTTTTAATGCTATTTTCTCTCAAAAAAAATTATTATTAAAATAAGCGTAATCTTTAGAATGGTCTTAGGTCTACTATGTATTAAAATATTGAGCTTGGGAAATAATATCTACATTTTCAAAATAAACTTTGAAATACCATACTTTGCTACAATTTCGCATATTTCAAAGAACAGCCTATTATCATATTTATTGACTATTTCCTAAATATCTAAATGAAAAAAAAAAAAAAGGAATAACTGATTTAGATACTTCATATAAATTTCTATTGCTTATTTTAGCCCCCTGCTACCAATTTCCTGGAGTTTAATTGTTATCTCCCCTTTTTGGAACTCTGTAGTATTATTGGGTAAAAATGACATGTATATCAACATGGAATAACGAAGGTCATCATGGTCATGTATGATCATTTTGTATGAACCTAGGGAGTTGTTGTGGATCATCATTGTTGTATGAAAGTGAAAAACTCATTTTAAATATCTTTGAATGTAAGAAAAAAAGCAACAATCTAGCTAGAACAAGCAAATAGCCCCTGCGCTAAGGCCCATTATGTTGTATCGGCGTGTAGACATGGAAATTGTGATAAAATCTGTTAAAACATTTATTACACATGTATGCTTTAAAACATCGTGATGACGTTTAGTTTACTGGAGAGACTAGCAAACATTGCATGTATGCGGATAGAAGATTCATCCTAAAACAAGCAAGGACAAAGCAAGTATCATGATACACGTTTACAATATTCTGCTTGTGCAAAGAACACACGAATGCAGCCAAAACATATGCCATTTTGCAGTACAAACTGGAAAGAATTAAAAAAAGGCATGAAATTAAGATCTATAAACATGATAAAGGAGTGATAATTTCATTCAAATAAGAGGGGGGTGCTGTCGAATTTTGTCAGGGCATTTATTTTAGTTTTGTAGAATATTCTTAAAAAAATTGTATTAAGCTTTGTAATTTATTCGATAGTTTGTCAGAATAGCCATAATAGTAATAATAATAC
This sequence comes from Saccostrea echinata, assembly GCF_033153115.1. Lineage (NCBI taxonomy): Eukaryota > Metazoa > Mollusca > Bivalvia > Ostreida > Ostreidae > Saccostrea > Saccostrea echinata. The sequence goes on along the minus strand of NW_026889782.1, from coordinate 35,887,585 downwards.
CCTTGCAGATAGAGTTTAATTTTAGGAGATGACCGGAGACTTTTTTGTATATATTTATTCACTGAAAATAGTTGGCAGGGAGGGTGGGACCATTCAAGGTCAGATTGACTCATTCCCAGTGGAGGAAAGTTTACTCATTTTCAAGTTCAGGTTCTATATACATGTGTATCTACCCAGTAGTTTTATTCCATCCACCCACCTCCCCACAAATGAAACTGAAATGGTTGTTCCCCAAGAAAATGGATGTTATAATAAATAATTAATAATGGTTCTTTTTTTATCAGGATGGTAAAATAATTTAAAAAAAAGGTATATATTGAAAAATTTATTAACTGTACATACACCCCGATATGTACAGGGACTCACATAGGATCATAAACATAATTTTGGTAAAACTTTTCATTACTTATAAAATATACACATTTTGCATGAATATTACCAGTTACAATGTAGTGCAGCATGAGTTATATGAGTTTATCTACGGAATTTATAATGACCATGTTATTTTATTGAAATAATTGTGTTTTAATATCTGTACACACATTCCTTTTCACAAGACTTGAATACTGTAACATGTATAATATTTCATGATCTGATAACAAAGCACAACAGAAGCTATTGAAGTTACACTATTATGGATAATAGGGCATGTCAACAGAGGAGGAGGTGCATGCTGATGACATTTATACATATGAACCAGAGCAAGAATAAACGCTCAAAGGTTTAATGGAAAAAGTTCGCTAATAGACTGTCTCAAAAGTGAAATCATTATATATGGAAGCATGTTTACAGCAACAAGGAAAATGCCTGGACATAGTAAATCATTTACAAGCAAGAAAATATTTGATTGCTATTGGTCAGACTTAGAGCTTGAAAAGAATATTACAGATATAGTGATGCCCATATCAGAAGGATGGGTCATGAAGATAATCAACATTCTAATTAAAAGAGACTTAGTGCAGAAGTGAAAGAAGTATGGTCCCGGATAGGGCCATTTGCAAAAGCCCAACAGCGTGTTCAGAAAAAAACATGCCGTCGCGCAAACATACTACACGCCATCACTACGTAGTAGTAGTTGTGGTAATAGTACAGACAATAAAACGTGCTACTAATCACTTGCATGGTTCGGTTCGTTTCGTTTTGTGTACGGTACGGTACGCTTCTTGCACGGAACGGTTCGTTTTGTAAACGGTACGGTTCACTTTGTGCACGGTACGGTACGCTTCTTGCACGGAACGGTTCGTTTTGTGAACGGTATGCTTTGGTGAACGGTATGTAAATTAAGTGGACGGAGCTTGTACGCTTTAGTTTATGATTGGCTACTTCATAAAGTCTTTTATTTCTTTATTATGATCTCTTTATTTTATATAAATGGAAGGACGGTGTTGCATGCATTTTCTAACAAGTTGATTTTAAGTTAAAGCTGTTAAAAATATTTCCTTTTTACAGATGTATTTTCGTTATTACATGTATCTAGTTGTCTTATTTACTGTATCTTTTTTAATTTACTTTCTGTATGAACTACTTTCAATTTTTTAAAATGAAATACTTCAAGTTGTCTATTTATTGTCTTAATTTGTACACCATCTACTTATGGTTGAATAACATGGAAAGAAATGGAACATATCAACACACAATGTATAACAAGGATAAAAAAAAAAAAAAATTTGGTTGCGTCCATCTGCATTTTTTTTGTAAAGAAGAAGCGTAGATTTTTTTTTTAATTGTACTAATTGAATACAATTATTATTTTAAATATTCACTTATCACACTTTTAAACAAATGAGTTTGATTTTGGAAATCCCTCATGCTTTCATTTCGTCTATCATTCTTTTTACGTTCTTGTCGCTGTTGCTTCATAAAAAAATCTCTTAACCGAATGACCAAACAAACAATAAAATAATAAATAGGTTTTATTTTATTTGCTTTTTTTACATGGATTCCTAAGGTGTTTGGCTCACTAGGAAAAAATAATTTGAAAAGTAATCGGTAGAAGTGCACATAATTAGTGCAAAATATTACTTAATTTTCTGTTGATTGTTTTTCTTTTTACATAAATTTTCCATCAATGTGTAAAAACGCCTTTTAAAGGGAAGATACAATTAAGAAAACGGTTAAGACAGCTACAATTCCATCTACATTGTATAAATGTACATATAATATATATTGACTGCAAAGACAGATATCCGAAATAAATAATCTATCAAAATGTTAGAAATAAATATTAGTCCGTTTTCAATTACCTAGAAAATAAATAATATGCACCCATGCATGTCCTCAAATACTTTGAAAATGAATAATTTGCCCATGCCGGGTGCTACTCATCCCACCCCACACCCTTTGTTTCCTTGTCAAACCTTTTTATTGAGGATCTAGAAGAAAAGCTGAGTGCATATGAAATTCTGTTTATCTGCTGATTAAAACTGGTTCTTTGTTTTAGCCTTACTGTTTAAGACAATAAACTGTTGATATACGTGTGAATGTAGGCATATCTGGACTAACGGGATTAGATACGGTTCAATATACACAGTTTAAGTTTTTACCTGTGCACGTGTCATGACAATACTTGATCAAAATTTTCAAATGTTTTTGAGTAAATAACGGAAGCATAGAAAGACGCCATTCTAGATAAGGAGACCATGGCAAGAAATGTATCAGTTTCATTAAAAAAAATGTATGAACACGCATGCACGGACTAAGCATTTTTTAAAAAGATTCAACTGGGCTTTATGTGTAAATTCCAGGTAACATATTTTACCTGAAGGTTTCAGTGAATAAAGCAAATTAAATGGGAAAATGCTTTGAATAAAAATTAATTCTGATATATATCCAGATTTGTATTTTTTTTTAAAATGATTTCGTGTATTAAACTGAAAATTCCATGCGAAAATATGGCGATCGAACTTTTTGACAGTATTTTATATTGACGATAACATCTTGGGTTGGTCAGAAGAATGTAAACCAACACATATTATTTATATATACATCGCCTTTATTTATTTCTCTTTAAATTAAGAGGCGTTTACATTTTAACATGTCCGCTTTCAAATTGACAATTTATTTATTTATTTATTTTTTTTTTAAATTTTTTTTTGTTGCTAAATCTGTAATCATTTCTCCCTAAAAGTATTGCATAAATAAAAAATGATTTAAGGGCTTGATTTGACAAAATAGCACAGAATCCTAATACATTTTTCAATGTGTTTGGTTTCCGAGAACGTTCGTAGAGACAAGAATAGGGTAGATAAAATCATAGAAATAAACGATAAAGTATTTAATTCACTTTTATTTATTTTAAGTTGTTCCTGAAAATATTACGATGGTGCATTTAATATATATATATATATATATAAAGTTAGTCAATCACAACCCGATCATGCATAGCGAATAAGGAATCACCTCACGCTCTGTCGAGTTGTTTTGAAGTCGTAACTAGTTTTGAGTAGCTTCCTTATATTACATGTAACAGATGTTAGTCAAGATGCATGATAATTAATGATAATATCTTGAATCTCTAGCGTTAATTTCCGTCCTTCTTTTACGGGCGCTGCTTCGAAAGAAATAAAAAAAAATGACTTACTGTATTTGGTCATTGCAAGATTCGGAATGCTTTCGCGGCGTGACTTGCATAATTATTTAAAAAAATATTCATGAACTAGTAGTAGTAGTAGTAGCAGTAGTAGTAGTAGTAGTAGTAGTAGTAGTAGTAGTGGTAGTAGTAGTAGTAATAGTAGTGGTAGCAGTAGTAGTAGTAGTTGTAGTAGTAGTAGTTGTAGTAGTGGTAGTAGTAGTAGAAGTAGTAGTAGTGGTGGTGGTGGTGGTAATAGAAGTAGTAGTAGTAGTAGTTATAGTAGTTGTAGTAACAGTAGTAGTAGTAGAAGTAGTAGTAGTGGTGGTGGTGGTGGTAATAGAAGTAGTAGTAGTAGTAGTAGTAGTAGTAGTAGTAGTAGTAGGGCTAATAGTAGTAGTAGTAGTAGAAGTAGTAGTAATAGTAGTACTAGTAGTAGTAGTAATAGTAGTTGTAGTAATAGAAGTACAGTCCCTGAAACGTTCTACTTTCCCACTAGAACGGTGAGCGAACGCTAAACGAACGCTGAACGAACGCAGAGCGAACGGTGAGTGAACGATGTGTGAACGCTGAACGCAACTCGATGAACGATGTGTGAACGTTGAGCGGTGAGCGAACGCAGAACGCGAACGGAGCGCAAACGCGAGCGCAAAGTGAACGGTGAACGAACGGTGAACGCAAGATGAACGATTTATTCGGAATGCCTCTGATCTTTTCCTTGCATTGAAACTATTCTATTGTATTCTAATGCCTGGAGCTAAAAAATAAATAAATAATAAATAAATGAAAATTGCCCTAAGAAAGACGATACATGCACATTAAGTAAAATTATTAATTTAAGTTTCTTACAATATTTTCTGCACATATATGTACATGTATGATGTTTAAATTAAACTTTTTAATAACACGATTTTTATCGCGGTCAAAATTTCAATTGTTACCGAACGCTGTAGTATGAAAGCTAAAACTAATCTAGTTGTAAAATAAATATGTTTATTCTTATTTGATATATAAAACCATTACAAATAATGTGGATTTTAGAAGAGAAAACTACGGACTTACAGAATGAATTACAAAGGTTGTAACAACCATACATATACTTCCGTGCCAAGGCGATTCCGTGTAACATAATGATTTTTTTTTTTTTTTAGAAAGGTATGTGGACGTATTGCATAAATACACTCGTATTTTTAAATTTTAATGCAATAATATATTTATGTCAGTTTTATTTTTTTTTATGATGATTTATTGAGAAGACTTCTACATGTATCTGTAGACATTTCCCGGCCGTGATTATACTCGGACAAGATGATACAAAGAGGCATTAATATAATTTGTTATATATTAAATTTTCACAACTTGATATTTAAGTAATATGCTGTCATACTTTTTATTAAAAAGACAAATGAGAGAGAGAGAAAGAGAAAGATTCGGTTTCAGCCCCCCCCCCCATTTCCTCAAATGTTTGTACCTATATCAAACAATGAAATATATGGAGATAACAAACAGTATTCAAGCTCAAAAGTCCATTATACAATACAAAATAGGAGCAGAGCAAACACGGACCTCCAAACATCAGAGGTGGGATCAGGTGCCATGGAGGAGTGAGCATCCCCTGCCGACCGGTCACACCCGCCGTGTACTCCTTGTCATGATCGGGAAATAACGGAAAAATCCGTCGACAATTCAGTGTGTAAATAATGGCCTACCAATTAGTATGAAAAACGTCAGTCAGCAATTGACTCAATGATAAATTGTATTTGCTGACAAGGTCATTGTATCGACCATAGAACTTTCGAAATGATTAATTTAAACGAGACAGCTGATATTCTTGTTTCATCAACTTATTTGTCAATAATTTACCTCGTTTTAGAAATTGTACATACGTAGAGCACGCTCTTGCGTATCGAATCAACTGAGAGATATATACCCCGTATGCAGGTGATGAAGGTATATTGCTGCATAAGTAAGGGAAGTTGACGATTGAAAAGTTAAAGTCATCACGTTTATCATAAAGCTTGGTTGTTAGATTACCATTAACGTCTTTTTCAAGTGAAATATCCAAATATGAAACAGATGTGTAAGACTCTGTGGTATTCTTTTTTTTTTCCCTAAATTTATCAGGTAGTGAAAGTAACCATTTTTTATCAACAAATCCATTTGTTTTGCAGTCATAATCGGTTTTTATTTTCCTGCTTCAAGTTCACACGAAGTCAACGTGCTTGACGTGTCAATCAAAATCATTCGACACTGTGCAGGTGTGAAAGTCTCGTCACACCGGAGGCAAAGTGTCAGTATTTCCAAGAAGTTTAACATTTTTTTCTTATCATTTCTAGATATAATTCCAACATTTCTAAAAAAAAAAAAAAAAAAAAAAAAAAAAAAAAAAAAAAAAAAAGAATAAATGAATAAAATACGTTCGGAATAAACACTTGGAATGAGTAAGCCGCTTGAATTTGAAACACACTCCCTGCCAATTTAAAAAAAATATCACCGCCGGCACATGTATAATTTGAACTACTATAATTGTTTAATGACTTTGTTTAGATGCATGTGTGTTTTGAGACTGAAATTTTTGTGCTACAAAACACATTAAATTCTTTTTAAATGTTAATTAAAGTATACTGGAAATACTAAGTAACCGATTTAGGGGAAAGGGGGGGGGGCTCTAAATCATATCGAATGGCAAACATAGTAGTAGTAGTAGTAGTAGTAGTAGTAGTAGTGGTAGTAGTAGTAGTAGTAGTAGTAGTAGTAGTAGTAGTTATAGTAGTGATAGCAGTAGTAGTAGTACATTTCACTTATAAGGGACATAACCAGATACCCTTGAAAGCCTTAAAATTTAAACCCAAACTAAAAGGCCAGAGATTAATGAGGGTTATAGCTTTCATTTGTCTGAAGTGCCCGAAACGTTCACGATAATATTCCGAACGCTTGTCTAAAAATAATGTAAATTATTTCATTTCTTAACTTGACTACGGTTTATTCCATGAAGAGGAAGGGGGGGGGGGATATTTCTACTCCTAGGCTCCTCCTTCCGCCCCTGGTATTTCCTGAGAACACTGTTTATTGCCTGTTCACAAATTTGTATTGTTAAAATAATTTTGAGATCAATCACTCTTCGGTGTTGTCACTTCTGTCATTTAGATTGATTTATTGATTTCATGTTGTTTTAGGTCCCCTTCGAGAACTTTTCACTCATATGGAGACGTCACCATTTACCAGTGAAGGGCTTCAAATTTACTCGGCACTCAGGTCCATTGAGCATTGAGGGTTCTTCATCGTGCCAACGCCTAGCGTGACGTGGGACTTCGGTTTTAAGGTCTCATCCGAAGGACCCTCAACTTTCACTCAAAGTGTCAAGCGCTCAGCGAAGGAACAGTTGCTATCTATTTTTTTTTATCAGCGTAGGTCAGTCGCGGTCGTGATTCGAACACACGACCTTCCGATCACGGAGCGAGCACTATACCGACTGAGCTACCGTGACGGCTTGACATTTAGAATTTTCATTTAGACACTGTGTAGGAATATAGAAATAAACACTTTATTATCAAGAAATGCTGCAGTCTCATGAGTTTACCTGATAAACCTTTTTATACTGTAATATGGAGGTAACGAACAATATTCAAGCTCAAAAATCTATTTAAACAACACAAATCGGGATCATAGCAACCACGAACCTCTAAAATATTAAGAAGTATGACCAGGTGCAATGGGGGAATAAGCATCACCTAAAAATCTGTAGACAATTCAGTGTGAAATAATGGGATAATCATTAATAATTGGTATGAAAATGTCAGTCAATATTCGACTTAATGAAAGATTGTATTTGCTGACAAGGTCATTGTATTGACCATAGAATTTACAAAATGATGCGACTGTTGATATTCTTGTTTCATCAACTTGTTTGCCAGTGGTTTGCCTCGTTTAAGAAATTGTTCGTATGTAGATCATGCTCTTGCGTATCGAGTCAAGTGAGAGACATAAACCCCATATGCAGGTGATAAGGATATATTGCTACATCTTTAAGGGAAGTTGACGATTGAAAAGTCGAAGTCATTACGTTTATCATAAAGCTTGGTTGTTAGGTTACCATGAGGGTTCTTTTTCTAGTAAAATATCCAGATCTGAAACATTTCAAACATTTCAAATTCACTAGGATACATCTAGTAGACATATGAATGGAAGTAACTATTGTTAATTAATAATTGATAATACGTCGTCGATATATCTTAATGTCGAGTTGAAGGTCACAGCAAGTGTCTTCTTCTTCCTATGTAGAAGTTTTTGAATAAATGCTGCTTCATATGAATACAAAAATAGATCTGATAATAAGGGGGCGCAATTGGTATCTATGGCAATTCCGACAGATTGTTGAATGAACTGGTCTCCAAAAACTACGTAGAAATTGTCAATCAGATTCAAGCATCTTTTTATTGTAACCTTCAGAGTACTTGTGTGTATAATCAGAATGTTTTTCTAACAAAATAATGTTGCAAATGACCAATGACAAGGTAAGTAAATTTACGAGTTCCATTTGTATTGAAAAAGCAGCTGTCAATGATATAAAAAAAAGCCTGGACTTTAATTAATCGTGGGGAATGGTTGTAAAAAGAGTTTTAAAGGTCGTAGGTTTTCATTTTACTGATTTTGGTAAAATTTGTTATTTTCTATTTTCAAATTTTCTAAAAGTTCCTTGGAATTATAAGTAGCCACATTTGATTTTAACCACTTCTTAAATATTTTGTTGTACAGTATTTCTGAAGTTTATCCTTCGCTGCTTTTATTATTTTAGCGAGGAGTAAAGAAAGAGGCTTGGTAGAACATTTACTTGAACCCGCTAGGTTTCTTTTTTTTGTAAGAATTTTTATAAAGTTAAGGAATCCTGTATAGGTATGGTTATTTAAATTCATTTTGACTGTTGGAAATATTAAGAATATTTAAAATGACATATGGCTTTTAAGAATTTCTTCCCTAGAAAGGGAGCTGTGGGTTTGTTGGATTACCACTTGTAGAATTAAATTCCAGTTCCTCCAAAATCTTTTAAAATAATGAGCCTTTCAAACAAAGATAATGTTGTTAACTGCTTTGTCAGTTCGGACCAGTAAAAACTATTTTTTTTTTTCACTTCTTAGTTATTAAAACAGAAGGATATATGGTTTTCATATTGTCCCTCAAACGCTTATTGTGAGATTTTAACATCCATCTGATACATTTAATCCATTCTGACAATGTGTCAAGGTCTTCTTTTTCATGTTTGGTCAATCGCCTGGCGTAATTTTCCACAAAATTTATAATATTTAAAAAAATAATTTGAAAGATCAGGTCCCCTTAATTTTGGCCCTTTTAAAATAATGACATTGTCGTTTATGGTTTATATTTCTTAGATTTTCCTACTTATCACTAGAAAAAAGGAAGTTGAACTCACGTTATGTTAAGGATCAACAATAGGCATTTTTTTTTTTTTACAGACAGCTTAAACCATGTAAAAACTTTCTCTATGTTCCTAATTGTTGTGTCTTGAGAATTACACCCCTACAAACCATTGTTACAGTTACATAGAAATAATTAACCTAACCGTTTGAAGAAGGAAAAATTCTATGTATATTTTAGAAACTTAAAATAAAAAGATGAAGTAGTAAAATTAGTCACAAAATATGGCCCCTTTATCCACCATTATTCAAGTAGATACGATATTCAAATTATTTCACAAACATTAATAAAGTAAAAAACGAACATTCAAACATCTGGTAATTGATTTTTAGAATTTCCGTGACGAAAACTCATCTTTTTTCCCTGAACTCATTTAAATTCTCTGTACAGTTGAATTATGTATGAGAAATCTTATCGATAATTTTTATTGGTAGGAAGATGATATGTAATATTTAAGCCTCATTTCCTTTGATCTTTAGTAGACAAAGTGTTTCTATGGAATTATGCTTCCCTCATGAATAGCTAAATACATAATAAATAGGTTCTCTTTACGAAAAATACGTTTTATTTCCTCCTCGTAGGTAGCTTGTAAATGGATTGGAATGCATAAAGGTTATTGATGGATTCAATCATTACTTAGAATCGTTAATTTATTGATGGATTAATGAATTCTACGCCAAATTGTGAAGACTTTTTCTATCAAAATAAAAGTTTTATTAACTGTACAAAAGGAAACCCCTTTCACAAAAAATCATTTACATTTATTAAAAGTTAAAATATTGATAAGAAATCATATACTTAAAAAAAAAAAATATATATATATATATATTTTTCTCTCCCTCTCGTTTCGGTGAATTGGTAATTTTTTTATGAGCTTATGCAGTAAAAATGATGAAATGATAAAACACAATATGACGATAAGGGACAACGATCGATCTCAAAAAGCCTACGAACAATACAAATCGGTGAAGAGGTAAAAAAAAAAAAAAAACACGGACCTCTGGAGATACGAGTGATGGGACCCTACCTAGGAGAAGTAAAACATCCCAATTCCACCGATCACACAGTATGTTTTGATAAGGTAGGAATTACCCGTAGACAAATTTAATATAAAAACAAATGCCTAACAATGGGTATGAAATATTTCAGACAAAATACGAGTAATGATCGGTTGTATTGGCTAAAAAAAGTTATTATAAGCACCATAGAATTTACAGAGAAAAAAATATTCGATTAATAACATTATAGCACTAGTAATATTAAAATTAGAATACCAATGGGTTTCCTTTGAATTAACGATTCATAAAAAACAAAATATTCTCCAAAATTAAGGTCCTGATACAGTTATATCTTCATCATGTCAAAATTGTTTTAATTTTCCTTTTTTTATTCAGTACGTTAAAAAATATATTTAGTTTTCATAACGTAAAATTTCCACTTGATCTTTTTTTTTTATTGTTATCATTAAGATATATTCAAATCATTTTGTAATCAAATAACACACTTGCATTCAAGCATCTCTATAATGATAATTTTTGTTATTACAGTTTTGTTGTTTTGTCACATTTTATTCTTAATATTTCAGTTGTTAAAAATGCTTTTTTCATATTTACGTCACAGTATCAGCGACACACATATCAGACAAAAAATTCATGATTTATAAAGCATTTTTTATTCAAAACAAAAACATTTCTTAAATTATGCAAAAACATTCCTTCAAAATACACTTTAATTCATTATGCTATAATTAAGGTCGAATGTTTACCATTCATTGAGGATTCAGACAATTTTTGCCGAAATCTTCTAATAATGCTCAATATTATCATGCTATGCCTGAACGTTTTTTGTTCTCGGAGTTAAATGATATGTTAATCGTGCTTATAGTACATCAAAGACATAATGATGTACATATCACCAAACAAGTAAATTTAACTTCATAACACAATTTATATACTAAGATTACCTTACCGCAGTATTCATACTTTACTGGACAGAGGCACTTTCCCTATAATTTGCCTCTAAAAATCACAAGGGTCTTCTTTAAGTCATTGGGAGTTATATAAAATTTGATAAAAAAGGTCAAGGTAGAAAAGTGGAAACTTTTTTTGCATTGTATGAATTTCTAACATTGGCCTTTGACATTTACACCTGCAAATATTTATTTAAAGTCATCAGGAGTTATGAAATATAACTTATTAAAAAAGGATAAAAATGAAAGAAAGTTGTTTTTCTGGAAATTATTTCATGCAATAAATAATTTTTTGACCTTGATCTTTGATCTCTTGACTTCAAATCGATAACGGTTTGCATTTTGCCATAGAGAGATGTGATGTAAAATTTCATTGCAAGATCTCAAAGACTATTTTAAGATATAATCCGGAAACAAGAGATTTACACACAGAAAGAATGTATGAATTCTGACCTTGACCTTTGACCTTTTTACCTCCAAATCAATTGTAGTCTTTTAATACCAAGGGGCTTGATTTATAAAATTTCATTGAAAGAAGCTTAAAGAATACTGGAGCTATAGTCTGGAAACTTTTATTTGCAGCGTTTTCATTGCTGTCCTTGACCATAGATCTTTTGATCTCAAAATAGTTAGGTCTTGAAAGAGTTGCATTGCAAAATATCGCTTCGAAATCTGTAAAAAAAAACCTTTCAAGATATCGTCTGAAAAGTGTTACACGCAGACGAAATGTATGAATTTCTAACCACGAACATGACCATGACTTTTGACATTTTCACCTTAAACTCATTCTTTGTGCTGTTTTAAGACATTTTGATTTTAGATTTCATTGAAGAAGGTTATCATCTGGAACCCGCTATTCACGATGTATGAATTTTGACCTTTGATTCTTAGACCTTATAATCAAAGGCTTTTTTCTTAAGGCCATAGGAGAGATACAAAATTTAATTGCAAATGTTCAAAAGTTTCTTAAGATATTGCTTGGACATGAAAAGTGTTACACACAGAGATAATGTATGAATTTCTATCCTTGATCTTTTAGCTTTTACCTCAAATTTCAAGTATTGTGGCTCAAGTTGAAATATGCATGACATTGACCAAGTATTTAGTGTATCTGTTATGTAACGTTCGTGATTCATAATTTCACGAAAGCAGCACAACTTTTCAGGTTAAGGAATACTTCATTTATTTATATTTTCAAAAAATTGACAAGATCCATTTCGTGTATACTCTTGCGAAAAGACGATTAAATGGGGCACTTCCATGCCCAACCTGTCATTTTAAAACCCACAACGCTATGGAATAAATTCAATACACTCTCTAAATATTTATTGAATTCTGTAAAATCATATATTTTCGGGAGTCAAATTTTCGAGGATTGAAGTAAAAATATAACTTTGATGGGCTTTAATTTCGTGGCTGAAGAAGAAACATGAGCAGTTATATAAATGTAGCATTTCGTAGGGAAAACAAATTGGTTGGATTCGTCATACCACTAAATCAACGAAGTCCCCATAAAAAAATCGGGATTTAATAGCAATGGCATTAAACAAAGGCTATGCATCGGAATGAGTGGTCGATTAAATATCTTTATCAAAAACTCTGTTTAATAATTAATTGTTTTTTCACTGTTCAATAAATTTTGATCCACCTATCAGCGCACATAATATGCTTGAAAGTTTTCTAACATGATTCATATCGAAAACTTCACTGCGATCAGCTACTTGTTTACATCTTGATGTGTGGTACTTAAGTATAGACAAAAATGAATACAATGTTTGCATTTTAAGTTTGGGTGTAGTTTTATACTTTTAAATGTTATAATTGCAAATTATTTAATAGGGGTCTGTTCTAGACCAAAGGACATTATGATATATAATTTCATTGAAAAAATCCATCGGCTTTTTGAGATATTGTTCAGAAACAAAATGTTAACACACAGACAAAATAACAGTCTGAAAATATTCCACACAGACAAAATAACATTTCGAAGAACAGAAGGACGGATAACTGGAAATACCGAAATTAATGTTCCCAACTCTCAGTGAAAGCAGGGACAGAAAAGTTTAAATTTACGGCCATTTTTTAATTTACTTCTTCTTAAATAGCGGAAATAATGTTAAATGATTAGTTTTGACATTTAGAAATAATGAATGTGAAGAAAACGAACAGAAACCAAGGTCAAAAGTTTATTGAAACAAACAAATAGGGAACAGAGCAAACACCGGCGTCTAAAAGCATCAGAGTTGGGATGAGGTGCCATGGAGGAGTAAGCATCCCCTGTGGACCAGTCACATCCGCCGTGTTCTCTTGGTCATGGTCAGGCAACCAAAAAATCCGTAGACAATTCAGTGTGTAAATAATGGCCTAACAATTAGTATGAAAATGTTGGTCAGCATTCGACTAAATAATAGATTGTATTTGCTAAAAAGGTCATTGTATCGACCAGAGAACTTGCGAAATGTTGACTTCAAACGAGATTGTTAGTATCCTCGTTTCATCAACGTGTTAGTTAATAGATTCCTTCGTTATAGAAATTCTTCGTACGTAGAGCATGCCCTAGAGTATCAACTGGGAGGCACAAACTCCATGTGCAGGTGATGAGGGTATATTTCTACATAAATAAGGAAAGTTGATGATTGAAAAGTCGTGTATCTTTTTAAAATCAACCTCGGAGTACTTGTGTGTACAATCAAAAATTTGTTTAGTAAAATAATTTTGCAAATTACCAATATCAGAGTAAGTACATTTACGAGTTCTACTGAGTTCTACTGAGTTCTACTGAGATTATAAATGGTAATTCCATTAAGAGTAAGAAAATTTCCGTATAAACCCAAAATAGTCAAATGAATAAATGCTGTGAAAAATTACGCATTCACTAGTTTAGGTTTTGAGGTCCGTTTAGTCACATATCCATCCCTCTGTGGAAAGACATTTTTTTAGATAATGATCGACTTATGAAATGTAAAACACGAATTGCAAAATTTCCTTGAATAAGTTGCTTATAATACATAACAAATTTTCATTAAATATAAGGTCACATGCCAATCGCGCATTATTCCAAAAAAGAATATTCCATTCACGTGCTTCGATATTTGTCGGTTGGATTTTTTATATTAACTTAGAGTAGAAACAATGATTGAAAATAAAATTTTTACATATATCGGTCTGCTACAAAATTCGTGTACCTTTTTTCCATCCGGGGCAAAGAGGACGAATTTGATAGATTCTGATCCTTATCTTATTTTCTGGCTGAACCAAGTTTTCCTCATAAAATAACCGCATCAATTCTTTAAATTAATAGATGCTTTTATATGAAAATGTAGAACTGGACATTGCCTAGATATTTTCAATGCGCTATATTGTAATATTTTGGACTGTATTGCGATATGTATTGCAATATTTTAATTAAAATTTCAATGGTATTAACTTATTATATTAACTTCTTTTTACATTCACAACATTGTCCTTGTTTGTAAGGCTCATTATATAAATTGCATTTTAGAGGAAATGGGATTTGATTCTACAAATGGAAATCCAATTTATACCCATAGCTCCCTTTCTAAGGAGGAAATTCTTCAAAACCATATCTCTATTGGATTCCGAAACTTCATAAAAATCCTTACAAACAAAGATACTTAGCAGGTTTCAGTAAATGTTCTACCAAGCCTCTTTCTTTACTCCTTGCTAAGATATTAACAGTAGTAAAGGAGAAACTTCAAGAGTACTGTGCAACAATATATTCGAGAAGTGGTGTAAATCAGATGCGGATACTATAAAAATTCCAAGGAACTTTTGGAACATTTGAAATCACAAAATTTTACCAAAATCAAAACATAAAAACTTACGATTTTTCAACGTTATATCCAACTATTCCCCATGATAAATGAAAGTCCAGACTTTCTGACATCGTTGACATCTGTTTTTTCAATAAAAATGGAACTCGTAAATTTACTTACCTTGTCATTGGTCATTTGCAAACTTACTTTGTTAAAAAACATTCTGACTGTACAGACAAGTACTCTGAAGTTGACATTAAAAAAGATGCTCGAGTTTCTATTGATAATATCTATGTGGTTTTTGGAGACCAAATCTTCCAACAATCTGTTGGAATTCCCATGGGTACCAATTGCACCCGTTATTAGCAGACCTATTTTTGTATTCATATGAAGCAGAATTTTTTCAAAATCTTTTACGTGAAAAGAAGAAAACACTTGCCGTGGTCTTCAACTCGACATTTAAATATATCGACGACGTATTGTCAATTAACAAAGGTTATTTCCATTCTGATGTCGACACGATATATTCCGGTGAGCTTGAGATAAAAGATACAACAGAGTCTGACACATCTGTTTCATATTTGGATATTTTATTAGAAAAAAACGTTAATGGTAATCTACCAACCAAGCTTTACAATAAACGTGATGTCTTTAACTTTTCAATCGTCAACTTCCCTTACTTATGCAGCAATAAACCCTTATCACCTGCATACAAGGTTTATATCTCTCAGCTGATTCGATACGCCAGAGCATGTTCTACGTATGAACAATTTCTAGAACGAGGTAGGTTATTGACAAACAAGTTGATGAAACAAAAATATCAGCAATATCGTTTAAAGTCATCATTTCGTAAATCCTATAGTCGATACAATGACCTTGTCAGCAAATACAATCTATCATTAAGTCAAATGCTGGCTTACTTTTTCATACTTATTGTTAGGCCATTATTTACACACTGAATTGTCGACGGATTTTTCTGTTGTTTCCCGAATATGACAAGGAGCACACGGCGGGTGTGACCGGTCGGCAGGGGATGCTCACTCCTCCATGGCACCTGATCCCACCTCTGATGTCTTAGAGGTCCGTGTTTGCTCTGTTCCTATTTTGTAATGTTTCATGGACTTTTGAGCTCGAATACTGTTTGTTATCTCCACATATTTCATTTAGAATGTACGTAAGTAACATAAGTGTGGTAATTGAGAATTTGAATAAAGAAGTATCCTGTTGATTTAATTACAGATATGCAATGAAATACACCCATATAACAGGTTTTGTCCTGCTGTCTTACTGTTTGATCACAAACCTTTCTGACAACTTATACTTTATACAGTATGATAGAATTCCTGAGTCCAAACATATTGCCAGTTTATCGGTATTACGTAAACATACTGCAATACGAAATTTATGTCAACATACCGCAATATACAGGAACATTGTTATTATTGCCCAGCCCTATTAAAATGTATCATCAAAATTAAATTTTAAATCAAATATAGAGATAAAAAACAGTATTCAAGCTCACTTTAAACAACATTTAAACAACACAAATCGGGAGCAGAGCAAACATTGACCTCCAAAAACATCAGAGGCGGGATCAGGTGCCATGAAAACTCCGATACCTAGGAAAAACGTACAGGGATGAGCTTGTACAATTTTTTCGAATATTTTGGGCGAAAGGGGGGAGGGATTTCAATCCGAAATCAGAGTTTGCCTGGGAATAATTAATTTTAGGCAATCAAAAAAGTGTTTCTTTCTTAAGGTTCGTTGATACTTTGATAAGAGAGACAACTCTTAATGACGTATTTTTTCTATCATTCCTTCATAAATTTATGAAGATGAAAGGTCTTTTACTGTCAAAGGATGAATCGTTTAAACGACCAAATCTGGCCCCCTGATAATTTACCAAAAAAAAAAAAAAATAAATAAAAAATAAAAAAAAAAAATAAAGATTTTCTATATATTTTTGCCTCAATCTTTCCATCAAGTATTGTAGGTTATTAGTTTCAATTTTTACTCCCTTGCATTGTAATTAGGTATTTATGTGATTAATATAGCAGGGGTATGTTGTTTACATCGATTTCTCATAGACTTTAGGCCACACCCTCATTTTGCAAGCCCATTTCTTATGTGAGCACATTGATCTTTCAACTTGTCGTAAATATGGTCAATGTAAAGAGGTATACTAGACATTTACATTCATATTTTCCAAAAAAAGGTGTAAAATCACGAGTGCTTGTCTCCATAGTAAAGGCACCTTGTTTACAAATATCAACCCGTCTTTGACCTCATGAATAACAAAGTAATGAACACGTGACTCAAATCTATTCACTTTCACGCTTTGAGCACACCTATGTGGCATTGTGTCTATTGTCTGCGAGCTATCAATGGTCAAATCATATTTCAAATGGGTAATTAAATCTTTTTATGATTAAGATTTGTTAAGATTTTCAGTCGATTTTGTTTGATTTTTTTTCGGTATCTATCAATTTATATTGAAGTCCTGTACCATAAAGCTTGCACTTTCTGCATGTGTCTCATAAGTACATAATTTTAAAATTTAAATTACTGTGGGTATATAATATACATTTGCCCTTGTTCCTAAGTATACATAAGTGCTCCGTTCATTGACTTGGAAGATACGAGAGATTTTTTGATCAATGAAAAGTGTCATTAATTTTCTAGTCCGTTATTGAAAAAAACACCAATTCATCATTTCAGTAGAAAAATGAATTGTTTGTTACAAGTGCACAAATGCATACTTCCAAAAGAAGAATCCTTAAGGGAAAGAAATTGAAGTACGGAGCGCTCAAAAAACCTGTGTATCGGATGAAAAGTCACCGGATGAATACATGTGCACAAAAGCACCCCTAAGGACAAGGTACGGTTTAAACACAAATCTTGCCCTGTATTTTTCTGAAATATGAAAGTGATGTAAAAAATTAAAACTCATGCATTCTGAGTCATTGAAAGTCCATGCGGAAAGATTACACGAATCATTTTTTCGCATGACCTTTTAAATGCTAAAAGTGACGTCATAAACTTGTGCATTTTCCCGTATTTTCCTAAAAAGTTGCAGAAGACATAAATTTTCAATAAAATTTTCTTTCAGATATAGACGACATGCATCTCCCACAAAGATTTTGAGATATGTGATTTTTCAAAGAATGTTACACAACATATTTGAAAATTTAAGTGGGCGACGGCTGTGGACACTATTTTTTTAAGGAAAATAACCCCAGAAAAGGACCATTTTGAGGTTATTTCTGCTTATAACTGAGAAATGTATCAAAATAATGACGTCATATTTCCAGAATGGTCCTCCTTTATGGCATATTCTTTCCTGATTTATTACAGTCATACACTCAACTCATATTTAAACCAGTCTCGAAACTTTTTGAAAACAATATTTTTTTTAGGGCACAATAAAGCCAAAACCGTACCTTCTTCTTTGAATAGAGGGAAGCTTCAGATTTTTTTCTGATTTTTTTCTGACGCAAATGCTATAACTATTTACATCGGCAGAAAAAAAAAATTCACTTTTTTTTTTGCAGATCATGTTTAAAAAAGTCCATGTTCGCAGGTATTTTTTAAAGCATAATGTTTAAAAGCAAGAACGTGCATTTGTATGGCCCTTTCACGTGTCCGATCAACGAAGATATTAGTAAAAAAAAAAATCAGTCGAATGAAGAAGGGCGTTAAAAATACCTTGGAGTTAATTATTATTCATCTTTCCACAGGAGTGGATTCCGACACTTAACTAATTCATAAATGAGGAAGATCATATTAACTTGTCTGGCATGAATAAACGGGATTTTTTTTTTTGACACAATACAATTGGGACTGTACAAAGCACACTGACACTGATGTGTCTTTATCCACAAGTGATGATACTGACGTTTAATTGACGTTTAAATTTTCACTTTCTTAACAATCTATTTTTTTATACCGAGTGTAGTTTTATATCATAATTCAACCGCCTACGTGTATATGTTGTAGCACGCAGCACAGTTAAGGCTACAAAAAGGGGACGGAGCATAATTTGTACGGGAAACGTTAACTATGACATCATACAAAATTTCTTTAAAATACTACAAAATAAAAAAAAATGCTATTTTAAATTATCGGAGCATATAAAACTATATCAGAACTTACTTTAACACGATGTTTTGTCTTTAGTTAAATCCCACATAGCAAGGTATAAAAAAGTCACTGATCGTGATGCGCTGGTCAATGTGACGTCGTTTCGTAAAACTTGACGTAGTTTGTACGCAGTTAGAGGCGGATCAAGTAATATTTTTACAACGAAAAATGTATTCTATTATTAAATAAAATATTATTTGAAGATATTCAAGAGGCCATTAACTTGGATGCAATGTGGTCTTTATGATTTTATTCATATATACTCCTTACATTTCCTATGTAATTGATACTGCCGTATATTTGTATGCAAGTACATCGGTGGGTAATGTAAGGGTCATAATAAATCGATCTAGTGCAAGGGCATACGCTCAATTGATCGCAGTAAGCTTTTACATATAACCTCAAGAAGTATTAAGGTATCCGAAAAATGCTGCGATCCTGGTGAAATCTTGAAAATGAATTTATTATACCTATATTTAATGTCGTTGACCTGCAAAAAATACAGCATGCAGCCATACAAATATGATTTTAACAGTAAATAAGCTGAATCTATAAAGGATCGCAGCACTTTTCAGAAACTACAATGCGTGTTGAAAATACTTATACACTAAATTTAGAATTTTAACTTGATTATGCCGTGGCACTAGTGAAATTTATAGGTGACCTCGATACTACAAGTATATATGCTATATCACGTGACTGCCACATCATGTGACAAGTCTAAATATAAAATCTTATCGTCCTCAATATGTAGTTAATCGTCCTCAATATGTAGTTATTAACCATAATTACATTTGTCCAATATTAATAAAGTACCTAAAAGAATCGCCATCCTGATTAAGAACATATTTTTTATCACAAAAAGTGCCGATATTTCCATTGCGCACCTTAACTGTACTGCGCAGTCGTATTTTTCAAAAAAATATATATATGTTTGAAAAATTTCTAATTATGCAGTGATCTTAAAAGGATTAATTATCTCTTTTTCACAAAAAAGAAGGTTTCTTTATTGTATGGAAAATAGTGTATCCTTCGTTATACGCTCTGCTTCCAAGTTCTATTGTGTATTTAATGTATAAATAATTTGACGAATTTCTAGTAAATCATTTCAAATACGACTCGTACGTTAAGCAGGAAAAAAAAATCAAAGTTAAGCCAGCCAAATTAAAAATGTATGGTAATATTTTTTCTAACATGAAAAAAAGGCTTTTTTGGTGTGAGTTAATCATAAAACTTGGTACACCTCGAACAACCTCTAATGTATTCATACTAATCGCACGCTTGATAGACGCTCCGCCTTCTCAATCAAATAATACAATGACCTACATAGCTGTTATGGCGAATTCGAGATTTTACAGTGAAGTATAAGATTTTATTTAATCGACATAATATATATATTGAAAGTTTCTTTCCCAAAAAATCTGTTATGAGTATCTTAACAGACTTTGCTTGAAGACTTTAGCTATAATATTACAATGTTCTGAAATGAAAAGGTAAAATTCTGCATCTAAAAAGGGGAGAGAAAGGCAGTGTTATGAAGATTCATTTTTGTCACACATGCTACGCAGTCAGTTAAGGTGCGCAAAAGGAATATCGGCAATTTTTTGTGATTTAAAAATACATTCTTAATCAGGATAGCGATTCTTTTAGTACTATATTTATAATTATCGTTATTAACTACATATTGAGGGCGATTAGAATTTATATTTAGACATGTCACTTGATATGGTATTCACCTGATTTTAACACATATAATTGCAGTATTGAGATCACCTATAAATTTCACTAGTGCAAGGGAATAACCAATTCAGAATTCTAAGTTAAGTTTATAAATATTTTCAACACGCATTGTAGTTGCTGAAAAGTACTTTGATGCAATCCTATATTGATTCTGCTATTTCATTGTTTAAATAATGTTTGTTTTAGATATAATTAATTCATTTTCAAGATTTCACCAGGATCGCAGCACTTTTCAAATACCTGAATACTTCTAGATTTTATGTGTAAAAGCTTACTATGATTCATTGCGTGCATGCCACTAGCTCGATTTATTAAGACCCTTATATTACCGTCCTATGTACAGAGATAAAAATATACAGCGGCATCAATTAAAAAGGAAATGTACGGAAAATATATGAAAAAAACATCATAAAGATGACATTTAATCCAACGTAATGGTCTCCTAAATATCTCAAATAATATTTTATTGAATTAAGAAATAAATTTTTCCTTGTGAAAATATTACTTGATCTGCATCTCACTGCATACAAACTGCGTCAAGATTTACGAAATGACGTCACATCGACAAGTGCATAGCGATCAAGGACTTGTTTATACCTTGCTATATAGCTATATAGGATTAAACTAATGACAAAACAGAATGTTAGTGTAAGTTTTGAAAGTTTGATGGTTTCCTACATTTTAAAATAACAAATCAATTGACTTTCTGGTATTTTTAATAATTGTTAGTTTTATATGATGTCATAGTCAATATTTCCCATACAAATATATATTTGTGTGTGTGTGTTTTATATATATATATATATATATATATATATATATATATATATATATATATATATATATATATATATATATATATATATATATATATATATATATATATATATATATATATATATATAACTCTGATTTAAGGACTAGGGAGACCAGACCATTATATATGGCTTAAGGGGACAATATACAGATTTTTTAAATTTGCTTTTTCCTAAAAAGAAATACCAGATCAAAGATCTATAGAACACCATTTAGTCGACTCTTGCTTTATTTTTTCATAATAAATGCCTCCTAAAAATATATGAAAAAAATGGTCTCCTTAATATTTTATGTTTCTCTCATATGACTTAAGGAGACCAGTGTATATTTTTTATAAATATAACTTGTGGTTTAAGTAGACCATTTTTCTTTCATAGTAATTTCACTTATTATGCATTAATTAACATATTGTTTCCAACCAGAATAGTTGCGGATGGTCATTAGTCAAGGTCAGCAGAAAGATATTTGTGCTAATGTGACTCAACATGATCAGTACAAAACTTTGAATTAAACTAAAGTCATTGCACAAGTGACTTAAATAGAGAGTAGTTGCCCCAGTGGCGCAGTGGTTAGAGCGTCTCCTCTAGAGTAGCGAAGTAAGGAGTTGATCCTTACGTCGCAGGTTCAAATCCCACTGTGGGATGGGGAGACCGGTCCTTCAGATGAGACCGTATAAATCAAGGTCCTGTGTCGCAGTATGTGCTGGCACGAAAAAAATCCTTCGATGCTCAATGGCCGTAAGTTCCGAGTATAGGACAAAATTTGCAGATCTCCACTGGCATGTGGTGGTGTCTCCATATGAGTGAAAAAATCTTGAGAGGAATGTTAAACAACATACAATCAATCAATATATAGAGAGTATAAGCCCAGAGTAGCTTGTTCTGATATCCACATTTAACTCTCAATGCTGTCGCCCACATGGTGCAGTGGAAAGAGCCTATGCTCTAGAGTCGTGGAGTTAGTTGATCCTTTTGTCACATGTTTGAATCCCACTGTGGGACGTAGAGAACAGTCCTTCGTACAAACAGAGGTCCAGTGTCGCAGTTGATGCTGGCATGAAAAAAATCCCTCACTGCCCATTGGCCCTGAGTGCCGAGCATAGGTCATTTGCAGCTCTCCATCGGCAAGTGTTGGCATCTCCATATGAGTGAAAAATTCTCCAGAGGGACGTTAAAAAACAAACAAACTCTCAATGCCCAAAACAGTTTAACCTAAAAGTGAATGCAGACACAGACTATTCTTTAGACCAAGTATAGTATACTCCATATTGTTTTGTTGAGGACACAAAGTTCACAGTGGACATCAAGTAGTTTTTCCTGCTCTTTATACCCAGCTTCTTTTAAACCATATAGTCACCGAGTGCATTCGCTTTCCAACTAATTGATGAAGTTCTGACCTATGCCTATATTTGTTTAAATTCTTTCTGATTTAAGAATACATTTGACCAGTTGAAACCAAGAGTAAATGTACTACATAAAATTTCAAGGTTGTAATTAAGATTCAGTAAAAGTTATGCCCCATCCAGTATAGCAATATGTGGATGCCATGTTCAATATACCCGGTACATATTTGCTATCATTAAACTTGCAGAGACCATGAATCAAAATAATTCAAATACTTAAAAATCATTTTATTTTTACTGCTAGTCAAAATACAGTCACTCAAGCATATCCTTTGTTAATTTGAAAAAAAAAATGATAGTTTAACATTTATTATTAATACCATACCAAAGCACAAGATAGTGCACTTCTTACATAATCCAATGATTCATGCTGTGATTTTACCTATTTAGATGTTTCTTATTTACAGTTCAGTATACATGATATACCAGTACAATGTGACATTAACCTAGAATCAATTAAATGGATCATTACTATTCTGTTTTTAAGAAGTTTGCAGGGTAAAAAGTATAATAAAATAAAAATGTTGATACATTTATTGATTGCATATGCTAAAACCTTTTATAAAATATCAAACATTGTATCATAACAGCTTTTACAAATTAATTCAATACATTCAAAGGTACAAAAATCAAATTATTTTCATCCACAGTTTTATCATATTCAGTTGAACAACAGCTACATCTATTATATAAAATGTATGGTAGTTGGCACTGATGGTTTATATACAGACCTGCCTACCCTTTTCATTGCGAGGGTGTAATTTCAAGACTCAATTAAGTGGAATTTATGAGGTAAAGGCGTAATCCTTTATGTTTCCCTACTTTGATGTTTTGCAAAGCTACTATATTGTCTGAATCAACCTGAAATTGTACATCATTGAACAAAGCAAGCATGAATGTTTCTTTTTCAAATCATTTATAGACAAAAAGTCCCTTTGTTGTAAAAACTGGTATCGTAATTGCAGTCAAATCAAACTTATTTATCTAACATTCCTAATGAACGTTTGGAAAAAAATTAGCAAATCACATAATTCAGAGTTTCAATCGCATATTAATACAAATTCTATATTATTCCGCTATTTCGATTTTGTTTTTCTTACATTTACTTGTCTCTATGTTGTTCTTAGCAATGTAAGAATAAACCAAATTGAAAATTAAACTGACTTTACCTATTGCACACATCATTCAAAAGTTTTGTTTCCTTAATTTTGGCATGCAACCCGTTTAAAAGGCATAACTACAACGTGTATTACGTATGTTGTTTGTATCATAAATAATCATATCGTGAAGAACCGAAACCCTCCATTAATTAGTATTAATTACCTTCTCGTTTTCATTAAGGAAAGCCTTTACTTTAACTCCAAAGTTAGCCTTTCATTAAGTTGTTTATGAAAAAATATTTAAAAGCGTAAAATTCGTTTTCATGGCGTAACAGCGTAATTTTGTGGTAAAAAGCGGAAAAATTACGCCAAAAGTGGAAGGGTAGGCAGGTCTGTATATATCCTGAGCAAAGAAAAAACATACCTAATCAAAGAATACAAAGCTCACTTCTATAAATGTTATCTACTAGTAAGGCAAAGTCTCACTTAACAAACACTCTGGTAATGTATATCACCTGGATCCAAAATCTATGCAAGTTGGTCTGGGTTAGATTTAACTGCTCAATAACCCTGAAAATGTATGTTACATCCATCATCAGAAGCAGGATACATCATCTATGTTTACTGATCACCAAAGAGTATATTGTTACTTTGAATGAACCTTCTCTAAAAAACTGGTCATTAATCCAGAATATCTAAGTCAAATCAAGGATTGGTACCCTGAAACATTTACATGTACATACATCATCTTTGCAGGTTTGTTCAACATAGAGTTTATAATTACATGAGAATAGGACTGCTCAAAACACTTAATCTTGTGGAGTCCCCCATGTGGCGCAAAGGATAGAGTTTGTAATCTAGAGTCGCGAGTAAGGATTTAATCCTTAAGTCTCAGGTTCAAATCCACTGGGGATGTGGGGACCAGTCCTTCAGATTAGACCATATAAACCGAGGTCCCGCCTAGCAGTTGATGTGGGCACAAAAAAGATCCCTTACTGCTCAAGGCCCTTAGTGCAAAGTATAGGTCAAATTTTGCAGCTCTCCACCAGCAAGTAGTGGCATCTCCATATGGATGAAAAATTCTTGAGAGGGATGTTAAACAACAAACAAACAAAAACAAAAAAAAACACATGAGGAAAATGTAGATCAGGTCAAGCATCTGAAGTAAATCTGTTAATGTGCTTTAGTCCATGCAAGTTTGTCCAGGTAGAGCTTAGGAATGAACCTTGCTCCTTAAATTTTAACTGGGATGACAATGCTAGGTATATAGTGAGAACTCATCTAGACTGTCCAGAAAATCTAAAAAATATTTAGCAACTTCTTACTTGCATGATTTAAAAAAATCTGCAATCTAACATTATTTCAAAAAAAATTTCAACACATTTTCTAATTTTCAACAAATTCAATGCACTATGAGACGATTTAACATTTCTTAACCACATACACTGTACTTAAAGTGCAATATACATGCATTATACTGTATGTTAAATCTTTACAGTTTTCTTCCAGTACTCTAATAGTATATGAAATATGAAGATTACCAACAGTGATCAAGCTTTAAAGTCCATTGAAACAATACATAATTAGAGCAGAGCAAACAGACTCTAAAAACACCAGGTGAAATGGAGGAGAAAGCATTTCCTGCCATGTGCTCCTTGACATGATTGGGCAAATGGAAAAATTCACAAACAATTCAGTGTAAACAATTTTGATGAAAAACATTAGTCAACATTCAACTTAATGATCGATTGAATTTGCTATAACAATTAATTTACACGTAAGTGTACACACATGTATGCATACTAGATGAATTATTTCACAATATCCAAAATTGGACAATAATAGTTTCTAATCTAGCTAGACAACAGGAAATTTTCATTATTACTTAAATTACATGAAACTATTGAAGTCTATGAGATACAAATTATATCTAAAAATTATACACATTTTAACAAGTGTTTACAGTTTAGTGTATTTATTATACACAAATGATGACTTAGTAATTATGACTTACTAGTAAAGTCCACAGATTGACTTCCAGATTTCAGCTCAAAGGCTTGAAGATTTTTAGTGGCATTTTTTTTTCACTGAATATTTTCATTTTTATTTTTAAGACGCTGTTTTTGTTGAGGTCTTTCAGCAGTTTGATGCAATCCAAGAACTCCAAGGGCAATTTAAGAACTCCTGAATTTCTTTCTTACCTGGAAAAAATAAAAATTTAAAAGTTTAAAATATATTCAACTTACATGAAGAAAACTAGTAAAACTAGTGATAATGTAATAGACCTTTCAGATGTTCCAAAGCAGCTACATGTATCTATACTACTATATTAAAATAATAGACTCGAATTTTTGGCCTTTAATAAATCGGAAGAGTACTGTCGTTTGTTTTATATATTTTAAACATCATTGGTACTTGAAGATTACCAATTTGTTTTTATTTTTTTCTCAATTAAGCTTCGCTAATTAATAATCAACGAAAATTCCTCAAAAAATTCCGGAAATCATCTGGATTTTTTGGATTTTACAATCTTGCGCGTGCGTATTACATTCACGCTAAATCACGGTGTTCAAATCAGAGAAGACAAAAGTAATTTGAACTAAGTAGATATATATTTGTTATTTTATAATTTTCTCTAATAAGAAATCATAAATATATATGAACAAAATATATAGCAGATTTCCAATGAAAATTTACACGTATTTGTATTAATGTTTCTGAGTTTATCCATGCAAATGTGATATTGTGGCCACTTGGGTAATCATTCGCCATTTCGGAGACGCATTTATTATAAGTTATTTACGTCTCTGGTCATCTCAACGGAGGCAAAAAGCTCATGATCGTAGGAGTAATATTATTGTAACCATGCACCAGATTTTATTTTATCCTTCCTTTCTTTTATGCTTTTTTGAGGGGAAAGGGGGATGTTACAACTCCAGCTAGAATCACATCTTAATGAAGTATGCATTCTTTTTCCACCAGAAATTACAATAACATTATTTTCATTTCTTAACTTTGAAATAAATCGAAATAATCAAATAACGTCAATATAACCGATATTTTCAATTTGAAATGTGTCTAAATGATTGCAACTTGAATTTGTTCGCCATGTTTACTATTACCTTCACTGCTGAAATTTATAACTTCACCTCCAAAAATTTCTTTAACTTTGAAAAAAAAAGTGGGTGAAATATGTATATAGAAGGGACAGCCTGTTCTTCTAAATATGTAAAGGTTGCCGTGGTAACTACGCTTGATAGGTAGTCTGAAGTCAGCCCTTGCGGCCCGTACAGTTCATTCTATCAATGCTACTAAAATATCGATTGTTTGTAAAATTTAATCCATGCATAGTTTTTCTCAAAACTATGAGGTGGGACAAAATTAAGATCGTAAAAATATTTATTCAATGATGAAATGAATTATATTTAATCGTAGCAAACAAACTTATGTTTTATTAAATCGCCACAAGAAAAAATACACCTGATATTATTAATTTTTATTATGATCTCTTGAACAACCAGTATGTTTTTTTTTTTTGGGGGGGGGGGGGTTATTTGCAAGATAATCTGTTCTGCTTCACATCTGCTAAATTGTGTAGAAATACCAGTATAGCACATTTGTCCATTTTCATTTCTGCCTTTACAGATTATATACATGTCTATTACCTGTGTATATATAGAATATATGTATTAGCAGTGCTTAATAACTCTTTTATTGTTGAGGTCATATTTTGAACAAGTTGAGACCTGCAGTGTTAAAATTGTTACAAAATTTTTTACACCTTTAGTTTAATAACTAATTGTGTAAAAGTACCAGCTAAATACATTTCTTCATTTTCATTACTTTGCTTGATATGTATCAGCAGTGCTCAACTCTTTGTTGTTGTCATATTTTCAATAAATATCCATAATTTCTTTTATTAAATCTGTTTGGAAAGGTGAAATTTATGTAAGCTCCGGAGTGATTCGAACTCATGACTTGATTTATAGCTAAATGGGGGTCAAACCCATTCTGCGCTACGCCGTTACGCAACAATTTTGCAAAAAAAAAAACAAAAAAAAAAAAAAAAAACCAAAAAAAACAAAAAAAAAAAAAACAAAAAAAAAAAAACAGAATTATATTCACTTTCATTGTTTATTTCAAAAGTACCTTACAATATATGAATGTTTCGATGTATCTATTTTGTAAATGTCCGATATATGCACATGGATGCATTCATAACAATGTCAACCCGTGCACGCACGGGTCAAAGTCTAGTCTAATTAAAAAATATAAAGTTTGAAGTATTTAGAGTCACCTGTATTCTGAACAAGCATAAGGGATATGTGTATTTGACAGACAGATGAATGAATAGACTGATCACTATAGAGCACCTTAGTCTTTTTTCAATAATCTTTATATTAGTGAAAATCAAATAGGAACTAGAGTGTTTCAAGGAATGTATATGTCACCTGCTAGGTATCGTCATTAAAGAGGTAAATAAATCTAAGAGTGGTCAGCTATTAATTTAATATTAGCATGGAGGTTCAAGCATTTGCCTGCAAGGAAAAAAAGGACCCAAAAGTATTTAAAAGACTGGGATAGAATCTGGCAATCAGAGAAAATATGGTTCCCCAGTCCTCAAATGAATAATTTAATTGAAATTATGAGGAATAACTATTTATCATTTTATTAATACACATGTAGGTGCTTCCAACAATCCTCGGAGGAAAGGAATTTCAGACTGTCTTTACTTTAATTGTCACTTTGTCAGTCAACACGATTCATTGTGGAATACTGATCCCAATGTATTTTCATAGTATTTAAATATAAGTTTGTGTGGTAACTGAATTTCATACAGTTTCAAAGTATAGTATCATGAGCTCAAAAACATATATAAATGCTAATTATCAAAACCCTGCCTCTCAAAATTTTGGAGATATAAGGTGTGACAGACGGACAGACAGACACCAGGTAAAGTGATCTCTAAGTGTCGTTCTTCTCTGCAGTTGACACAAAAATGAAAGTTAGTCAATTTTTGACCATGTATATCACTTCAGTGATGAAAGGAATGCTGAAGTGGTAAGTCTATCCTAATTATTTGAAAATACGGCAACCCCATTGGTCAGAATTTAATACATATGCTGTCCAGCCTTAATTTCATTGGCATAAAGCAGCACAAAATACGATTTAATTGGATGGTGCAACTTGTTTTTCTAGGGGGCGCTGTTGCAACCCTGGAAAAGAAAACAGGACTGGGGCTTGCCCCTAGGGGGCACTTACTGACCGGAAGTAAACAAACAACAGAAATAGCAATACATTAGAAATATGTCCATAGGACATGTATGCCCGCCGAGTGTATAGTAATGCAACATGAAATTTTGTGTTAGTGTATGAAGTTTGATGAGAATATCTTGAAAAGTTTCTTTAAAATTGAAATTGAGATCTAAAAAAAATGGATATAAATGATAAATTCTCACCAAATTATGTATAGATGCATAGCCTTAGATATCAATATTTTAAATGGTTTTAAAACCATGCAAAATGCAAATTGAAGGAAAGTGAGGTCAAGGTCACAGGAAAGGTCAAAAGTTTTTGAAATAGTTGAATAGGTCTTACTAATTATATATGTATCAGCATATTAAGTTTGATAAAGAATATCTTGAATGATTTCTTTAAAACTGAGCTAGTCACAAGCGTGGCGCCATGGTTAGAGCGTCTGCTCTAGAGTCGCGAAGTAAGGAGTTGATCCTTATGTCGCAGGTTTGAATCCCACTGTGGGACATGGAGACCAGTCCTTTGGATGAGACCTTATAAACCAAGGTCCCATGTCACAGTAGGTGCTGGCATGAAAAAGACCCTTCACTGCTCAATGGCCATGAGTGCAGAGTATAGGACAGAATTTGCAGCTTTCCACTGGCAAGTGGTGGCGTCTCCATATGAGTGTAAAATTCTCAAGAGGGACTGCAGATTACCTGTAATGATTGACCAAAATCCCTACTAGGCTTTAAACTCTTCATTCTTGACCTGTATTTCGTCAAATAAGGTTTTTCCAGTTAATTAAGGTAAAATTACTAATTGTTAAAACTGTAAATGATTTTTTTTTTTTTTTTTTTTTTTTTACCTGAGCCAGATTTTTACTTTTCTTAGAAGTGTCTGTATTTGACTGTTGGTTCCACCTATCTCAAGAAAATGATCTGTAAAAGTAAATGTTAGAAATCATAATCTGTTCTCTATCTACTATAATCATGAGAAAAGGTGTTGAAAATTAACAGATGGAGATAAAATCAGCAGTCATATTAAAGGCTTTTTTTCAATAATCAATTTATTAGTGAAAATCATAAAAGTATTAGGCAAAAAGGAAAAATAAATGTTGTCATTAATTAACCTTGCATATCTCTACAATTTTCTGATAAGAAAATTATACCCGATAGATGCAATATAATCACCCTTTGCCTGCCCCTAAATTATGATTATTTAAAACAAGGTTCTTTTAGAGGTGCCTAGGGTCGAAATTCATAGAAAAAAACCTACAAAAAACGTGAAAACCTATTTCTATCATACTGGTTTATATTTATTACAAATGTCCTCATAGTCAGCATAGCCCAGAACAATAGACCGCAGACTCTCACCATGAACATTTTTAGTGTCCTGGTTCGAAACCATTTGTTGGCACATTTTTATTTTTTCAAACTTTTTACCTGTATAAACACTAAAGAACGAGTGCACTTATGGGCCCCGGTAAATTAAATTAAGCATAATTTTCCATCTCAGATCATTAATTGATATCTAAACCATAAGATTCAACAAATTTTGAATATACAAAGAGCAAAGCCATACAATGTGGTAGGGGTCAGCCGACATTCGTGATTTTCTAAAGTAAATCGAGGACGGTCATTCATTTCAAAGCTTTTGTTTATTGTCAGCCTAACACTGTACAAACTTGTGCGATTGACAAAAAATGCATTATACATTTATAAAACTTGTGTGAAAGTAGGAAATTTGTACATGATTAGGCTTGTACTTAAAATATTAAAAATGTATGAAAAGTTCAATGTTTTTCCTATAACAAGCAAGAGCTATTTACCTGTATGACCTATGTTGAACCCACCCGTGGAATAAATTATTTAAAATACTGGTAGTCACGTGAGTTCTACCCTGGTAAACATTCCTCAAAGATGCTCACTGTAAAACATAACCACGTTTTGTATCATTATATCGAAGTCAAGCCGCATAGAGAAGTTTGTATGTATTTGGTTTTAGGAACACGGGATGGTTAGGAGAGTTTAGTGTCGTTAAAATGTAATCATAAATAAAAGTGTCAACCATTTTAACATTCATGCAAGACAATGGTACTGGTATTGAAAGCCACCTAAATACACTTTTTTTTCATTTTAAAATTTAAAGGAACTAATGTTAATACTTATTGTATTATTTCAAATGCAAGCATGCAAATTTCTTAGTTTGATCACTATGGATACAGGTATCTATACAACTTCATTCGATTTTTTTCTCGGGTAAAATAGCACAAGAAGTATCATTCGGCATACGCGCCTGTCAATGATCCACCATCAGATTGTTCAAGTGTCTGATTTAAATATCTCTCCCCTTGATTTAAATAAAAAAACTCAAAATAGGTTCGGTACGACTTTTCCGGATTTGGGGTATCTATAGACATTTAAAAAACTTCATTTGTTTCAAATCCATGCTGATTTAGGTGATGTTTTAATGTGATTTTAATTAGAAATGTCCACTTGTGTTTAACTATTACCAAAAGAGAACAATTTGGTAATACATTCTAAAGTAATATGGCACTGAAAAAGGACCCATTAAGCATTGCTTAAGTGCACTTGTCCTTTGAGTTTTTAATACAGGCTTTTGCATTTTACTTAATATATTTTCTTCCTTAAATGCATGTTTGGTGTTGATATTAAAGACATCTATGGAAATGCAGATCATAGATTCTCTTTAACTAAACGCAATCAACCGGAACTAAACCTCATTGTAAGCACACTTTGTTCGAGGACATGAATCATTCACTTTGTGTTACTCGATACTGCAGGTGTCATGAAAAAAAATCATGCCGAGAAATAATTGCTGTGTTTGCCTTTCAAGAACATAATGACATGTAATAGTACTGTTGTGCCAGTGGGAGAGATACTGTTCTATGCAGAGTAGATGCAGTTCATTCCTCGGGGAAAATGTGTGCATTGGCGATATGTTATGCTAAAAATGCATGAGGGTTTTCAGATTAGAAAAGAATGTGGTAAGTTAAGGTTTTATGTCCCATTGCCATTACTCAGTCAGACATCAAGAATGACCCTCAAACAAAGGATGTATCATTCTGTAAATACTGAGGTAGGATCACATGAACACACAGTTAAGTAGAATGAAATATATCGAGATAACAATCAGTATTCAAGCTCAAAAGCCCATCAAAAAATACAAAATAGGAGCAGAGCAAATACGGACCTCCAAAACATCAGAGGTGGGATCAGGTGCCATGGAGGAGTGAGCATCCCCTGCAGACTAGTCACACCCGCTGTGTGCTCCTTGTCACGACTGGGAAACAGTAGAAAATTCCATACACAATTCAGTGTGTAAATAATGACCTAACAATAAGTATGAAAAACGTCAGTCAGCATTTTACTTAATGATAAATTGTATTTGCTGACAAGGTCATTGTATCGACCATAGAACTTACAAAATGATGACTTTAAACAAGACTGCTGATATTCTTGTTTCAGCAATTTGTTTGTCAATAACTTACCTCCTTTTAAAAATTGTTCATACATAGAGGATGCTCTTGCATATCGAATCAACTGAGAGATATAAACCCCGTATGCAGGTGATGAAGGTATATTGCTGAATAAGTAAGGGAAGTTGATGATTGAAAAGTTAAAGTCATCACGTTTATCATAAAGCTTGGTTGTTAGATTACCATTAATGTAGAACTAAAGCAATACATGAGAAACAAGAAACTACACACGTGACCTAAAGTCAGTGACCGGAACATATATCGGTAAGCTTTTTCTAAAGACTGAACCAATATTGGTCCTATAGGTCATCTCATATTTTTAACTAGAAGTGTTCCTTTGATATACTATATTTTACTTAATTTCTATAGACTTACTATACCCTGAAAAAAAAAAGGAAAACAGGAACTACCTGTTTAAATGACCCCGACCACCGAGGTTAATCTAAAGTTTGTCCCTGCCTACCTGAAAAACAGACTGCCTCGGGCAGTCAGTAATTTCCAACTCTGGTTATGAGATGCTAAATGTTAAATATTTACAATTAAATGCTTATATTTACATTTTTAAATTCATCATAGACTGAGAAAGTCGATAAAATCATTTCTATATTAAGTCTGTATACTGTATAGGGGGAAATAACTCGCGGTGTTAATATTCGCTATATTCACGGTGTGAATAAATCCGTGAATTCAAGAAACAGTGAATAAGTTTTCAATAACCTACATGTTATATTTGGAAATTTGAGAATAGACTACGATAGGTAAATATACGTGCAGTACATGGTCATTTCAATAATTACGAATCGTACTTGTCATTCAATTATTTTAATTATCACGCTTGACATTAATTTAGATCACCCAGCAGATAATAACCTGTATTTGTAAAAAAAAAAAAGAAAAACTGTTTTAATAGCCAACACTACATGTTTCATCAATCAAAACACTAGGGTCATGGGTTTTGAATACCCGTACATAACTATGTTACGACGTGTATTTGTTACCTGCATTATCATGTTTTTATCGACATTTTGGTTTTATAAAATCATTCAAATAACTATCGAACTTGCTGATGTATATATAAATCTACCCTGTTGTTCGTGAAGTGAATACATAATGCTGATTAATGCCTTCTAGCTATGCTATGGATTACCGGTAAATGGATATAGACATTGAAGGGAGGTACATGTAACCTTAGTTATATACCAATTCCGCGAATTCAACAAACCGCGATCGTGTCAGAGGAGAGAAAAACATGAAAATTACAACCCCTGAAATTAATCCCCTATACAGTACTTCAACCGAGAAATTAGTTGAAACTGGTTCCAGAAAAGAAGCTGAAAATGTTCAATAGTTTACAGACAATACTTGACACATGATGACTGAACAAAAACAGATAGCAATAAGTAATTTAAATGACTCAGGTGAATTATAACCTGTTCAATCTTAGATCCATCTTTTTTCTAACACGAGGGTTGATCCAAAAGTTCATGGAATTTAATTATTTCTAAAATTTTATTGTGATTTGATGAAAGCAAACAATAGGCATATTTATAATATAGAGTCATTATGCAACAATACTGGAAAATTTCACCACGTTCCAATTACCAATAAGGTCACATGAGCTTTCTGAACACTGATAGTTGTAAAATCCGGGGGAGACTTCGACGTAACGTCAAGTTAAGTATGTCATGTCATGTTATAGGAGCATCTCACCCTCATGTTCAATTCAACTAAGTAATTCTACAGAATATTCTGCCTTTTTCTCCTTTCTTCTCTCAAGAAAAGCCTGGGTATCCACCAATCGACTTATCTTTATATTACATTCATATTTCAAAAATACTCCCCATCTTTCCATATGATGTTCCAATTCAGTAGCAAAGTCAAGCACAGTACGTCAGCGGTCAACATCCATCAACGCTTAATTTGTCTACGAGAAAAACAGACCCTCCAAAAGCAGCCACACCATGGAAGTTCTATTGTTCTTAAATTTCTCACGCCACTGGAAAATCAGTTGCTAAATGCATTTTTCTCCAGCCTGTATCAGTAGTATACCCCTTTAAGTCAGAGTGTTCCTAAGATTTTAACAAAACTTATAACTTGACTGAAATGTGACGTTCTCTAACAATTAAAAGATGAACAAGAAATCATCAACTAATAATCTAAATATCAAGTTAAATCAGTAAAACTCTCACATACAGGTATATTAGTGGTCAAGCAATCGTAATTATGACAAAATTCTCATTTTATTTGCCACTTGGCGCAGGTTTTTTCTTATATCACATATTAAGAATTAAAATGATAATGAACGAGTAAATGTCTCCCCTGCATTTTAAAACATCCTTTGCTATGGCAACTGCCATAGAGTTACTATCATTAAAATTTAAAATATTTTTTTATCAAAAAAATTCAACAAGTGTCTATATTCTTATTTGTAATTTTCAACCACTTTCACAAATAAATAAATAAAATAAGAAGAAATTCCATGAACTTTCGGATCAATCCTCGTACATGTCAGTCATTAAATTTATATAATATACAGTATGCATAAGGGAGACCAAATGTATTATTACTGCATTAAGGAGACCAACCACTATCCATATGTAAATCAGTATTCAACCACTTTCACTAATAAAAAAATGAAATATGAAGAAATTCCATGAGCATTTGAATCAACCCTTGTACATGTCAGTCATTAAATTAATATAATATACAGTATGCATAAGGGAGACCAAATGTATTATTACTGCATTAAGGAGACCAACTACTCTCCACATGTAAATCAGTATTCAACCGCTTTCACTAATAAATAAAACAAGATGCCCAGGGGCCACATCGATCACCTGAGCACTATGGCTAGGAAAAAGCAGAAATCACTTCAATCTTGAAAGGTTGAAAAGTTTAAATATAAAAGTGGTTGGGGGGGGGTGTCATGAATTGAACAAATTTGAATCTACATTATCTGAGGATGCTTCCATTTAAATATGACCAATCATGGCTTTGCTGCTCTTGAGTAGAAGATTTTTAAAGATTTAACCTATGTATTCCTATGTAAAACTTTGATCACCCATTGTGGCCCCACCCGACCCCCAGGGGTCATGTTTGAACAAACTTGAATGTACACTATCTAAGAATGCTTCCATATAAATATGACCAATCATGGCTCTGCTATTCTTAACAAATAGTTTTTTTTAAAGATTTTTACTATGTGTTCCTATGTAAAACTTTGATCGCCCATTGTGGCCCCACCCGACCCCCGGGGGTCATGATTCGAACAAATTTGTATGTACACTATCTGAGGATGCTACCATATAAATATGACCAATCATGGCTCTGCTATTCTTAACAAATAGTTTTTTTAAAAGATTTTTACTATGTGTTCCTATGTAAAATTTGATCGCCCATTGTGGACCCACCCGACCCCCGGGGGTCATGATTTGAACAAATTTGAATGTACACTATCTGAGGATGCTTCCATGTAAATCTGACCAATCATGGCTTTGCTGTTCTTGACAAGAAGATTTTTGAAGATTTTCCCATATATTCCCATGTAAAACTTTGATCGCCCATTGTGGACCCACCCGACCCCCGGGGGTCATGATTTGAACAAATTTGAATGTACACTATCTGAGGATGCTTCCATGTAAATCTGACCAATCATGGCTTTGCTGTTCTTGAGAAGATTTCTGAAGATTTTCCCATATATTCCTATGTAAAACTTTGATCGCCCATTGTGGCCCCACCCGACCCCCGGGGGTCATGAGTTGAAGAAACTTGAATCTACACTACCTGAGGATGCTACCATATAAATATGACCAATCATGGCTTTGCTGTTCTTGAGAAGAAGATTTTTAAAGATTTTTTCTGTATATTTCTTATGTAAAACTTTGATCGCCCATTGCGGCCCCACCCTACCCGGGGGTCATGATTTGAAGAAACTTGAATCTACACTACCTGAGGATGCTTCCACATAAGTTTCATGTTTTCAAGCACAGTGGTTCTTGAGAAGAAGATTTTTAAAGATTTTTTCCTATATATTTCTATGCAAAACTTTGATCGCCCATTGTGGACCCACCCGACCCCCGGGGGTCATGATTTGAACAAATTTGAATGTACACTATCTGAAGATGCTTCCATGTAAATCTGACCAATCATGGCTTTGCTGTTCTTGAGAAGATTTCTGAAGATTTTTCCATATATTCCTATGTAAAACTTTGATCGCCCATTGTGGCACCACCCGACCCCCGGGGGTCATGAGTTGAAGAAACTTGAATCTACACTACCTGAGGATGCTTCCAAGTAAATATGACCAATCTTGGCTTTGCTGTTCTTGAGAAGAAGATTTTTGAAGATTTTCCCATATATTCCTATGTAAAACTTTGATCGCCCATTGTGGCCCCACCCGACCCCCAGGGGTCATGATTTGAAGAAACTTGAATCTACACTACCTGAGGATGCTACCATATAAATATGACCAATCATGGCTTTGCTGTTCTTGAGAAGAAGATTTTTAAAGATTTTTCCTGTATATTTCCTATGTAAAACTTTGATCGCCCATTGCGGCCCCACCCTACCCCCGGGGGTCATGATTTGAAGAAACTTGAATCTACACTACCTGAGGATGCTTCCACATAAGTTTCATGTTTTCAAGCACAGTGGTTCTTGAGAAGAAGATTTTTTAATGATGCCATTAATTTTTCACAAATTCTTAATTATCTCCCCTTGGAAGAAGGCGTGGCCCTTCATTTGAACAAACTTGAATCCTCTTTACCCAAGGATACTTTGTGGCAAGTTTGGTTGAATTGGCCCAGTGGTTCTTGAGAAGAAGTCGAAAATGTGAAAAGTTTACAGACGGACAGACAGACGGACAGACGGACTGCAGACAAAATGTGATCAGAAAAGCTCACTTGAGCCTTCGGATCAGGTGAGCTAAAAAAATATGAAGAAATTAGTGATGAGACATCAGTTAATTTTCATAATCGATCATCGGTTGGAATCGGTTACTGCTTCTGATGCGATTTCACCCATTATAATTGGATTTCTTCATAGTTTTGTATACAAAAAGCAGACTATTACAATAATTTTATTTATTTCTTTAACATGAATATATAAAATACATAATATATTATTTTCTTTGTTGTTTTGCTTCTTTTACACTTTCTAGACCTAAAAATATTTACAGTGGACACCCAACATGGCTGCCTAGCGGCAGAAAACGAACTTCAAAAAGTCGTGGGGGGAATTGATCACTCTATATTTAAGGTAAATGTTGACTAAGTTGCATATTTTATATCTCAAATAAAAGACACAATTAATATTTTTTGAATAAAAAGAATCAGCTGATTGATCAAACCAAAGAGCAAACACAGATTTGGCAGAAAAAAAAAAATTCACCCGGGGGTAAATTGAATGGGTCGGTCGGGTTATTACAGGAAACAAAAATAATTTTTTTTAGGCCCTATATATGCATCTTCGGTTTTTAATCACCTCTGCTTCGTGCTAGTTGGCTTGTATCAGATGCAGATGCCATTTTCTTTCGTTAAGAAGAAATAAATTTTAAACCAGAAATGGATAATTCCAGAATGTATTGTATTAGAAGTATGTTTCCGATGATCGATTATGAAAAACTATAATCGATCATCGGAATCGGTAGCATTTTTTTTGTCGACAATCGATGTTTTCTGATTATCAGTACAACACTAGAAGAAATTCCACGAACTTTTGGATCAACCCTCGTACATGTCAGTCATTAAATTTATATAATATACAGTATGCATAAGGGAGACCAAATGTATTATTACTGCATTAAGGAGACCAACTACTATCCACATGTAAATCAGTATTCAACCACTTTCACTAATAAATAAATAAAATATGAAGAAATTCCATGAACTTTTGGATCAACCCTCGTACATGTCAGTCATTAAATTTATATAATATACAGTATGCATAAGGGAGACCAAATGTATTATTACTGCATTAAGGAGACCAACTACTCTCGATCCACATGTAAATCAGTATTCAAAACTTGAGATTTTAATACCCTAATAATTTACATGTTTAGTTACATGAACTAAATCTATTTACCTTTGTCATAATGCAAGAACTGTTTTACATTCAGCCAACTTTAACATTACACATGCATACAGTGTATGCCATGCATTAGGAAGACCAGATGCATTATTTCAACATTAAAGAAACCAACTACAATGGAACAATTAGACAGTATTCCAAAATGTTCATTCCAATACCATGGTATTTTCCCTTAATTTGTTTGATGACTTAAATCAATTTATCTCAGCCAGAATTGGAACAAAAAAACTAATCATAAAAGTGGCCAAACACATGAACAGACAGATGGACATGATGATTCCTATGCTTGTATACACCCAAAGTTGCCAAAGTAGAGCAGATGCAGTGGTTAGAGCATCTACTCTAGAGTCGCGGAGAAAGAAGCTGATTCTTACATTGCGAGTTTGAATCCCACTGTGGGACATGGAGACCCGTTCTTCAGATGAGACAGAGGTATTAACCGAGGTCCCATGTCACAGTAGGTGCTGGCTCGATAAAGATCCCTCAATGCTCAATGGCCATAAGTGCTGAGTATAGGACAAAAATTTGCAGCTCTCCACCGACAAGTGGTGGCGTCTCCATATGAGTGAAAATTCTCAAGAGGGACGTTAAACAACAAACACTATACACCCAAAACTTTGTTTGCAGAAGATTTTGTGATACATGCTTTACAAGTATACATATTGTTCATAAGGGAATAAAAATGCTATAATATATCATTAAGGAAAGCAACTGAACTTAAATGTGCACTTCTAATTGAACTAAACAAAATTACCCTTTGTCAGAATGTAGATTTATAAACAGGAAGGCTGTTTTTCTTAATTTTTTCCATGTCAGATTCAGACTGTTCTTGAAAAAATTCTGGCATACACCCTGTAAAAGTGAACAGTGCAGATAATAAAGAGCTTCTAAATAAACTGCATAATATTTAAATGATCCACTTAAAAGGGATAACAAATGCATTTAACTCCATCAAGGAGACCAACTGATATCCATATATATATAAATCAGTACATGTATTTTAATTGTGATATTTTAATATCCTAGTAATTTACATGTTTAGTTTCATGAAATAAATCTATTTACCTTTGTCCAATGACCAATGAGCACAAGCACTGATTTTTCCTCTTTTTTCTTAACGGAATCACCAGGGCCAGTCTGCTGTCCATATGATTCTGGCATATGTACACTCTGTAAAATGCATATTTGTACCATGTACAGGCATATGAACAATATTTCTATACTACATACATGCATCATTAAACTTAATAATCTTTTTTCCCAAAATTCATTATTCATAGTGTTTTGCTGTTAGCAAAATTCAACAAAAACTATACCGTATATATACTTGCCTATAAGGTGGTCCACCTATAAGTCAGTTGTATTTTTTGAGGTTATTTTGGAGGGATTTGCTATTGACCCGCTTATAAATCAGTACAACTTTTTGCCAGAATCAATTGACAATTTCAAATCAATGCTCTGATGTTTTAACCTGGTTTCAAAATACTAATCTTTTTATGACTCACCTATAAGCTGGACATAGAGTATATACAGTACCTGCATTATACATGCATTAGGAAGACCAAATGCATTATTGCAATATTAAAGAGACCATTGTGGCAAATGAAATCAATGTATGAATTGTATTCAAAACTACGGGTGTACTAATTTGTCTGAAGTATATCATGATATAATGTGATACACAAAGACTTTAACAGGATATGTATATATACCCACATGCCTAAATGTAACAACAGGAATTATCGTTCTACAATAATTTACTGAAATTGCCAATATGTATAAACAAAAGCAAACTTTGTTTCGATTGTATGAACTTTAAGTTTTCTTTTTACACCACGGTCAGATAATCTAACTATCCCCTGGTTGGCTACTGGGTCCTTCGTTAGATTGCCCTATCGGACATGATATTTACTGAACATTTGATTTTTGGTACTGACTTTTATACTCAAAATAATGTCTTTAATTGTTTAATTTCTTGAGTTCAATATCACTTTGATGTGTTCAGTGTTTACTTTGATATGTAATGATGTGTATAAGCGTGTATTTTCGATAATTTAAATTTCTAGTACAGTAGTCGTCCCCAAGCTGCTGTTTCATTATCGTGTCATAGTATCTCTGAGAGTGCATTTTATTAACACCTCCAAATCACCTGGCCTGCGTAATTAAATTTAACTACCAAAAACAACAGCTTGGGACTAATAAGGTGTGATTATCAGCAATGGTCCCATGAAGCCTGTGCTAGACCTAATGGAAACGTTCAACAGACCGTAAAATTAGCATAATGGGATTATTGTTTACTAAGGTGTGAATTCAGTGGAGCGAGAATTTGTTGGACTTCGAGATAACGCATGTGTTTATAGCACTTGGGACCGTAAATCTACTTCGAGATAAGCGAGGTATTCGAGATTTTCGTGTTCGAGATACTGGGGTTTTTTAAAATCATAAATATAATAAAAACGGCCGGGACCGTTGATTCACTTCGAGATATCCGTGGTATTCGACATACCGGTGCTCGAGATACCGAAGTTTACCTGTATATCGATACATATCTAGATTAATGAATATATCGTATCGAAAACAAGAGGCCCATGGGCCACAATGCTCACCTGAGCACATTGGCTAGGAAAAAGCACAAATCACTTCAGTATTGAAAAGTTTAAAGGGGAGGGGGCTTGGATTTTGAACTACCTGAGGATGCTTCCATATCAATATAACAAATGGCTTTACTGTTCTTGAGCAGAAGATTTTTTAAGATTTTTTTCCTATATATTCCCTTTTTAAAAATTTGATCCCCCATTGTGGACCCTCCCTAACCCCCCCCCCCCCCCCCCAATCATTTGAACAAACTTGAATCTACACTACCTGAGGATGCTTCCATATCAATATGACTAAACATGGCTTTTCTGTTGATGAAAAGATTTTTTCCTATATATTCCTATGTAAAAATTTGATCCCACATTGTGGCCCCACCCTACCCCTGGGGTTTATGATTTGAACAAACTTGAATCTACACTACCTGAAGATGCTTCCATATCAATATGACAAAACATGGCTTTGCTATTCCTGAGAAGAAGATTTTTCAAGTTTTTTTCCCTATATATTCCTATGGAAAACTATGATCCCCCATTGTGGCCCCACCCTACCCCTGGGGGTCATGATTTGAAAAAACTTGAATCTACACTACCTGAGAAAGCTTCCATATCAGTATGACAAGACATGACTTTGCTCACTGTTCTTGAGAAGAAGATTTTTGAAGTTTTTTCCTATGTATTCCTATGTAAAACTTTGATCCTCAATTGTGGCACCACCCTAACCCTGGGGGTCATGATTTGAACAAAGTTAAATCTACACTATCTGAGAATGCTTCCATATCAATATGACTTAACAAGGCTTTGCTGTTCTTGAGAAGAAGATTTTTCATTTTTTTTTCTGTATATTCCTATGTAAAACTTTGATCGCCCCTTGTGGCCCCACCCTACCCCGAGGGGTCATGATTTGATACAAACTTGAATCTTCACTACCTGAGGATGAATCCACATCAATATGACTAATTGTGACTTTGTTGTTCTTGAGAAGAAGATTTTTCAAGATTTTTTTCTACATATTTCTATGTAAAATTTTGATCCACCCATTGTGGCCCTACCCTACCCCTGGGGGTCATGATTTGTACAAAATTTAATCTACACTACCTGAGAATGATTCCATATCAATATGACTAATTGTGGCTTTGTTGTTCTTGAGAGAAAGGTTTTTAAAGATTTTTTTCTATAAATTCCTATGTAAAATATTGATCCCCCATTGTGCCCCCCCCCCACCCGGGGGTCATGATTTTGTACAAACTTGAATCTACACTGCCTGAGGATACTTCCATATAAATTATGACTAATTGTGGCTTTGTTGTTTTTAAGAAAAACAACTTCAAGATTTGTCCTACACATTTCTATGTAAAACTTTGATCCCCCATTGTGGCCCCACCCGACCCCTGGGGGTCATGATTTGAACAAACATGAATCTGCACTATCTGAGGATAATTCCATATCAATATGCCTAATTGTGGCTTTGTTGTTCTTGAGAAAAAGATTTTTAAAGATTTTTTTCTATATATTCCTATGTAAAACTTTGATCCCCCCTTGTGGCCCCATCCTACCCCTGGGGGTCATGATTTGAACAAACTTGAATCTACACTACCTGAGGATGATTCCATATCAATATGACTAATCATGGCTTTGTTGTTCTTGAGGAGAAGATTTTTAAAGATTTATTCCTATATATTCCTATGTAAAACTTTGATCCCCCATTGTGGCTCCACCCTACCCCAGGGGGTCATGATTTGAACAAACTTGAATCTACACTATGTAATGAAGGTCTCACCTAAGTTTCAACTTTTACAGCCCAGTGGTTCTTGAGAAGAAGATTTTTAAAAGATACCACTAAATTTTCACTAATTCTTAATTATCTCCCCTTGAAAGAGGGTGTGGCCCTTCATTTGAACAAACTTGAATCCCCTTTACCCAAGGATGCTTTTTGGCAAGTTTGGTTGAAATTGGCCCAGTGGTTCTTGAGAAGAAGATGAAAATGTGAAAAGTTTACAACAACAACAACAATGACAAAGACGACAACGACGACAGACAACG
Source organism: Saccostrea echinata (assembly GCF_033153115.1). Taxonomy (NCBI): domain Eukaryota; kingdom Metazoa; phylum Mollusca; class Bivalvia; order Ostreida; family Ostreidae; genus Saccostrea; species Saccostrea echinata. The sequence continues at coordinate 35,844,183 of NW_026889782.1, read as the reverse complement.
GACAAATTTTGATCAGAAAAGCTCACTTGAGCCTTTGGCTCAGGTGAGCTAAAAATAACTTATGGGCAGGCAGTTTTTTTATGTAATTGTGTGAAAAACTTGGGAATTTCAATCACCAAAGATTATATTTACCGGTAACTGTTTTGAATTAAAACTGATCAAAAATGACATAATCATTAAGGAGGTAGCACATCTTAAATGATTATTACAAAATCATAAAAATACATAGACAACTTTACTTAACATGTTGATTTTACAGTCAAGAAAAGTTTGAATTTGAAGTGTAATTTTTAAAGACGGTGAGACAAAAAATTAAAAATGAGTAAAAAACAATTATTATTTTTTTTAAAATTCATGCATAATGATTTATAAGACTTTTTTGACAGAATTGTTAAAGAATTCAATATATTGCATATCGCATTAAAAAATGTCTTTTTTTTTTTTTTTTTTTTTTTGCTCAATACACAGCCCTAGCAAAAATGATATACAACAAGGACTTTGATTGGATTATTAACATTCATACGATTGATCATAATTATTAACTGTTATTGCACTTTCATTTTCAAAATATTGTTAGGTACATTGTTTGTTCACTCTTTTGCATTGATGTTATAATTTATAAAAGAGTATTTCAGCAGAAAAAATTATCAATTTACCTTTCTTGGAATAAAGACATGTTGACCCTTGAGCTGAGATTTTCTCTCTTTCCATAGGTTTGTTACACTGGGGTCCACATGATTCTAGCAGAGACCCTGTAAAAAAGGACTTAACTATGGAAAAGCATGAAGAATATATGCCTATTATACATATCTTAAATTCTAATGAAAACAATGTTTTTTAATTAAGATTCATATATTTCTAATGATTGACATAATACAAACTGTACAAATTCAAAATAAAATATGCATGTCTATATTATACACTGTACCTTAAGCAGACCAATTGCATTATTACATCCTTCAGGAGACCAACTTAAATCAATGTTTGAGAACTACTTGTGAGAACAATAAATTTGTCTACTTTACAGTACTAAATGTACATGGAATCTATAGGATCATGTTACTTTAACTGGCCTGCCTTAGTTCAACACAGTAATCTAACAAAGAAATTGAGCCAAAACAACATTTTAAGACTTTTTGAACAGTGCATGTTCCTATCATTTCAAAACCATTACCAGTAAAAATGGTAATATAGGAAAATGATGACAATTAATTAATATTGTACTTTCAGGTATATTAGATGAATTAATCTGATTTGTCAAGAAACATTTGTTAAAAAGCACTATTATCCGCTGAATAGTGAAGCCACGCCCAGTGTCGCAACAGTCAACATGGCTTGACGACGGGTGATATTCCAAAAAATAGTGACTGCGCAGATTTATGCACTCAAGGTTCGCTATTATTTGTATAAAACATTCAGTATAATATAATAAATATTGCATGTAGTTGAGTGTAATATTGAAAATTTTCACCCCTCGAAAACCAAATACGTCAAAAAGGGGATGGGTTTCTTTTCCAACTTCTACATAGTTTCGCCCCTGCAAAAACTGGTATAGACCTTGGAAATGTTTAAACGGGCTAAGAGAAATCAAATGCATCAAGAGTACTTAATTGTTTTTACCCAAGTTACATGCCAAAAAAGATTCAGAGAGACGTCACATAAAGTTAATGTTGATTTGAACTGAAGTTAGGGTGTCAAAAGTCATTCACGTCCAAAAGTGACATTGATCATGTGTGGTAGATAATAAACTCCTACGAGCTAAATATGCTGCCATAATCAAGTGAGGATCTTTCCCTAATCCTATATATAAATCCATTTACAATATTATATGCACTTAAGCAGCTGTTTATGACATTGTAAAATTATATAAACAAGACTGGTTTATATAATTTATATCAATTTATATAAATAATAATGTAATTTATATATAATTTTATCAAGATAAGTGTATGGGGTAGAGGGAGCAGACATTGAGAATCAATGTTGTCGGACCTCATGAAACTAAACAAACAGTCTTCCAAATAACCCGGGAGTCCAATGCCAGGGACCTGTTAAATTTGCAGCCGGGCATGTAAAAATTGCCAAATTACATGTCCGAAGAGGGCATATGTGAATCTTCTTTCATTGTACGATCTTTACTTGCCATTTATTCTGTCCTTCCCCCATTATTCGCTTAAACGTTGCTATATGTAATGTCAATGGATTGCCTGTCTACATTCTCGATACGACCTGTCAAATGATTGTCAATCTAATCATTGAAGTGTTTAGTTTAACCTATTTGTTTTCTCGAAGTTGCTTGCTAAATTACGAGATGTTCATCAATGCCACATACTGTGGCACTACAGTCATGATCCCATTTCTGAAATTCAGTTCAGCTAAACCGGCCAACAAATGACCAGCATGCAACTCAAAAGATATTTATGAACAAAAACGCTTTGGAAAATGGCAATCACAGGCCATGGTTGGTTTACGATGCTGAAAAAATTAATATAAAACCTTTATACCGAATGGGTTTTTTTTGTTGCACAATACTGGTAAATGTAAGAATTTTGAGTAGGACATGTACAAATTTGAATGGGCTGGGTAAAAATGATAGGTCTACATGCCCGAAGGGCATGTGCTGAAAAAGAATTGTTGTGAAGACTGAACTAAAGCGACAGCGCCGGGTGATCATATAAAGTCCCCTTTATTACATAATAATTTGGCAAATTATCAACATATCAAGCTAAAATTTCCAACATATCTTAACGGTGAGAATTTTTATTTTTTAAGTTGAAACCTCGTGACCTGTGAAAAAAAAATGAAATTTGTATCCCATCTAAAGTCTTAAAATGTATCAAGGTAATTTTCGATACAAATTTGCGGTTGGGGTTATAAATGAAGGATAAAACCAGAGACCTCGGAATGGAATACTCGGAAGTCTCTGGTTTTATTCTACCCCCAACTGGAAGTTGTATCCCATCTAAAGTCTTAAAATGTATCGAGGTAATTTTCGTGGAATAAATGAGTGTTTTACAATAAAGAGACTCGACCAGAGACGTCTGAAACGATTTATTTGACAAGAAAAAAGTCTCTTGAAGTGAACGATGTCATTTTAAAGTAGGTTAATGATTGATAATGATACATGAACAAAATACGAGCTTGAAGCGGGGGTGCCTGAAATTGAGTTAGATACCTTGTGGTAAAAATAAGTAGGGGTGCACCGTATATGAAACAAGTGCCTGTGATTGATAGTCTGAAATTTCTCTTCACCTAAATATTAAAAGCTTGCAGTGATCGCTATAAATCTATACAACAGTCAAGTTACATACGGTAAACTAACATAAAAACAAGATTACAACAGTCATGATTACAGAAGGTATATTTTGAAGACTCTAGGTCAGTAGGTGAATGTAAACAGGTAAACACACGTGGGACAGTCACCGCAAATATGAACCACAAAACGACTTGTAACATTAAAATGTAAATATTCATCTGCACACAGATTTTTGCATAATAATAATAATTTTTAAAAAGTGTAAATTAAAATATAAAATAAACAAACCTCAAACCTTGTAACAAGGCTTGTTTCCCTACAAATCTTATTCTGGTTCTCTGTCACTGAAAATGCAGGGAACCAGGCTGCGTTATTAACTCGTACACAGATTTGTTGATACGAATAAACCTATAAACATATATACGAAATAAAATATTATCATAAAAAATGAAGAATTTCAAATTGCTTGAAAAATTATCTTTATGTAGTTTATAATAAATGGTTGTAATTGTTTATTGATTTCTATCTATCCATTAAAATTTGATACGTATATCAGCTTAATATGTGTTCGTCTGAACAATTATTGTTATTACACTCCCTGTCACATCTTCATAGTTAGGCCTGTAAGCATGGTAAGAAGGAATCAATTTCAGTTGAAGGGGACCAAAACCAACATTTTTCAGTTTCATTTGGTGGGGAGGGGGGGGGGGTATAAACCTCAAATGATCATTTTATCTCTGTCACTGAACTGCTGAAAATATAATGAAGGGAACTAGGCTGCGGCAATGATTTGTTGACTGAATTAAAATACGAAATAAATTATCATACATACGAAATAAAATAATTTCATGAAAAAATGAAGAATTTCCAATTGCTTTAAAAAAAAGAAGCTTTTCATGTATGTGATTTACAATAAATGGTTGTACTTTTATATTTTCTATATATCCATTAAAATTTCACAGTATCAGTATTTCACTATTTGTAAACATTAACAATAATATTAAATAAATGTTACACTCACTGTGGCTTTGACTGAGTTACTGTCACATCTTCATAATTAAACGAGAATATTCCCTTCCGTAAATATTGCTATATATATCTGAACTGTTACCAATTAATCTTTCTTTGGTGAAAGAAAACCTCAGGGATGGAGAATAGGCCCGTAGTTAATTTAGTTGGAGGGGGGAGGGGGGGGGGTGAGCACAACCAAACAACATTTTTCAGTTTCAGGTTGGGAGAGGCTACAAACCAAAAAATTTTTAATAAGCAAAAGAAAAATACATTATCAGAGGTTATTATTGAGGGGGCCCAAAAGCAAAAGAAAAATAGATCATCAAAGGTTATTATTGAGGGGGCCCGAGCATAAAGGAGCAATGTTTTCTATAGTATACCTTAATTTCAGCAAAATTACAGGGGGCCTGCCCCCCCCCCCCCCCCGTTCCTTCAGCCATGTATTGTATCAAATCTGCTTCACCCTGATTCAGATTTTTTTTACAGTCAGCATATATATTCTATTAGCAGAGGACCACATTATATTAATAAACAATTATTAAATTACAGCTATTTTTTTCTTACAGGGTCTGTTTCATTTATACTATATCATGATGATCATGTCCTGCATGATGTTTACAGAAATTAAGTTTAATTTAAATTTTTAAGCAAGAAATAGCTGCGTCAACTTGCGAGACTATTTTTTCAACGTTCGGCCTATTCTTTAAAATATTTAATTTGTTTGTGGACTTGCATAAAAGAATTAAAAAATATAGGGGCCTATCATTTAACTTTATTTCGAATTTCCTTCAGGATTTTATATACCGAACTATAGTCTAACGATTATTTAAAATCATACTTTTTCTCTTGGAAGCTAAATTACTAGGCAAAAAAACAAAAACAAAAAACAAACGAATGTTTGTCTTGTGTATTCTTAATTACAACTTATTACTGTATCATTTTAGTTACTTACCCAAATTTCTCAACATCCATGGTGTTCAGGGGTCATTTTCTGAAAACTGAAGGGGCATTCCGATGGCATTCGGAACAAATGACGGAAAGCACTTGCTAAGAATTCAAAACATGGTTCATAAATTTACAATATTTTTCCTTTTTAGGTTTTTAACATAAAACATGGAAAACTAAGTTAAAGAAACACTCATTTGAACAAATCAAAAGCGGAAAAAATATATATGCTAGATTTTTTGTTTAATTGCATGTTTTTCATGGTCTCCAAAATGCAGAAAAATTATCCTTTGAAATTATACGTAGGTTATAAATTCTTTTCTTTTTTAGGGAAGATGATAGAAATTAGACAACTTTTGAATGTTAAATAACAGAGTTAAAGATTAATAATATTTAATGACAGACTGTTTATTTATCTATAAAAAGACATTTGCAATACTGATGAGGTCAAAATAATAGGGAGACCGAAAAAGGTCGCCTTAATCCAGTGGTCTCCCTAAGCCAGAAAATATATCCTCCTTGGTCTCCTAAAGCCATAAGTCATATATATATATATATATATATATATATATATATATATATATATATATATATATATATATATATATATATATATATATATATATATATATATATATATTTGTTTTTCTTATGAAGTATAATTCTTGCAGAAAATCATAAACGTTAACGCTTAGATTTATATGAGTGAGCGGAGGGTCTGATCCTTCGACGTATTTGGCTCCAGTCTTTGGCAGCCCTTTTTTAAGCTTTCCAAGTCTGTTTTTTAATTAAAATATTTTGGATTTCTAACGTTTCAGCATGAGCATCACTGAAGAGACATGATTTGCCGAAAAGCATCTGGTGAATCGAAATTGATAGTGCCGTATAAGAATCAAACTACATAGTTTAAGAGTGATAAATAAAGAAAGTTTGGTATAAATATGGGTTTTTTTCTCCATCTCAAACAAAGAAGATGTATCAATATTGCCTATAGTCCCTCAGGTTTTCATATCTTTTTGACTTCTTCTTTTAAATGATTTCATCGTAAAATTTCTGGTATTTATCGTCGTAGTTTTCACAAACATCCGAAGGTAACATCAAGTATTTTTTATTGGTGATTTGTTCCTTATTTTGTTTGAAAATATTCTTTTGTGTAGATTGTGTTACATAAAATTAATGTAGTTTTATAGGTTTTTACTTAGTTAAAAAGTTTATTTAATCTAAAACATTGCTAAAACTGTTGGATTTTCGAGACAGGGTTCCCTTTCTATGTTAAACTGAGAGACAACATTCCTACCTCCCTTTGTATATTTATATATATATTTATTTTTTTGGACAGATGCACAACCATTTCATCGAAATATGCAGGATTTCCTATGAAATAAAAAAAAAAGAAGAAATGAAAAGAGAAGAATAATCACTCGTTAAGATTTTTGTGACAGTCGTTTTAAGGAATTTGAAGGGGAGTTAACATACCACATATGGTATTTGTAGCATACAATATATCTGTTTTACTTTATACGAATTATTTTTTTTACATACAAAAAGTAATATGTCTCTCAAATTTCTATTGGAAGACAATAATTCGTCAAAATTAAAGGAGTCAATTTATTCTAATTGATATATTCTTAGCAATATTATGGTCGATATATGAATGAAATACAAACGTACTGCTGATGGTGAGTTCCAACTATTCTTACAATTCCTCCTGGTGTACCCTCTATCTATTCTGACAATTTCACCTGGTGCATCCTCTATCTATTCTGATAATTCCTCCTGGTTCACCCTCTATCTACTCAGACAATTCCACTTAGTGCACCCTCTATCTATTCTGACAAATTCCACCTGGTTCACCCTCTATATATTCTGACAATAACATCTGTTGCATCCTCCATCTATTCTGACAATTCCACCTGGTTCACCCTCTGTCTATTCTGACGATTCATCCTGGCGTATCCTCTATCTATTCTGACAATTCCACCTGGTGCACCCTTTATCTATTCCGACAATTCCATCTGGAGCACTCTCAATTTATTCTTACAATTCCACTTGTGCATCCTAAATCTATTCCGACAATTACACTTGGTGCACCCTCCACCTATTCAAACAATTCCACCGGGTACACCCACCATCTATTCTGACAATTCCACCTGGAGAACCCTCTATTTATTCTGACAATTCACCCTCGTGCACTCTACATCTATTCTGACAATTCCACTTGGTTCACCCTCTATCTATTCTGACAATTCCTTCTGGTGAACCCTCCATCTATTCAGAAAATTCCACCTGGTGCACCCTCCATCTATTCTGACAATTCCACCTGGAGAACCCTCTATTTATTCTGACAAATCACCTTGGTGCACTCTCCACCTATTCTGACAATTCCACTTGGTTCACCCTCTATCTATTCTGACAATTCCTCTGGTGAACCCTCCACCTATTCAGACAATTCCACCTGGTGCACCCTCCATCTATTCTGACAATTCCACCTGGAGCACCCTCTAATTATTCAGGCAATTCCACCTAGTACACCCTCCATCTTCTCTGACAATTCCTCCTGGTGTACCCTACATCAATTCTGTCTATTCCACCTGGTGCACCCTCCATCTATTCTGACAATTCCTCCTGGTGCACCCTACACCTATTCTGACTATTCCACCTGGTGCACCCTCAATCTCTGAAATTACTACTCCAACTTCATAAATTACAAGGTATACGTGATATGTTTACGTTTGATAAAATGGGGACTATTGATTGTTTACTTCATTATAAGATTTATATAAACTAAAAAGGAGGTTAAACCCCTAACTAATCCTCCGCTATAGATTTTCAGATGGTGAGTTTTGTATTTATACATTCAACTTTGTTGTACATTTCAGTATAAATGAGTTCATTCCCTCAATTTTTGTGCACAGTTTTCATGAAGCAGAAGCTGAAAAAACTCATAAGATCACCATGCCAGTGTTTCCAGTGGTGAGTTTATTTAGCATCAGTAGAAAGGCTTGCATGTATTGGATCGCCTGCGAAATATCGTTAAATAAATTGAACGACTCTGACATATTCAAGAGGGAATAAAATATTCTTCTTTGAGCAATATTTTAGAATAGAATTGTATTTTTTACTTAATCATTTGTTATCAAACAATGAAAACTTTATGCGTTATCAGAGCAGAAAACTTCAAAATTGAATGTGCGTTAAACTGTGTGAATGCGGAGTAAATGTATATGCGTTAAAATGCGTGACTCTACTGCGGGGACAGGGTTTTTATTGGTATGAACACAATGTGAAAAAGATAATTCAGACCCTTGCTGGAAAAAAAAAAAAATAATGTCATATCCTTAGTTTAACTTCTGGTAAATGCATCTTCTCGTTTTACATTTTAACTTCTGGTAAATACAAACGAAATACATTTTGCCATCACATTTCTATGGCATGACGAATTTTATGAATAAGCGTATTTAGATCGAATTTAATCAAACTTGCAGAGTATAAAGTCGAAATCAAATCGAAACGTTGCATACTTATAAAATTAATTCATCAATGAAATATGTGGAGATAACGAACAGTATTCGAGCTCAAAAGTCCATTAAACATTACAAAATAGGAGCAGGGCAAACACGGACCTCTAAGACATCAGAGGTGGGATCAGGTGCCATGGAGGCATTGACGTTTTTAAACTTCATTTTTGGTAAACGTGTTGTGAAAGAAATATATCATATCCTGTTTAAAATCTTATTGCCACCTACCTGGTTAACAAACAATTGACCAATAAAGTACATACCCCCCCCCCCCCCCCAAAAAAAAAAAAAAAAGTATCCTGAAAAATTTAAAAAAAAAAAGCGTTAAAACGAAAATAAAACACTTTTCATCAAACATTAACTAAAAAAAAAACTTTTCATTTGTCGGATTTTGTTAATTGTGGATCAAGCTTCCCAGCTCGCACAAAATTTGATGACATCAAAACCCTCTAAAACAGTTCACCATGCCAATGATTCTAGTGGTGAGTTTATTTAGCGTCATTAGAAAGGCTTGCATAAATTGACTCGTCTGCGAAGTATCGTCAAATAAATTGAACAAATCGGACTTCTTGAAAGAAGAAATAAACATTCTTCTTTGGGCAATATTTTAAAATAGATTTGCAAAATTGTTTACCTAATCATTTATTATCAAAAATTGAAAACGTTATCAGAGCAGAAATCTTCAAAATTGAATGTGTGTTAAAGTGCTTAATTGCAGTAAATGTATATACATTAAAATGCGTGACTGTACTGCGAGGAAGGGGTTTACATTGGTGTGAACACTATAGAAAAAAAAGATAATAAAGACCCTTGCTGAAAAAATACAATAATGTTATCACCTATGTACATATCAGTAATGTCATATCCTTAGTTTAACTTCTGGTAAATGTATCTTCTCCCTTTACATTTTAACTTCTGGTAAATGTAAATGGGGTTCCTTTTTGTAAAGTAAATATCAATTATCATTAGATAAAAGGTCTTTATAATTTGAGGTAAAATCGCGTAACTGTTTCCTGAATGTTTGATTGACAAGAAACTTAGTTCATAATTAATTCACGATTCTATGCAATGACTGACTCAATCAATACCATTTATGCATATCAAATCCATTAACTGGATACCCAAGAGGAAGAAGAAAATGTGAGAATTGTTTTTATTTATTTGGCGTTTTCGTATTCATGAAGGGAGCAGAATTTCATAGAAATCCCCTTCCTACTAAAGATCAAAGGAAATGAAGCTAAAATATTACATATCCACTTCCTGCTAAAATTTTGAGTGGGTTTCTCATACATCATGTACTTATGAATTTATTCAACCATTTCCATTTCATGATTTTGATGTTGATTTTAGCTAACATAATTCGTATATATTTTTTAAAATTGTTTGAAACCAAAACACATCAATAATATAATAACAACAACCAATTGTTTCAAAATGATCGATGTAAATGTGAAAGATGTTATACCGTACAGTTTTACTGATCTGCTTGCGCGCGTGCGCACATGGTGTAGGGCTGGTGTAGGTGATCGCACCTTGTAGAGTATGCAGGAGGACGAAGTATGAGTACCAAGTAAAGCTCTAGACACTACGTAATTTTACATATCTTTTAAGGACTGGTGGTGTGTTCCCGTTTTGCACACATTTGATAATTAAGTATAGAACAATAGGTGTGAAATATGTTTTGATAGCAATTATAGTATGATCTCTGTCGATCCGGATTTACCTGGAATTACCAGTATTTTAACAATGCACTATAATATAAATTTTGAAAATTTAATTTGTCCAATCCAACTGAAGATGAAGTTAATAATTTAGACAGATATCCTCATCGCAGTTACCCCTTTTATCCATAAAAATACAAATGAATGAGTGAATGAATTCATTCTTAATTTTTAAGTAGAAAGAGGGTGATAGACAGAGATAATCATATGAAAATAGTTATAGTTTTGATAAGTATTTATGATATTTTTTTTATGTTTTATAGAATAGCTTTTTCTTATCGTGAAATCACAGAAATAAATCAATTAAAATATGAAATGCAAAATTAATATCTTTTTTATTTCAATTCTTTCCATAAATTCTCTTTCTCCAAATTCCAAATTATGATATATACTATAGCAATTAAGTAATTATCTGGACGAATTTCCGTTTTGCACACAGTTTTTCAATACCTAAAATTTAAATGTGTGCAAAACGGGAACAAACCGGACTGAAGGGCCATCAAATTACGCACACATATTATCCCATTCCTACGGATTTCAAGAACTACACCCAGGAATACATGTACATTTAGATAGGAATGACGTTTCACAGACGACTCCGAGAATGATAATTACATCCAAAATCTTCTGCTTATTTCAATCTTATATTGGATTTTTAATAATTAAATATAACCTCCCCCTCTCCAATGAAACTGCGATAGATGCATTCTTTAACCAAACCCCCTAAAAATATACATCTAAAATTTACAAAACACACAAAGAAAATATTAATTAATATCGAATATCATGAATAGCATATAGGGTATATTACCTTGCATAGTCGTAAAACTATATCACCTACAGTAATTTATATCGACGGTTTTGGTTTCTAAAAGAATGAACACATTGCTTGACTTTCGCTACATGCACATTAAATAAAGTTCAAGGCTTATATAACGTTATTTGAAAAATGCAAAAAAAAAAAAAAAAAAAAAAAAAAAAAAAAAAAGGTTTAAAATTATCTTAGATACACGAGAATATATTTTTATTAGAAGTTATTTTCATTTTGTACTTAAAATATTCTAATATTTCAGCTTCTGTATTTTAAATATCATTACATTTCAAATGGAGATAACTCGCCTTTTAGACCAAGACTGTTTTTCACCTATGATCGGTAGGCTGCACCCCGGCGGTGTGAATTACCTGGATGGTCGAACCGCGTGGGCACGCGATTTTCACCTGAGACACCTGTACTAACCGCGATGAGATTCACACCGCGGGGATGCGCGGTAAATGCATAAAACGCGTTGACTGCACTGTATGTGTTAGATGGTGGGACCGTTTATAGCCATTAAGAACATGAGAAAGCAACCGTTCAAATCACAACATTTGTACTATCCACAGTGCTATAACACTGTGTTATATTGTATCAGAGAGTTTGATATTATATAAATATTGTAAATGTTCGCTTAGGCTGCATGGTTGCCCTCTACCCACTATTTGTTGTAGTATAGTTAAAGTCATATATAGCGTATTTCTGATAAGTTCAGACTAACCAAAATTAAAAAGATCTTTCTATTTGTTTTATTACTTTATATAAAGATAGGACTTTCCTGTAAATAACACATTTAAAATCAATCACGTTTCAAAGATATTAGAAATTTAAAAAAAAAAAAAAATAACCGATTGATTTACTGACTCCGCATTAAAATAATGGACATATCTTAAAGTCAGTTTAACTATGGAAACATGGGGTTATTCAAATTCAAAATCGGGGAAAATTTTTATTTGAACGTAAATAACATATATCATGTTTATCTTCACTCAGTCTCGTGTTTTTATTTTTTAGCTCAGATACGCCATATATAGCTTTAAATCATAGTAATATATGTAAAGATATAATTGGGTTTTTAAAGGAAGGTGGAACTTACACCCCCAGGGTAAGTTAAAAAAAAATTCTGACCCCCCCCCCCCATCCATCCACTTTCAAAAATGATGCTACATGTCTGAATCAAGTTTCCACATCAGTTTCTCATTAAAATTAATATTTTCTTAGTATAAATAGAAAAAAAAATGTGGATTCATTATTTTCTTTTTTAACGAATCTGGGAAAAGAAATTTAACTTTTATTGAGTTTTGGCACAGTTGTTTATGCAGATAGCCAGATACTCTAATTTTAAAATCATTTGCAAATCTTAATTATGAATTATACATTTCTCTGAAGATAAAAGGGTCATACTTTTTAAAATACCTGACTATGAGAAAACCAAACAGGGTAATCATGCAATTCTCATGATTGAAGCTAGGAGAAAATATAAGCCTATGGAAATTTTATTTCAAGAGATGGCATTGTAGCAACCGCTAATGATATCACGCCGCTTAATGGTACTCATATCATTATGCGTTGCACTTTTAACGCTTGATGCCATAAATTATTGCATTAATGGTTGACCTTTTCAACCATTAATGCTAGATCGCCGCTTAATGATAAAATTATATCATTAAGCGTCACAAACGCAGAGCAGCCTTAACGCTTAATGAAACAAGCACATATTTACATGATCGACCGCTAATGATACAATCTAATGTATCATTAATCGTTGCAATTGCACCGTTACTGATAAAAACTTTCACCAGCCCCCTCTGCCAAACCGGGAACTGGACGTCATATGCATTTTAATTTGTAAAAATATGTGATATATACCTTTTTTTCGGGAGGGGGGGGGGGGTGTCTATCATATTTCATTTCTGAAAGATCTTTGATGGTAAGATATTTTAACCACTACAACATTTCCAAGAACAAGGAAAAATAGAAAGGGGTTACTATTGTGATTTGTGTTTAAACATCCTTCCGCGAATTACTTAAAAAAGAGATACTCAGATTTAATACAGCTCTTTTCATTAAACAGCTTAGTCGCTTTCAAATTTTATTGAAAGCAAGGTATTTAACATCAACATAATTTATCACCAAACAAAAGGACAATATCTTTTAGACGGCTGGAGATTGAAAACAGTACCTAGTGTCCAGTATTCTTCTTGTTGTCTATGGAGAGGCATGACAATTGTCAGAACATTCTGTGGAAATGCTTGAAATCAAAATCTGAAAACGTATAAAGTATTTCTATTGAGGATGAAATAGTTTTGTATTTTTTTTTTATTTCTTCAGTTGTTTATGATTCTTTGCAACGAGTATCTACTTTATGTGTATTTCTTTATATGAAGGGGAATGTTCCTCTGATTCAGAAGGTGAAATTACGGAATGGTGTATTAAAGGGAGAAATAGAGTTAGACGTGGAATGGTGTATTAAAGGGAGAAATAGAGTTAGAGGTGGATTGGTGCATTAAAGGGAGAAATAAAGTTAGAGTTGGAATGGTGTATTAAAGGGAGAAATAGAGTTAGATGTGGAATAGTGTATTAAAGGGAGAAATAGAGTTAGACGTGGAATAGTGTATTAAAGGGAGAAATAGAGTTAGAGGTGGAATAGTGTATTAAAGGGAGAAATAGAGTTAGACGTGGAATGGTGTATTAAAGGGAGAAATAGAGTTAGACGTGGAATGGTGTATTAAAGGGAGAAATAGAGTTAGACGTGGAATGGTGTATTAAAGGGAGAAATAGAGTTAGACGTGGAATAGTGTATTAAAGGGAGAAATAGACGTGGAATAGTGTATTAAAGGGAGAAATAGAGTTAGACGTGGAATAGTGTATTAAAGGGAGAAATAGAGTTAGAGGTGGAATGGTGTATTAAAGGGAGAAATAGAGTTAGACGTGGAATGGTGTATTAAAGGGAGAAATAGAGTTAGACGTGGAATGGTGTATTAAAGGGAGAAATAGAGTTAGACGTGGAATAGTGTATTAAAGGGAGAAATAGACGTGGAATAGTGTATTAAAGGAAGAAATAGAGTTAGACGTGGAATGGTGTATTAAAGGGAGAAATAGAGTTAGACGTGGAATAGTGTATTAAAGGGAGAAATAGACGTGGAATAGTGTATTAAAGGGAGAAATAGACGTGGAATAGTGTATTAAAGGGAGAAATAGAGTTAGACGTGGAATAGTGTATTAAAGGGAGAAATAGAGTTAGAGGTGGAATGGTGTATTAAAGGGAGAAATAGAGTTAGACGTGGAATGGTGTATTAAAGGGAGAAATAGAGTTAGACGTGGAATGGTGTATTAAAGGGAGAAATAGAGTTAGACGTGGAATAGTGTATTAAAGGGAGAAATAGACGTGGAATAGTGTATTAAAGGAAGAAATAGAGTTAGACGTGGAATGGTGTATTAAAGGGAGAAATAGAGTTAGACGTGGAATAGTGTATTAAAGGGAGAAATAGACGTGGAATAGTGTATTAAAGGGAGAAATAGAGTTAGAGGTGGAATAGTGTATTAAAGGGAGAAATAGAGTTAGAGGTGGAATGGTGTATTAAAGGGAGAAATAGAGTTAGACGTGGAATAGTGTATTAAAGGGAGAAATAGACGTGGAATAGTGTATTAAAGGGAGAAATAGACGTGGAATAGTGTATTAAAGGAAGAAATAGAGTTAGACGTGGAATAGTGTATTAAAGGGAGAAATAGAGTTAGAGGTGGAATGGTGTATTAAAGGGAGAAATAGAGTTAGACGTGGAATGGTGTATTAAAGGGAGAAATAGAGTTAGACGTGGAATGGTGTATTAAAGGGAGAAATAGAGTTAGACGTGGAATGGTGTATTAAAGGGAGAAATAGAGTTAGACGTGGAATAGTGTATTAAAGGGAGAAATAGACGCGGAATAGTGTATTAAAGGGAGAAATAGAGTTAGACGTGGAATAGTGTATTAAAGGGAGAAATAGAGTTAGAGGTGGAATGGTGTATTAAAGGGAGAAATAGAGTTAGACGTGGAATGGTGTATTAAAGGGAGAAATAGAGTTAGACGTGGAATGGTGTATTAAAGGGAGAAATAGAGTTAGACGTGGAATAGTGTATTAAAGGGAGAAATAGACGTGGAATAGTGTATTAAAGGAAGAAATAGAGTTAGACGTGGAATAGTGTATTAAAGGGAGAAATAGAGTTAGAGGTGGAATGGTGTATTAAAGGGAGAAATAGAGTTAGACGTGGAATGGTGTATTAAAGGCAGAAATAGAGTTAGACGTGGAATGGTGTATTAAAGGGAGAAATAGAGTTAGACGTGGAATGGTGTATTAAAGGGAGAAATAGAGTTAGACGTGGAATAGTGTATTAAAGGGAGAAATAGAGTTAGACTTGGAATAGTGTATTAAAGGGAGAAATAGACGTGGAATAGTGTATTAAAGGGAGAAATAGAGTTAGACGTGGAATAGTGTATTAAAGGGAGAAATAGAGTTAGAGGTGGAATGGTGTATTAAAGGGAGAAATAGAGTTAGACGTGGAATGGTGTATTAAAGGGAGAAATAGAGTTAGACGTGGAATGGTGTATTAAAGGGAGAAATAGAGTTAGACGTGGAATAGTGTATTAAAGGGAGAAATAGACGTGGAATAGTGTATTAAAGGAAGAAATAGAGTTAGACGTGGAATAGTGTATTAAAGGGAGAAATAGAGTTAGAGGTGGAATGGTGTATTAAAGGGAGAAATAGAGTTAGACGTGGAATGGTGTATTAAAGGCAGAAATAGAGTTAGACGTGGAATGGTGTATTAAAGGGAGAAATAGAGTTAGACGTGGAATGGTGTATTAAAGGGAGAAATAGAGTTAGACGTGGAATAGTGTATTAAAGGGAGAAATAGACGTGGAATAGTGTATTAAAGGGAGAAATAGAGTTAGACGTGGAATAGTGTATTAAAGGGAGAAATATAGTTAGACGTGGAATGGTGTATTAAAGGGCGAAATAGAGTTAGACGTGGAATGGTGTATTAAAGGGAGAAAAAGAGTTAGACGTGGAATGGTGTATCTTTAAATGATTTAGATTAAAAAAATAATGTATCTATAGATGAATTAGATTTGAATTTGAAATAGCGTATCCTTAGATGAATTAGATTTAGACTTAAAATAATGTGTTTACAGATGATTTAAATTTATATTTGCAATCATATCAAGCTTGTGAAAAATGAACAGTTAATCAGGTTTTTTTTAATGAAATGAAATAATTCATAACATCATTATATTTCTATTCTGAAGGGGTTTTTAATTTCCTGTGCAGTTTAAAAAAGATTATGAGAAACTGATAAATAAATTATATAAGTCAATGAAATATTAACCTCTTGGTTCTTTCTCCTATTATATTTAGTTTGTGTTGTTGTCACGTTACTCCACTCATATATAACTGTAAGCATATTAAAGGGGATTTATTTAAAAAAAAAGATGTAGAAATGTGATGATTTATTCAACATATTTGGTGATGGTCCCCTATATTATAAAACCAGTATTGAATAATTAATAGAAGGTTGGATGCATTTTAGACCAATTTTAAGCAATGATGAATATACTGAAGATAAAATGTCACCAGCATTTAAATTATTTAGTTTGAACTGAAAATGAGACTTTAATGATCGTAAACAGATAGACACGTTCTATTCATTACTTTGGTAATGTCCCTGCACAATTTATGATAAGCCAACAAAAGGTGTAGATTGATTCAACCATTACATCAAATCGTGCAAGCATTTATAGACTAAACTATTGTGAAGAATTCTCGTGAGATTGTTTTTTTTTCAATTCTAAACGAAAAGGCGACATTTATATCAATGAAACGACATTCAAATTTCTTTCATACAAAGGGAACCTTTTGTTAGTTCATGAGTACTGAGAAAATAAATATCAGTGCATCTGACATGTTCCTCCTCTGAAAAGCATGCACAGCATTTAGTGCTCTGCAAAAATTATTAAAAGATACACATTTAGCACATGCATCTTACATCCATCTAACAGATAACCTGAACCTTTATTTGAATAATTGTCTTAATGAGTTAAAATTAACTCATTAATCTTGGTCAAACTGGTTAAAGTAAGATAATAATTTCTACAGAAAAAAAAAAAAAAAAAAACAAAACAAAAACAAAAAAAAACAACAACACTTTTTGACATTTACTTAAATGTTTTATTTCGAGACTCGAAACATTTCACACTATAAAGTCTGATCCGTAGATAATTTATCACACACACAATTAGGTCTGATCCGTAGATAATTTATCACACACACAATTAAGCCTGACCCGCAGATAATACATCACATACATGATTCTACACGTTTCACATTTCACACTACAAAGCCTGATCCGTAGATAATTTATCACACACACTAATAATTCTGATCAGTAGATAATTTATCACACACACAATTTAGTCTGATCCGTAGATAATTTATCACACACACTATTAATTCTGATCCGTAGATAATTAATTACACACACAATTAAGCCTGATCCGTAGATAATTTATCACACACACTAATAATTCTGATCAGTAGATAATTTATCACACACACAATTGAGCCTGATCCGTAGATAATTTATCACACACTGTTAAGACTGATCCGTAGGTAATTTATCACATGCACTATTCTACTACACTTTACACAGAAAATTGTGATCATAAACAAGAAAAAGCACTTCTTGAAGCAAAGAGATAAATAGATTTCTTTTGCTAAGTTTGAGAACTAATCTTCTGTAAACTTTCCTTGTAATCTTATATAAACTCAAGTTTAAAACAGGAACTCGATGGCAACCTCACTATCTTCTTAATTCCTTCTACCACTTTCATACTTTCAAAATCGTATCAGGAATAATTTCATTATTCTTAATTACCATCAAATATTATATATATATATATATATATATATATATATATATATATATATATATATATATATATATATATATATATATATATATATATATATATATATATATATATATATATATATATATATATATATATATATTTTAAGAATTTTCATTCATGCTTCGCACTGGTTAACACAATAAAAAAAAACCTGTATCACGAGTGAAAAAAATATATTCCATATTCAACTACAAGATATTGAATTTTCTGTTTATTACATTTTCTTTTCCCTTCGCCTCTATCTTTTAGCAAAACAACATCATAGGCTGTGACATTGAGATGTCACAACTTAGGGATTGAAAACATTGTGAACATGGATTTCAACATATTTGGAGAAACTTAAGGAGTTCTTAAGTCTCTGTCAGGATGTTTTATTGACTCTATCTTAAAGTAGGCCATTGAGTGTATTTTTCAACACTCTTCATGAATGGACAGAAAAATTTCTAGTTTTGTCACACTTTTGATATTCTTTAATTAACACTGTGACAAAATATCACCATGATATTTCACATTGTTGCAAAATATTACTTTTATTCAGTAAATAAATTACAGTATTTTACTGTTGCTATATTATTAGATATGAACTTTTTTAAAATATTCAATAGAAATCAACATTTGTATTGTTTCCTTACAAACATGGTTAGGACAGTTTCCCTTTTTCCTAACAGAAACATGCCATTTATGTGCTAAAGAATTTCTTTTTGATTTCATTGTAGTACATTTACCTTTCAGTCTGTTTATCACAGATTTTCCTTAAAAATATCAGGCAGGTTGTGGACAAGGTCAATACACTTACGGCAAATGCCTACAATAAAGGAATGAATTTCCTGTACCGTTTGTATACATGTACTTTCAAATTCATATAGATGATGTTAGGAACATTTTAATTCTTCATTATTATCTTGTTCCAAAAAAAGTCGTTTAACATTCCTTTTGTTTTCTGGGGTGTGGAAGGTGACACCAAAAATATCACTGATGTTTTATTTATTTCATTTGTGTAGTATACCTCCCCCCTTTTGCCCCTGAATTCACACTTCTTTGGTATATTACAAGAGTACAGTGAACTTATTTTTGGCCCACTGTATCATGGAATTTATAAAACAGCACAATAGAATTAAAACTGTACACATACTTGAGCCAACTGGTAACAATGTGGCAAAATGACTGAAAACCAGCTTGCTCAATTGGAATGTAAATCTGCGGTATGGCTTGGCCTTCCTTCATGAAGAGGATACTGGCACGTAGATTTTTGCTGCCAAGCTATTCCGAGATTGTCTCTGTGGAAGGGGCACTCAGTGTATAAGCTGAGATCAACTTCAAACAAACCACATCGAACGGCTATCAGTTGCCCTTCACTTGCTATGTCGGAATTACTTACTGAGCACTGTCTGAAGTGGCTGTAAATCTGTCTTTTACACTCACTTAACTTCCTTACTCCAAATGCGTGAGTAAATCTTAAAGATACTTTGCAGGGTGTTTCTATAGCATTGGATACACAGGCGATGGAACAGCTGACGTCGGGTACGTCTGGCATATTGTTTACATCAGTTACACAGAAAAGTTCTCAGAGGGAAATAACTTTTACTAAAAAGTGGCTCTTGAACCCTTGTAGGACGATTTTGCGATTTTTTTTAATTACAAACAGAGAACACATAATTTTTTTTTTATTGTTTTCAAATATTTTTTTAATAATATAATAATTATGCATTTGGGTTTGTGAATATACTAAGTAATAGATCTAATATGTTAAGTTCATGTTAATTATCGTCACATATTGCAATGGCATTGGGTCTACATGTATCTGAAAGTTCAACGCTTTCAAAAATATACACTGACTGAAGACAAAATATTTTAAAGAAAAAATAGAATGATACTAATGTGTCATAATAGGCAATTATCAACAGGAATACACCAAAAAAAAAAAAATGTATTTTTTATGTATATTTGTATGATCCTTTTTAAGACATTTTATAGTGTTCATGATTATCAGTGAGAGCGGTTTACCAATCGTTACAGTGAACTCTTCAGTCTTTGTACTTTTTCCCATAGAAATGGTGTTATTTCGTATATTTAAATTAGAATATATTTTACAATGATATGTAAGATGAGCAACCACAAAAAGTTTTCATTGTGAGAACAATCTTCTTTCTTACATTAACTTTGGGTCTTATTTTGCTTACAAAGAAATGCTTGTAACTCTTTAAAAGATATGTTGGCGTTATAAACTCAGAATCGTTGCCATGGATTAATCAAATACAACATATACTTTTATTAAGATCAATTTCATATTGTTAAATGTGCTACATGTAATTAAAGGAATATTTTGAAATTTAAAGTAAAACAAAAAATAATCTTTATTAATCTTTACAGGAATGCATTAGTGACAAAAAGTAACTTTATTTTTTTGTTGCTATGGCCAATTTTCTGTCGCTATGGCGATAAGTATTAGTACAATGTCCCTTGATTTGTAAAGAAGTCTCAAATAAATTTTCTGATTGCAAAATAGTGTTTTTTTCATATTCACCGGTAACATTTTATTCAATTTATAAACCCAAGAATTTACAAATACTCTTTCTTCTTCATAAAAACACCCATTTTTTTGCTAGGCAACGGATTGGAAATATCATAAAAAACACCTTTTTAAATTTAAATTCCAGAAGTGATGTTCCTCTTCCTTTGTGTAAAATATACGAAACTTATGTATTGTGTCAGAAGTTTGAAAAATATGGGCTTGAAAAGTGCTTAAATTTACAAAAATGACGAATCAGCAGAAAATGTAAAACATGCATATCTTACACTTCCTTTTGCCGGAGATATCATAAAATCTAATTTCTATGTTTTGCATTGTTAAAACACTTTAAATGTTTATCTTTACGATAACATTCATTAAAACGAATATTTTATAATATTTGTTTTTAATTTCTAGCCTTCCATATAAATGATTTTTTTTTGTTCATTCACATTGAAAATCGGCTGGTTGCTAGGGAAATTTCTTTAACCAGGTTTCCATTGTAGCCATAATCCAATTTGTTTTTAATTTTACATGCATAGTTCAAAGTGCAAAAGAAATCTATTCATGGAAAATCATCCAATTCTGAGAACCCTCATGATTCACCCTTTGCCTGATTTTTACAGAGACCTATACTTAAGTTTTAGAGACAAATGCACTTACTGTATCTATGTAAGACAAACATAGCAAAATCGTTTGCTTCTTGGCAAAATCTGCTAATCTCTTTTTCACACAGGCAAACTACAAATATATCCTAAATATCAAAGATCATAAAGGGAAGTAGTAAACTACAGGTGTGTGTTTTATATTTCAAAACACGAATTAATTAGGGGCTACAGTTGATTACTTATGAATTATCTTAAAAACAACGTGACAATGGAAGATAAACCTTTTGTGAAAGCTTCATTACAAAGTGTAGATTCAAACTTGTACTCACTATGTCTCGGGGGCAGGTAGGGCTTACAGTGGAGAATCAAAGCATTGAATAGGGGTTGATAAGGGATAAAAATAAGTTTTATTTTCCGAGGAAGAACAAAACGGTAATGAGTTGAATTAATGTCCATGAAGACCAGGGAGTCCAGATTCAATCTTGTTTTTAAGTCATGGCCCTGGAAATATTGTATGGGTCAAATTCTACAAGAAAATATTTAGGATATCAAAAAAGATCAAGAGTAAGATGTCTGCACATAATTGAATTATTTCTCTCCGTGATCGAACCGTTGTGTGTTTGAACCCCGGCCGCAACTGACCTTCGTCCATTAAAAAAGGTAGCAACTGTTTCTTCGCCAAGCGCTCGGCACTTTGAAGTGAAAGTTGCGGGTCCTTCGGACGAGACCTTAAAAACAACGACCCCGTGTCAAGACAGAGTTGGCACAATAAAAATCCCTCACTGCTCATTTCCATGAATGCTGAGTAAAGCTCTAAATTTGGAGCGCTTCACTGGTGTTTGGCGACGTCTTTTTACGAGTGAAAAATTCTCAAATGGGACGAGAAACAACAAATATGTACAATCAATCAATTTAAATCGAATAACATTGTAATATGTTACATTCCAAAGTTAAGTTGATTCAAGATTTTTTCCGTAGCAGTTCAACAGTACTCAATCAGCGCAACTGCAGGAAAGATAACTCATCCATGCAAATGAAAGGTTTACAAGAATGAAAATGAGTAAGTTAACTTTATAAGCAGTTGTTCTCAATTCTCAATGATGATTAATGGATATAAAATTAATTAGAAAATTGTAAAACATTCAGCATTTTATTGATATCTGTTTGTACGATATTTTTTTTACCTATTATCACTTTATTTTGGTGTAATGTAAAAAAAAAATGAAGAATACATTATTGATTGCAAACAGTTTATTGTACTGCTCATTTCAGCTTATTTAGCAAAATGTGCAAATTAGGGCTACTAAAATTACCTAAATGCGCCTCAAAAATGAAAACCCCTTAGTATGTACTGTATTAATGGCTGACACCTGGCATTCAAAATCATAAATTTGTTCCATTCTTATTTAAAAGATAATGAAAGTCTTTATATATTGATAAATACTCCAGGTTATTTAACCACATGTACACTTTATATTTTTAGATACCCAACACACAGGCATGTCAGTATCAAATCTAAGTATTTTCGATCAAGAGATACAATAAAATCTAATGGTGGGAAATATATAATGAAGTGTTTGAAGTTAATGCTTCTTTACAAGTTTATGGAATCATGAGTTACAGTCCAAATATCTCATGCAGTATCGTGTTTAGTTGGATCGACTGAATTGTTGGTCGCATTTTCATAATTACGTTAAAATGAATAATTTAAGTTCTGATGACAATGAAATTTTCAGAAGGCAAAAAGAGGAAATTTCCATTCATCGAATACATACATCACGTGACTGGGACCATCACTTGAAAACAGGAAAACGCTACTAAGATATTAATTTACACTGAATAGAGTTTGGCTTGCACTAAAAATTGTGTAAAGGTTAACTTTTTCAGCAGTTGTTTGCATAGACTATATTTTGTGCAAAGATAAAAAAGATCAAAAGAGATTTAAAAAAATTCTCTATCAGCTTTTTTTCTCACGAAATAAAGTTTTTGTGTAACTTGTTCCATTTTGCTTTTCTCATCACTGTTGGTGAAATTTAGTGACTTAAGATCAGGGTTATAATTATGACATAACAATTATAACTGTCCAGTTGTAGATGATACTAGCGTGATCTAAGACTCAGTCACCTAAAATATGCTAGACAGTTTCTAAAACAATACATGTTTTTGACGACGTACGTAAACCTTTTAAATTATGTGTCAAAAAAGCACATTTGAAGGGGCCTGGACACGGCTGCATTGTTATCATTTTAAATTTCTATTTTTATTAACGATCACTGGTCTTAGATCAGGTCAGTTTTTAAGACAATACATATTTATGATGACTTACTGACACGCAATAGATTTTCTGTCAAAATAAACAGGATTTTTATCAAAGTAAAAATAATTCGATGATAATTTACAAACATTATGATAGAGAATAACATTTACATTTTTAAAATGTATAAAAGCTTTAGTTGCCTAAACGGAAATGAACAATATTGAATATTTTACCATATTTCCTTTCTAAAAGCAGTTAATATACTGTAAAAGGGCAAATTAGAGCTAATGAAACTGCATAAAATTACCGAGAATGTATAAAACAACTACTAAGTACGTTCTGTATATAGAGTTCTAAAATTGCCATTCATCAAAATCATGAATTTGCTCTTGTCGAATGTATAAAATAAAACAAAAAGCATCACAATAAATATTGCATCTCAACTTTTGAACGTTGTTTCATAGTTCTTGTTGGAAAAAAAAATAGTTAAAGATTTGTCAACAAGGAATTTTTGAAAGGCAAATAGAAGAATCGCCAATATATGATACACACATCACGTGACTGAGATGATCTCTGATAAACAGGATAACAATACTTAAGTAACTATTATATTACACTTAATAAGGAATTTAACGGTTAATTTCTTTTTGAATATTTTAACCTTGGCCTTTACTTTTGTATCTGAAAATGACAGGGCGTTCATTTTTACACGTGTACATTACTTTTGTCAAGATCATTCCAAATGTGCCATGACATTTATACAGGACCTTGAAGTTTTAAGTACCTTTCAATTTAATTTGGCTGTAACATTTGCACCAGAACATGTACCATGACCTTTATACAGGACCTTGAAGTTTTATGTACCTTTCAATTTAATTTGGCTATAACTTTGCACAAGAACATATTCCTTCAAAAGATAAAACTTTCTAGCATGATGATCTGACAAGATAGAACAAAGACAGGTGTTTTATTGCACCCCAATCAATAAGATCCTAAAGCGGAATCACACCCAATCAATAAGATCCTAAAGCGGAATCACAATTCTCTGAAATAATTGTCAGCTTGTTTTATTTCTTTTCAAATTGTATGACAGGTAAATATGCACAGTTTGTTTTGGGAGGAATTGTATATTTTTTGTAGAGGAAAATTCCGAGAATTTCATGTTCGGAAAATACAGTCAACAAACCGACTCAGAAATTTTAGATCTTTTACATGCATGTATAAATTTTCTTAATTGATACTAATTTATTTATCTAATTGTCGTCCATACACCAATAATGTTTTGAAGATAGCAAGATACATTGTCTAATTAACATTTTAAAAATCCAATACTAATATTCCATTCTGATGTTTAAACGATTTCATAAAGAGGTTCATGAAATTGTTGATGTTCAAAAAGTTTTGTTTGTACAGGTTTCTTTTAAAATTTAGTAGGTGTATGTTAATAGTTTTGCAGAACTGTGTGAGGCATGATATACAAGCTATATGTATGATTTGTGAAGTAACTTAAGTATACTAATTCCTTCAAAAGTTAAATATATATATATATTTTTTTTCATTTGATTTCAATTTATTGATTGGTTGGTTTACCATTGATTTATGTTTTGCTATGTGTTTGTTGACACGGAAGTATTTAGAAAGACTATAACAAAAATCCACTTTCTTATAAATGCATTACGTGTCACGATGCAGACTTAAAACCCAGGAAGTGTGTGTTAAAAATTGTCGGGAGAAAGATCAAATGCAGCACAAATTGACTTAAATCGTAAAACAAGACACTTGAGTCTGATATATCTTATAGTTTCTAGGCAGTTAATGTACATGTACAAAAAAGGAAATAACGAATAGATGCCGTCAGAAGCAATTATATTTTATATGCCTTTCTTTTAAGCTTACATCACGCTGGTATCACAATACTCAGAGTGCATTAGAACTCAAGGTCATCCATGCGATGAACATTGTCTAGGTTTTCATATATCACAACTTTCTACAATTTTTTTTTTCTATAAGAGAGCTTTTCGGTCTTCATACAAGATTAGCTTTCAAAAAGCCTATGTAGTCCGTCATTGACATGTTATGTGATAGTCAACTGATGAACAATGATCTTTCATTTCTATCGACAAAGGGTTCAGGGAAGTCTCGGAGGGAAGGGGTTTTATAACCTATGTTCCCGAGAATAGCGGCAATTTAGAGTTACAAGAAGTTTTATAAATTACAAAAAAATAGCAGAATGAGGTATTTAAAATAATCCCTTTAAGGTTTTGAAGGAAAAATCTTCAATATAGATTTAAATTTAGTTGAATACAATGTATTCTATTACTTAAACAATCACATAACCTGTAGTATTACTCTGATCTTGAAGCTTTTTCCTGTTATATTTTGATTTTTTTTTTATCTGCTCGGATCATGTTCTTTACATTGATGATGCTATAGCATTTTGATTTTAGTTTGAAATACCAATAAAAACGATTGTTATAAAATATTTTTATGCAATCTGCCAAATTGCTCTTAATTATCAAAAGGGACATGAAGAACTACAAATTCCAGAAAAAAAAAAACGTGTTAATCAATAATCGGTCATTTTTCAGTATATGACAATTACGATTATTTTCAATACCTAATAAATTTGCACTTCGGTATGTTGAATAAATGTATTCATATCTCGAATACCTTGAGTATGTCGGAGTAAGTTGTGGTATTTGTATAACATGTGCATTAGAAATATTTAAAAGTGATTCATTTATAAATACTTCAGTCAGGATTTTTTATGGATTCTGTTATTGTTCTAGGTTTTATACCAGTTGAGTCTTATCATATTTATATTTATAACTTATCTTTAAATGATCTTTTTTCTGGTTAAATTTCGTCTTTCTCGCTATCTGCCCATTGATTAAATGGGATTCAATACGTTTAACGTAACATCATCTTCCTGTTTGGCTAATCAAGAAAATGGAAATATGGAGGTTGGGCATCCGTTCATTTTTTTTCCCTAACAACTGGACAAGAAAAGATAACGTATCATTGAAAGAAGGCTTCATGACAAAGCGTAGATTCAAATTTGTCCAAACCATGCCCTTGAGGGTAGGGAAAGGGTACAATATAGGATCAAAATATTACTTGGGGATTAAAGGGGGAGACATTAAAATATTTTTTCATAGGATGGTTAGAAACAATAATATTCAATCTTTTCCAGTTAAATGCAATTCACCTTTGCTCTGGTAGATACAACTTTGTATAAACCATGGCCAGGGGGCAACTGCAGGATAGATAACTCCTGCATGTATATAAAATGATAATGAGAATGAGAAAGTTAACAAAGCAAACAATTGTTGACAGTTAATCATCACTAAATGATTATTCAAATATATTGAGTAATTAAGTAGGAAATTCTGGAACATTCTTCATTCCTGTTGATATCTACATGTGTGTTATTCAATTAAAACGTTTAGCTAATTTATTCTGGTCAAATTACATGTACAAAACAAAAGAATACATGAGTTGATTGCAAACTGTTTATTGCACTGTAGATTTCAGTTTATTCAATTATAACAAAAAGGGAAAATTATAGCGACTAAAATTGCTTTAAATTACCAACATGAAATTACAAATCTTAAGTGTGTACTGTATTAAGGTCCTTAAATAATTAATATTCAAAATTCCGAACTAATTGATAAGATCATAAAAAAAATCATGTATATCCCGATAAATATTGCATCCCATTAAGCTACACTTGAAACTCACTGAAATTGATATTCAACAATGTCAATTAAAACATGTTTCATCAAGAGGTGCACAAAATATGTGGTGTTCAGAAACATCACATGTGTAGAACATTAAATGTAGCGATTGTAGTTGCATGTTTCAAATTGCTCAGAACTTTTTGAAATTATGAGATACGGTTTATATATTAGCCTTTTTACAGTATCTTGTTCAGTTGAATTGATTGATTGATTGACCGTAGTTCTACAGTTGCTATAGAAAATATATACTTGAAAGTATGTTAACACAGAAGTATTAAGAAGGGGAAAATGAGAATTCCCGTTCATCTTTCATATTACATACATCACGTGACTGGGATGATAATTGGAAAACAGGATAACATGCAGGAGTTTGACATGCATACAAGAGCTGAAAAAAATCTTTTTTTATTTGAATTCCACAATGCTATAATACAAACATAAACATATGAAATTACCACAATCTTTTCATTGTAGTATTCATTCTTGTGTGTGTGTGTGTGTGTGTGTGAGAGAGAGAGAGCGAGAGAGAGAGAGAGAGAGAGAGAGAGAGAGAGAGAGCACCCGCGTTTACCAACTTGTGGGGAACTCACACCTGACAAAGGACCTTTCTTATGGGGAAAGTTGAGAATTGTGGGGAAATCTCTCGTTCCCCACAAATATGGTCATGGGTATTTTTGGATTCTACGTAGTCTACTGATAAAATTCAATCGATTTGTTTACATTTTCGAAAAAATCCCAATAAGTCGGCAAATTAACCCACATTCTGTGTTCTCACTGCACCGTAAAACGACTGTTTGGGGATGCTGGGAAATGTTCATTCGGAATGCAGCGGGGTTTAAACTGGTCCCCCAAACATCGTAAACTTTCAAAGGCTAACAAGGAGCGGAAAACCAATTTATTGCGGGTAATGGCGGCTCCGAGGTGACAGTCATGTGGTAAGTAAAGTAGTTAGATATTTTATTATTTATTAGGCATACAACAACCTGCTTAGCTTTAGACACGTAAATCATGCGTGAAGTAATGCATATAGTAGTACATGTAGTTCGTAGTAGAAAAGTAACATTTAACCATGTAGTGTAACGTGAAACTTTGGCTCACTTCAGAGTCGTCGATTTTATTTTATAATGCTATCAATCCTGTAAAAAAAAAAAAAAAAAAAAAAAAAAAAAAGAATTTATTTTCAATATTTAACCCCCGGGACCTGATAGGCGTTGGAAGGCTGTTCCTTTTTTTTTTTTATACAGTACCCATGTAGAAATATGTTAGATGGTGGGACCGTTAGTGAAGGCAGAGCCATTGAGAAAGCAACCTTTCAAATCACAACATTTGTGCTATCCACAGTGCTATAACACTGTGTTATAGTATTAGAGAGTGTGATTTTTTATAAATATTGTAAATGTTCGCTGAAGGCTGCAGACATGTAGTTGCCCTCTCCCCCCTTTTTGTTGTAGCATAGTTAAATCATAGTGCATAGATATAAATGTAATTGGTTTTAAAAGAAGATGGAACCTCCCCCCATGGTAAATTAAAAAAAAAATAAAATTCTGGCTTAATTATGAATTATACAATTCTCTAAAGATAAAAGGGCCATACTTTTTAAAATACCTGTGTCTGAAAAAACGAACAGGATAATCATGCAATTCTCATGAAACTAAGAGATTGATTGATTGATTGTATGCTGTTTTACATCCCATTCGAGAATTTTTCACTCATGACATATAGAGACGTCACGTATAGGGTTGGATACCGGTACTCGGTACCAATACCGTACCGAATAGTTACTTTAAAAATACCGGTAAAATACCGTTTCATTTAATACCGGTACTAATATTAAGGTACTTCTAATCTTTGAAATATTTTAATACATTCAATTTGATTTAAAAAAAAAAAAACGATTCCAAACTTGCTAAAATCGAATTCTCCGCTAATTGAAAGGGTAGGTAATTATATGTAACGAAATGGATTCTTAGAAAGATACTTACTTTCG
The DNA here is from genome assembly GCF_033153115.1 of Saccostrea echinata. Lineage (NCBI taxonomy): Eukaryota > Metazoa > Mollusca > Bivalvia > Ostreida > Ostreidae > Saccostrea > Saccostrea echinata. The sequence goes on along the minus strand of NW_026889782.1, from coordinate 35,814,872 downwards.
ACTGCCGATATTCGAGTTAAATCAATACGTATATTTAAGAAAAATATCAAAATACATTCACATCAATCTTATTTTAATTTTACAAATAAAAACTGATAATAAATCTAAATTAAAAAGGCAAAATGTCGCAAAAAATGTGATCTATCCATTATCTACTGTTTCGTCATTTAGTGCGATCAAACAAAAGGGGTCCTGGCAACCGGGTGAAGCAGTCAGCCGATTTGTGCAAATTAATTTGTTAGCGATTCAATTGGTTTGTTTTGTTGATCATTATTAAAAGTTTGAAATGATATGTTTGTAATTTGAATATCAGGAATATCTATTGTTATCTCTTAAAAGCATGGAACAGTTTGTAAGCTCATTTTAGATTATATCATTGAAAGGTTAGTGAATGGTGAAAGCACATTTGTTATAAAATGAACCCCATTCTCATTCATCAATGTATAGTATCGTATCGTTAAAAATACCGTATCGTTTCAAAAATACCGGTATGGTATCATACCGTTTCATGCTTAACGGTATCCAACCCTAGTCACGTACCATATATACTGGTGAAGGGCTTGACCTTTACTCGGCACTCCGGGCCATTGAGCAGTGAGGGATCTTTATCATGCCAATGCTTACCATGACACGTAGAATTTTTGCTGTCTAATATTCTGGATGAAGGAATACCCAATTGAAAGATATTATTAATCACATATTACTTGAGATTCTGCCCAAGATACAACCTATAAAATCTAATTATTATCCAGATTCAATAAAAGGTGGTGCAAGTGATATGATATATTCCATGAAAAGATATAAGTTAACCAGTACTAGTATTCAGGTGTTAAAAAAATATTAGATTGATAAATCTGTCTTTAGTTTTCTAGCTCTACCAGTTGCAAAGTGTAGCAAGCTAAGTGGTAGAGCTTGTTGAATACAATTCTTAATTCATAAAACAAGCGCTTATGAAAAACACTACAGTAAAGCACAAACATGTTTAATGAATTGAAGCCTACAATCCCAGTGACTTTAAAATATATTATAAACTTAATACATATATGTAAAATAAATTATAACAAAGCATACTCATCTGTCTCTTGCACTTCGAACATTATTCATGTAAGCTTGCTTCACTGTAGTATAAATTCGCATCTGAAGAAGGTATTTCCCCTTCAGAACAAGTAATAAAAAGCTTAAAGTCAGCATGATGACAAATCACATATGGAACATTTATAAATAACTAAGGATTCCAGATATTTGTTTTTTTATATACATGTACATGTGTTGGTATGGTAGTGTATGATACACAGCTTCTTTAATACTGGCTTGGGCTAGTGGGTTAAACTTGTACATTGTACCTCAATTGATAGAACATTGGACTGGCATGCCAGGGACGGGTTCAAATTCAGTCAAAGACGCAAAATTATGTCTCTAGTACATTAGTGTCATAATCTTGTATATAAATATTGCTTTTTTAAAAGGTAGAGGTGGGATGATTATTGATATACCGATTATAAACCAATACACACCAATATTTTCTGCTAAGATACGGTTTATGATACATGCATTGAAATATCGGTACGAAATGATACATGAACGGCCTATCAAAAAATTGAAAATGGCGGCTTGTACAAAGTGAAGAGATGATATTGGTATTGTAGATGCTCTTTACAACTAATAAGTCATAGATAAGAGGGAAACCATTTTCACTCTTGAGCATCCTCAGAAGATGGTACTGTACATAGAAAAGTTCAGTATGTAAAGCATCAGAGAGTATCGTTTCCACAACAGTTAATATTATTTGTTAGTGTCCATCTGCACTAACAGCCAGTAACAAAGCATGGATTCTCAAATTTCATTAAAAAGAATTTGAAATTTTGAAACAAATTGGAAATTAAACTTTTCTGGAGAAATTGGGAAAATCAGCCGGGGTCTGGGGGCCACTCTCACTGGGCGAGCCCTGCTGGGGGGGGGGGGGGGTAATTTCAGCATTTAAAGGACTTATCGCATGTTTCTTAATTATTTGAAATTAAAAGTGTAAAATGTTCCTTATGACCCCAGTTTATAAATTTGTGTTTTTTACTGCGGATAAACCGCGGTGATTAACCAATTATTGACTCAAATGAAAACCCCTGAATTAAAAATCTAAGTTAATTAGATAGCGATCACGTGACCCTGTGACATCAGGCGACAATGGTTGATCAGCTCTTCACGTTAAGCTTACTAAAATATACACGATACAACCTGAATTTTCTGCATTGTGGACGACCAAATCACTGATTTTATCGATATGAAATTGAATATCCAACCTTATATTTTAGAATTGTCAGCAAGAAAAAATCTGAAAAATCTGTTAACATTGTAAAAATAGCAGTGACGATATCGAAGGAGACGCGGCGAAGACGAAGAAACTCGCCATCACAATACAATTTGATTTGTCATCTTACCACTTGTATTAACTTATTTGATTCACAAATTTAATATTGTATTACTTTGTTATTCTTCGTTTTTAGCGTAACATTAATTTACTTATGTTTTGTAAAGGATGGGGGTCTTGAAAAATAATTTTCCGTTCACGAATCATTGTCGTAATCAGAGCTGTACAGATTCTAAATGTTTCGAATAAAAATCAAAAATATCTCAAAAGCCTTATACCTTAGAACTAGTTAATGTTTCTATAGTAATTAAAAAGCACGCTTGGAATTAATTTTTTCACCATTTTTCGTAATTAAGCTGCATTTGTCGTTGATAACTCCATAAATATTGTGTATATTCTCATCTCTCTATCTCTGAATTGTCGCCTATGATGTCAGAGCTGTATTTCGCTGAAATCCGACTGAAATATGCATATTGCCGTATTTGAATTTCAACTCTCAATATCTCTTAAAATATTATTTCAACAACGTTTATTGTAGTCAGTATTTTAATAAACAAGGTTGTAGATAATATTTTCATAAAATTACGATTTTTGAAAGATCATGCGATAAGTCCTTTAAATGACCATTTAGAGTGCATAAAATAGCAAAACAAACCATATTTCAGATCTTCTGAAAATTTTTATGAAGGAAAATAAAATATTGGTACTTTTCATTATTGTAAGGAAAATTTTGTACTCATCAAAAGGGGAAAATGGGATACTCAGGGGAAATTTTCTCTTGAGAAAAAATAAGTCTGCGTATCAGTAGTAAATATGCCCTAGAATATCGTTTTGTAAATTTTTAGTCAATGAAATTGATGAACTTCAAGTATCAATTTCAAAGCACATTTGATTTGTTTGATTGTTTATTGTTTAACGTCCCTCTTGAGAATTTTTCAATCATATGGAGACGCCACCACTTGCCGGTGGAGAGATGCAAATTTTGACCTATGCTTGGCACTCAGGGCCATTGAGCAGTGAGGGATCTTTTTCGTACCAGCACCTACTGCAACACGGGACCTCGGTTTATACGGTCTCATCCGAAGGACCGGTCTTCATGTCCCACAGTGTGATTCGAACCCGTGACGTAAGGATCAACTCCTTACTCTAACCACTGCGCCACGCGGGCGACCACATTTGATTTGATATAGAATGATATAGGATCTCGATTTATTGTCAAGAAGACAAATATTGAAATAAAATACTAAATTTTTGTGTCGCCTGCAGAGCAGAGTGGCACTAAGAGATCACTTTACCCGGTGTCTGTCTGTCCATCTTTCAAACCCTATATCTCAAAATCTGTAAGAGGTACATGTATGGATTTGCACATATATTGCTTGGCACTATGGCTTTTGTAAATTACCATCATGGTTACCAACCTGCTGACCTTTGACTTACTTTTCAAAATAGTTCATAGGGCTGATTTACAGCATATTTTTGACATTTAAGAGGTATTTCTATGCCATTTAGCATACATGTGCACTGTTTATCGTAACACAATATGAAAAATACCAGCATTACAATCCACTTGACCTTGACCTTTGACCTACTTAACAAAAATATACAGTGAGGAGTTTATTTTAACTTATGACTTTTGAAATTTGAGAGACAGTATCTTGATAATTAGCATTTATACATGTTTATGTGCTCATGATACTGTAATTTGAATCTGTATGATATTCAGTTACCACATAAACTTGTATTTAAATTAAATACTATGCAAATACATTGGGACGAGGTATTCCACAATGGATCGTGTTAAGACTGACAATTGCTGTAAAGATAGACTGAAATCTCTTTTGGAGGATTCTTGGAAACACGTTTAGCTCATGATAAAGTACTTTGAAACTGTATGAAACTCAGTTAACACACATGTAAATACAATGAAAATACTTTGGGATCAGTATTCCACAAATGAAAATGGATTGTGTAGAGTGACAATTGCAGTAAGGACAGGCTGAAATCTGTGTTGGAGGATTAATTGTTGGAAATATGTATTAATAAAATGATAAGTAGATATTTCTAATAATTTCAATTAAATTATTCATTTGAGGATTGTTAGATTCTATTGGAGTATTAAAAATACTATCCATAGGTGCCAGTTTTTCTTTGCAGGCAAATGCATGAACTATCATGCTAAAAGTATTAAATAAAAAGCTGACAATTTTAGATTTTTTTTTCACCTTTAAGGAAGCTACAGAGCAGGCGACACGTGTTCCTTTAAACACTCTAGTTTTAATTTTATAGTTTTCATATATATTTATTATAATATCGAGATGCGTATCTGCATATCATGTTATATGTATTGAGATACGTATCGGATCACAAGATCTACCTGTTTTGTCCCGCCCTTATAAAAATGTTTGCTTTTGATGAACTCGATTGCTTTGACAATGATCATCATATAGGTACTCATTAAAGAAGAAAAGAAGAACCGGGAAGACCTGTTGTGTACATGATACTTAAATTTGCACCAGTCTTGCAACTTTATTTGTTATTGACATGAACAATATTTCAATTTTTTTTTTTAGAAAAAGTATAAATCTCAAAAGTTCAAGGAGTCAGAATCTTTAAATTATACCAGTACGTCATGTATTTTTAAAAAATGTGAAAAGTTAAAACAGTACAAAAAAGATGAATGATTCAATCCCAGATGAAGGACTTGATCTCGCCCCTCCAGATAAAGCAAAATGTCTTTTAAAACTATCTAAGTTGATGCAAAGATTACATATTATATTTTATTTCTTAAGTGTGTCGAGACAAGGTCAGTTGTATTGAGAGCTCTGACAAATTATATTTGCTATTGGGGTCAAAAATTGGTGTTGAGTGATGTAGCTCATAGACTTTTCTTGTGATCATGGGTAAAAATAAACACATAATCTAATGAAAAAATTTAATTAAATTGTGTAATACAGCGCAAAACTATTATTGCAGATTTTGGAGTTTTTACAACAAGAGCAAACTTAAGGCAACTTTCTTCTTGAAAATTTTGGAGACTGAGAGGCAGAATTGTTAACAGACATTCGCGTGACTCTGCATGGAATTGGAGGATAAGAGTATATAACTGAATGCATTCTGTCTGGATTTCTGTATGGTATGTGACAGAAGGCATTGGTAAGTCAAGATAACTGTAAAAGATCATAAGTAAACAATTATCATTAGTTCTCATTTTGAAATCTATGCTTCCATTACCATAAAAAAAAATATTCACTGACCTCATTTGCTGACCTCATGGTTATTCAGTCTTTGAAATGTACTTTTTTGTTTTCAATCGATCTTACTTGAAAGGAAACTCGAATTAATTTTGTGCTAGTTTTAGCCCTTTTTTTCAAATGAAACCCTAAGTCACTCAGATAACCTATTTGCTATCTGCTTTTGTCCATCCTTCTTTAGCATTTGAATATTTTTAGCTTCTTCTCTGGAACCAATGAACCAATTTCAACCAATTTTGGCAAAGAATATCTAGTATCATGAAGGGGAACAAAAATTGTGAATTTTATTATCTCTGCCATCCCCCTTCCTTTGGGCCTGAGGGATGGGGCTAAATGCATTAAATTTATTGCAATCTTTAAAAATCTTCTTTTTTTTACTCCTGGAAATCAAGCAGTTGAATTGCTGCCATGGTTGAATAAGCCTTAAGCCCTCTATCAAAATTTTGAAATTCATTGCCCCAAGGTCAGGGGTTCCGATGTTAGGGTGGCACTCCATTGATTAAATATGGTGAAAATGCATTATTTCTTTGAAAATATTCTTATCTGCTCCTGGATATGAAGCAGACAAACTAAGTACAAAGTTATGCTGAGCACCTTTTCCAAAATTATTAATTTCATGGCCCTTGGATACTGGAAAGAGAGTTCTGGTGTTAGGATGGGGCTTTAATGATAATTATAGTGAAAATGCATTAATTCTTTGAAAATCTTCTTCTCTGTCTCTGATTATTAAGGGAAAAAAAACTAAGACCAGGTTATAATGAGCAAGGGTGCTTCTTCGAAAATTGTGAATTTCATAGCCCCTGGATGAGAGGTTGGAGGGTGTGGTCTGTGGATAATACAGGTATAGTGAAAATGCATTATTTCTTTGAAAATTTCTTTTCTGCTCCTGAGTATTGAAAACAATACTAAGTTCATGGTTGTGATGAATAAAGTTGACTTTTCCATAATTTTGAATTTTATTCTCCAAGGGGTCAGTAGTTTTGGTCTTAGGGCAGGGCCTTATTGGTTATATAGTGAAAATGCATTATTTCTCTGAAAATCTTTCTTTTTTCATCATGTGCATCAGGTTACCAATCTTAGTACATAGTTATGATGAGTAAGTGTGCCTCTTATAAAATTGTGAATGTCATGACACTTGGTTGGGGATTCTGGTGCTAAGGTATGGTTCTATTGAATACACAGTGAAAATGCATTATTTTTTTGAAAATCTTTCTTCAAGTTGCTTCTGGGTATAAAGCAGATAAACTGAGCCCATGGTTATATTAATCAAGGGTACCTCTTCCAGATTTGTGAAATTTGTGCCTCAGTTGAGTGGGGCCACAATTTTGGATCAGTTTTACATAGAAAAACATAGGAAAAATCTTTAAATAAAAATTAACTGTTGAAGAAAATAAAGCCTTGGTTAGTCATATTCATATGGTTGCATCTTCAGGTAGATTCAAGTTTTTTTTTTTTCAGTCGTGATCCCTTGGGGTATAGGACTGGCATAAAAAATCTATGCAGAGTGTTTAGATGCCTTTTAAAATTAATTCTGATGTAGAACTTTTTTTTTATTTATCAGTCAGACATTCAGCTGTATAATACACTGTAGTGTACATACTGATGCATCAGTTGAAAAAAAAATTTCTCTCAGTATGTCATTTTAGCTCACCTGAGCTGAACGCTCAAGTGAGCTTTTCTGATCACCCATTGTCCGTCATCTGTCGGTCTATCTGTCTGTAAACTTTTCACATTTTCAACTTCTTCTCAAGAACCACTGGGCCAATTTAAACCAGAATTGGTACAAAGCATCCTTGGGTGAAGGGGAATTTAAATTTAAAAAATAAAGGGCCAAGCCCCCTTCCAAGGGGAGATAATCAAGAAAAGACAAAAATAGTGTAGGTCATTAAAAAATCTTCCTCTCAAGAACTACTGAACCAGAAAAGCCGAAACTTATGTGGAAGCATCCTGGGGTAGTGTAGAGTCAAAATTGTTCAAATCATGACCCCCGAGAATAGGGCGGGGCCACTCTAGGGAATCCAATTTTTACATTGAAATATGTAGAAAATATCTTTAGAAATCTTCTCAAAAACCACTTAGCCAGAAAAGCCGAAACTTATGTGTAATCATCCTTGGGTAGTGCAGGTTCTAAATTGTTCAAATCATGACCCCTTGGGGTAGGGCCGTGCCACAATAGGTATTACAAGGGGAAAATCAGATGAAGAACAGCAAAGTTACTTAGGTGAGCGTTGTGGCCCATGGGTCTCTTGTTAATTTTTACCCTAAAAAATAAGCACTATTTATATGATGTTACCCATTGCAAAATATGTTGTTAATGATGAGTGTAACATTACTACTGACTTGTTAAATGCATTAAATTCCAAGGGTTTCATGATTCAGTCATTCAGAACAGATCACTTTAACCTCCGACTTACTTCAGCCAAAATTCTTTGTGAAGATATAACCATGTTGATAAATATTGAATTATCAGAAAATTTTACAACATACACTAATAAATGATTGATTATAATCGAGAGTAATCAATTGGTTTAAGTTAAATAAATCAAATAAATCAATGATTAAATTAACACCTATACCCCTATGATTTATAACTTTTACCTCTCTTTAATCTACTTTCCAGTCTATGCGAAAGACATCAGACCATCGAACCTGACCGATGTGCAGTGCTTCTGGCCTGATGTGTCATTTTTTTACACCTGATTGTCTGATGTCTCAGTGTCTGGTTTTGAGCTTAACTATTTCGACGCAGTCATTTCAATGTTTTTTTTTTTATAAGTAAAAAATATCGTACGATTCCAGATATGTAATTAAATGTCATTAAAATCGCATGGAAGTCTACAGAATTATGTGGGAGCGATCCCTGGTAAAAGAAAAGCTGTTAGGCCTTCTCAAGAGGTTTTTCGGTCGACAAAATTTGGTTCAGTCCTTTGTATTCATTGCATTAATTAAAAATTACACAGGACTGAATGTCCATTGTGGTCCAAAAAACTTTCACATAAACTGACTTATAAGTTCTGAATTGATAACAGTTTTATGCAAGAAAAAATGAAAATTTGCAAAAAAATTCTAATTTAAATCTAGTTAAGGAAAATTTTATATGCATCATATCAAACATGTTCAATGTGCTTTGATTTAGAGGACTTATGAACATTATTTAGTTTCAGTACTTTTATATGTTGATTGATTCTTTAAATTTTAGATTTGGTAGATATTTATTGAAAGAATAATTTGTATCTTTAATGTAAATGTATAGTAAAATAATGCACTTCTCCAAAATCCAGTAGTGATAAATATTCCCCACAAGTCAACAACGATAATAGATATTCCCCACAAGCCAACAATGATAAATATTCCCCACAAGTCAACAATGATAAATAGTGATAAATATTCCCCATAAGTCAACAGTGATAAATATTTCCCACAAGTCAACGGTGATAAAAAGTGAAAAATATTCCCCACAAGTCAGCAGCACAGGTACTTATGGATAGGACCCCCCCCCCCCTTAGGACTTGGACTGTTGTTCTCCCTGCTGGTCTTTCTGGGTTTAAAAACATGGATGTATGGTGATGGAAAGTGTTAAAGTAACCCCCCATCCCCCCACCCCCATTTTTTTTGAGTTATTAAATTGTATGTTACAAAGCAAGCAAAGAAGCAGTATTATTGGAGCTAGGTTAGGTCACATTATGAGGTCACAATTTTTCATGGGGATAAAAAAGTTTCTGAAGAACAGCAGAGCTTAAATGACTCAAGTGAGCGTTGCTGTACATTTGACATCTTTTAGAGCATCTTTTATTTAAGATAAGACTTAAGTTTATAGGAAGCTGATCTATTGATCTTAGGTTCAGTTGACTTTTTTTTTCTCTTTGAAGATATAGATTTGGGGACAATCAAGAATTGGAGTGGCTAAGAATCAGATGGAGAGCAAATGTCAGTTCACATGGAATGCCAGGGTTTGCAAAGGAGGACATTGGAACTGGCTTAAGTATTCAAATTTCTGATGGCAGTTGATGAAAGAAGATGTCATACTTAGGGAAACATTAGATTAAATTACATTGAATGGTAAGACCTGGTTTATTATATCCTGTAAAGTTCAGTATATAAACATGATATACTGTAAACCAACTTTAACTTGCATGCAAGAAAGATCTGCAATTTTCGCAACCTTCATTACTTGCAAATATTTCTCATTACAAACCAATCATAAGTTGTGACAGTGTATTATGGTAGAATATGTTTCCTTCACTGCAAAAATTAATGCTTACTGTTGCAGATGGATTTCAAGGTAAAGAATCCTGAATAAAAATTTTCGGGAATAATAGTTGGTTTACAGAATACATGATTGTGCATTTGAACATAGGTATTTTGAACACTAATATCTCGAATACAGTGAATATGTCAGTAATTTTTTAAGTCCAAATCACTTATTATATTTAATAAGTATTTTACCCTTAACATCTTGAATCCTCCCGATATCTCCAAGTTTTTCCACAGTTCCATGGATAGTTCGAGATGAGGGGGTTTGAGTATCAGGGTTTGACATTTATTTTAACAAGTACTAGATATGTCAGGCTACCTTCCATAATTTTTACTAACCATAAAATCACTTGCCCTGACCAAACTTCTTATAATTGCTAATTTTAATTGTTAACTTTTGAAACTATCTCTTGTGCGTGTCAAGAATCTGCCAGATTAGCCATTTTGAGTCTGGTTCATTAATTGGGGGACATTAATTATGAGCCTTAAAGACATTCAACAATTTATACTAAAATTAATATCCTAAATATTATTGAATTAAATACAGAAAGTGTTATTTGGTAAGTATTTATACCATATCAATACGTTTCAGCCCAGACTTGTCTACTACAGCTAAAAAAAAATACACTATAAAATTTTTTTCATGGCTAAAAATAACAATTGTGTTATGAAGGGATTTCAACTTACAGAGCAATGGTTGTGTTTACATTTGTACAAAGAAGATGATTTTTTTTTCAATTTTGAATATATTTATTCAAAAGACTGAAATGTATTTAACAGTTATCAACCTGACCAAAAGGTCTAGTTCACATACATTGCACACAACCATACCATTCATTTAACCAAGTTGGTCTGATGTGTCTTAGTGTTAAACCCTGACTGTATTATTATTTTTTTTCAAAATGGCAAAGTTCTTCATTTCAGATTACTGGTTAGCCATTTTTGGGAGACATGTATCAGTACTATAAAGACATTTATAGATAGGTTTATAAATACAATGCATCAGAATACATTTTTATGCCCCGCCATGAATATGGTCAGGACATATAGAGTTTGTCATATCCGTCTTCCGTCCTTCTGTCCTTCCATTATGCTTTGCATTTAGCACAGTTTAAAGCTCAGTTTTAAAGAAACTATGATAGGATCTTTTTATCAAACTTCATATGCTGATACATACGGTGGTGAATTATTCAACTGCATCAACATTTCATGATCATGGCCTTTCCTTTGACCTTGACTTACTTTTCTTAAATTAGTGTTTAGCTCAGTTTTAAAGAAACTCCTCAAGATATTTTTTATCAAACTTCATATGTAGGGATCGACATTAACGGTTGTCCGATTGCCCGGGGCAAGTAAATTCTCAGTACGGGCAAGTGAAACTGCTGATGTACTTGTCCGATCGGGCAAGTGAATATTTGATAGATTTTTTAAATCTTACATTAGTTTACAAACAAAACAATAATTTGAACATTTGATTTCTACCAGGAATATATGACATTCTTTTTGTAGTCGGAAATTCCTCGGTAGCGCCGTTTATTAAAAAATCGGGTTCGTTATTCCATTTTTCTTTCAGGGTAGTTGACAAAACTGACTTCTTAACATTCTTATTATGAAATATGATATTTAAAAATAGCTCATTTATTTACTCACAAAACATAAAGAAAACCAGTTATTCTCGGCACACGATGTATTCTGATTAGGATATTTATGTTTCAAAACATGGCCAATGTTTTTCTTTAGCGTGGCTTCAGTTTTTCAGGGGGAAAAAATCTAAATTCACAAAAAGATCATTAAGAAAATAATTTTCAAAAATATGAATTTTATTTAAAAGGAGATATTGCTGCATGGCAGTGTGAGCTTACAAGTATTTAAAATGTAGCATCACTTGCACATCAAGATATTTTCTGGCACTTAACTTGCCAAACATAAAAAAAAAATATCTCACTTTATTTACAATAATAAATTGAGTTATCGGTTTCCCTTCTTTCTAAATTTTGGGCAACCAAGTTTTGTATTCGTACAAGTCAAAGTTTGAGTGCACTTGCCCAAAGGGCAAGTGAATCTGTAAGTTGATGTCTATCCCTGAATTATGCTAATACATACTGATGAGAGCTATTCAACTGCATCAACTTTTTTTTTACCTTGACCTTTCCTTTGACCTTGACCTCACTTTTCTTAAATTAGTGTTTAGCTCAGTTTTTAAGAAACCATTCTTGATAGTGTTATCAAACTTCATATGCTGATACATACTGATGAGAGCTATTCAACTGCATCAATCTTTTTTTTACTTTGACCTTTCCTTTGACCTTGACCTCACTTTTCTTAAATTTGCATTTTGCTTAGTTTTAAAGAAACCATTTAAGATATTTCTATGTAAGCTTATGCACTTAAACAGAATTTGGTGAGAATTTATCAACTATATCTCTTTTTTTTTAGATTTCAATTTCAATTCTGAAGACCGTTCATGGTATTTCAATCAGTAGAGCGCTTGCTCCATGATCGGGAGGTCTTGAGTTCGAATCCCGGCCGCGACTGACCTAAGTCATTAAAAAATGGGTAGCAACTGTTCCTTCGCCATGCGCTCGGCACTTTGAAAGTGAAAGTTGCGGGTCCTTTCGATGAGACCTTAAAAAGCTTGTCACAGCAGGCGTTGGCACTATAAAGATCCCTCACTGTTCAATGGCCCTGAGTGCCGAGTTAAGGTCAAAATTTGAAGCCCTTCACCGACATATGGTGACTTCTCTATATGAGTGAAAAAGTCTCGAATGGGACGTAAAACAACAAACAATCAATCAGTCAATTTTGAAGAAACCATTTAAGATACTCTTGTCAAACTTCATACACTACTATTTTATAATGACCAATTGATATTTGCCCCCAAAATCAAACTTTGACAGAGAAATGCATAATTATGTTAGATATGACATCAGGAAGATGACCTAAAGTCAAATTTTCCGTAACTTTTGTAAAATGATAATATCAATGAAATATGTTAATATTGTTATGGAGTAGATTTGTGCTCTATAAATTCTAGAGTAAAAATTGAACAAATTGTGTCCATTTTGTCCTCTTTCCGAAAAATAACACAAAATCTAAATAGTCTGTGACATCCTAGAAACAAAAATTGCCAATGACCTGCTTCGAAACCATGATATTTTTTGTTAATTCAGATTTTTTCCCCTGCCATAAAATGGCCAGGGAATATAGTGTTACTCTGTTCTGTCATTCCATCATCATTCACTTCCCGTTCATTATCTCTGCAACAGTTGCACACATTCAACTCAAATTCGACATATGGATATGTCATTTAAAAATGCAGGTCAAGGTCGAATTTGGTTATAGTCCGATGATTTTTTATAGAGTTGTTTCTCTAGAACTTAGAAGAAAAAAAAAGAAACGTTAAGTTTCCACTCTCTTACTTTTGTAGGGATGTATGTATAAGGTTGAAATTGCATGTGCAGGTGTTTTACCAAAAAATACAGGTCAAGTTCAGATTTGGCCATGGTCCGATGATATTCGACAGAGTTATCTCTCTTGCATAATTGAACTTAGAAAAAATTCAGAAATTTTCAGTTTCTGCTCTCTAACTTTTGTAGGGATGTATGTACAGTATAAGGTTGAAATATTTTACCAAAAAATACATGTCAAGTTTGAATTTAGTTATGTCCCCTGAACTTAGAAAAAATCTTTTGTGCAAACAAATTTAAAACTGAATATTGCATTTGAAACTTATTTAGCTGCCTGCGGAGTCATTCGTGGCGTTCGACACATCTAGTTCATGTCTCCCATGTGGCGCAGTGGTTAGAGTGTCTGCTCTAGGGTCGCGGCGTAAGGAGATGATCCTTACGTCGCGGGTTCGAATCCCACTGTGGGACGTGGAGAACGGTCCTTCGGATGAGACCGTATAAACTGAGGTCCCGTGTCGCAGTAGGTGCTGGCACGAAAAAAAAACGCTCACTGCTCAATGGCTGTAAGTGCCATGTATAGGACAAAATTTGCAGCTCTCCACCGGCAAGTGGTGGCGTCTTCATATGAGTGAAAAATTCTCCAGAGGGATGTTAAACAACAAACAAACAAACAAACAAACATCTAGTTCATACAATATATACAATTCAGGACATTTCAAGAAATTTAAAAATATGACATTTAAGGGGGGGGGGGATTTATATAGCTCTTTTCATGTTGCATTACTAATATACCCTCGGCTGGGCATTCATGTCCTATGGACATCTTTCTTGTCTTTTCATTCTGTGAGATTTCTAATATTTAAGTTTTTAATATGCTTATCATTTGAATGCCTTCCAAGTTCATGATCTTGTAGTTGGTATTTCATAAATAACAAACTTAGAATACTGCCAAATGCATTTTACATCTCAGGGGGTGAGGGATGTGCAATTAAAAAACTGGCAACCAGTTGTATTTTTTGTTGATATTTCCTACATTGCTTTAAATGCTCATGACCGATGCTTTCTTTTCAGATATTAACTAAAAACATCAAACGACAGGGGGAAAAAGAGGACTGCCTATTTCCGATATATCTTCACATAGCAACACCCAAAGCACTACCATCAAAAAATTAAAATCAATATTTAGGAAGAAAAAATGAAGACATTGATCATAAAGAAAAGAAGTTGGAAGAGTTTCGAATATTATGTCAAATTGTCAACAACACCACAGATCTGGAAATGGGTTTTCTTGCCTAATAATTTATATTAAATGCATGTTCATGCATGACTTTTGATTTAGCTGTGTTCCCTGTATCACAATTCCTCCATCATGTATACATGTAGAGCAAGGGCAATGTTGCAACCATCACATCTTGTGTAAAACAACTTTTTATTGTAAGTTTGGATTTTAAATGCTTATGATTATACTTAACATTGCAAGAAAAAGGACTGTACCTGTGTAAAGTACAATACAGCAATATACAAAAAAGATTGTCAAACAATATTTTTGTCTTTGTTATTTGTGTCATACTGGTATACACTTATGTATTGGAACATGAGAAATCAAAAAAATATATATATTTCTTGATTTAAAGATGTAGTAAGTTTTGGGAAGTCTTGGAATTAGTGTTTGAAAGGTATATATAAACTATGTTGTGTATAAATCTGTACTTTTGTTATATCAGAGTGCATATTTTTTTAGATAACTAAAAGAAGTTAATAGAGCAATTTATCAAATAATCATCCAATAAGTAATGCATTCATTTCATAGGTTTTTAATGTTAAGCGCTTTGATAGAGACAGTTGTAAAAGAATATTTTATCATCTATATATATTGAGAATTTAAAGAATTTTTAAATCAGTCAGTGAAAATAATTCCTTATCTTTATACAGTCATGTATGTACAAATGCTTTCATGATGAAATGACTATGCAACGAATGGAATAAAACATGTCACTGTCTGGAATTGTTTACTTTATGCATTCATATCAAAGTTGGCCTATGTGAAAGGGGAAAGGTTCATGAAGTAGTATCCTTAAGGAGGCTGGGGATCAACAAATTAACCACAAATTAACCACCAGATTTAACTGAATTTTTTTTAGATATGATATCTTAAGCTGTCAACTATCATTTGGCAAAGAAAAATTTCAAAAATTTTAGTTTTAAAATTTGATCATTTTCTATATCTTCATATGGAGCTCTTCTTTTAAAGGAGATCAATATAGTCTAAAAATGGCCACAACCCCCAGCCTCTTTAAGGAGTATATACAGTACTTTTAAATATTCAGCAAAATTTCTTTACTTGCATGTTGCCAGACATGATTAATTAATTATGAGTGTGAGGTTACAAGCCTTATAATTCTTTTATATGAAAATAATTTTAACTGCTAACATCAATTGTAATTGTCATGTTACCATGACAGTTTGTCATGATCCCAGCTAGCACTTTGGTGTGCTGAAATGTATCAATAATAAAGAAAAAGGTGGGAAATCTGTCTTGAAAAAAGGAAAATATTACAACGATTATTAAGAAAAAATAACATGAAAGAAAGCAAAGGTCATAACTATTATTATGTGAATTAATAATCGTAGCTCTCTGATTGGCTGAGATCCAACATGATAGAAAAAATACATGAATATTAGGTTCACCTGCACGTGACTTTCCAGGTAAAAATTTGAATTTTTTAGCTGCAATAATGTAGCCCTCTCCAATATTTTTCATCTGATGAAAAAAAAAAAAATCGAGAGGACTACATTGTTGCAGCTAATGAATATGGTCTACATTGGACTAAAAACACCCGTAGACGGAAGGGGGGGGGGGGGGGCTTTTTCTGAACGATGTCTACCATGGGTTAAGTATAAAATGTTCGTGGAAAGGCTTTTTGCACTCCCCTCTCCCTTTTTGATACAGTATAATATTGTCACCAGCGACATTATGTACCTCCCATAACTCCACATATTGTCGTCTGTTGGTATATCTTATTGCAGGTTGTACATATTTTCGCGACAAACGAAAATTGCGTACCATGAATGCGCACATATTAAGATACTGCTGATGATAATGCTGATGATACTGATGAGGAAAGTTAAGAAGGCTTGGTAGCAGATAGGTTGTACATACATGTGCATATCTCTTTATTTTGAAATATCTGATATATCTATCTAAATTGCATCCTACTATTAATTTAACTTTTAAAAAGTACACTGAATCCAATGCTTTTGAAGATTTAACCACCAATTTCACATACATGTAGCTTCTATGGAAGCAGGTTTATTGAGAAGACTTTTAATCAAAAGGGTCATGGGCCACAAGGCTTAACTGAGAAACTTTTGGCCTGCTCTTCTACATTAAGACCCCCCCCCCAACCAATACACACTGTACATGTATTCGGATGTAAATTTTTGATCGCCTTTTGTGACCCAACCCTATATACATGAATTGATAAAAAAAATAATCTTTTCTAGTCTCTACCATTAAATCTTTCCTCTTTAGTACGGTTCCTTATGGCTTTGCTGTTCTTTTAAAATCTACACCACCTAAGGAAGTTTCCACACAAGTTTAAGCTTTTTTTTTTTTGGTCTTGTGGTTCTTGAAAAGATTTTAATGACCCTGCCATATTTTTGCCTTTTCTTGATTATTTTCCACAAACAGTGATTAAAAAAACTCACTTGAGCTTCCAACTCAGGTGAGCTAAAATGTGGAACCCCCCCCCCCCCCCCTAGACCACCACCATGATTATATTGGCACATGTAAAAGAATAGCCAAAAAAAAAAAAAAATCTATAGATACATATTATTACTGAACTCAAAAACTATATATAATGACAATTGACAAAAGAGAATATTCAGGAATTCTGAAATCTTTGTAAATCATAGTCGTGTACATCGATCCTTGACAAAAAGTTTTGACCTTTGACCACAACATTTCCTCCCTTCATTATTACGAGCAATTGTACTGTCTGTCTGTCTCCCTCCTTGCGTGTTTGTGTGTGTGTGTGTTTGTCAAACTCTTCGAATTCATGGCCCTAGTAAATATTCGTTATTATTACACGATTGAATAATTCCTATCTCCCTGCTTATATGAGATTCAACAATGTAGAAAAAATACTACGTTATATTCACATGCAAGTGACCTTCCAGATGAATATAAGGATTTATTTTCTCAACATTGGTCTAAAAATAGATCGGGAAATTGATACCAATAGTTTTGGAAAGCTATTTCATTTGCTACCGACTTCCACTCAGGTGAACATAACATTAAGGAATATATAATTTGGGGTGGGGATGGTTTAAGGGTGGAAGGGACCCCCCAACACTTTTTTCTGAACGTAAATTTTTACTTTTAATTTAATTAGAATAAAAACTTTCATTGAAAGGCTGGTCCTCAATCCCTCACCCCTAACCCCACCAAACCCCAAACAAAATTGGAAGTAAAGAGAATTCTTTTTTCGTGGGGGTTAATCAAATATTTTCCCCTCGTAATGCCCCCATTGCCCCCCCCCTTCCCCTCCCCCACCAAAATCGATCCTATCAAATAGCCTGACATTATTTCTCTTATTAGCAACTAAAGTAGATTTCAAAAAAATCCAATTTAATACGACTGGTAACGTTTATTTAACCCTTGCTCTCTCATTGCAATTGGCTAGTAACAAGTAAGATGGCATGAACTGCTTATAACGATTTTGTATCATTTCATCATTGAATTATATATTAAAACAATTATTATTGTTTTTGAGATCAATAAGATGTACGAAAGCCTATTAGGATCAAACTACAGTAAAAAAAAAAACATTTAAAAGGCGTTATAACGCGGAAAAAGGCGCAATTACGCCTTTCCAAAAGGCTTTATTACGCCTTTTTAAAAGGCATTATTACGTCTTTCCAAAAGGCGTTATTACGCCTTTTATTTTTCAATACATGACTTATACTTAGCCCACCCTGGGGGCTGATTATAATTAGATTTCCAGGAAAAAAGAATCCAAATAGTTTTTCCTAAGTGGAAAGAAAAATATCTATTTAACATGAATCTTCAATACACGGCTAGCAAAGCCCAAAGCTGGCTCTTCCTTTATCCTGGATTTTCACAAGTAGAGTGTTGACTTCTCTTAATACGCTTGCAAACGGCTGTCTGCAAGATGTGCAGGAATATAGAAAATACTATAATTTATAATATAATTTGTAATATTAAAACTATAATCTAAATATTGCATAAATAAAGATGGATTTGGTTCAATCTTTCATATATTTATTATTTTAAAAAAGCGCCTTTCCATTTTTGGATATATCTCCTTTTCAAACAGGCCGGTAGTACGAATGCGAGTGTGTGTGTGGGGGGGGGGGGGGCTCTCCCACCCCACTTTTTGGGAGAATAGTCTTGCTATAGTTTAAATATAAAAATCATTTATTGATTGCTTGGTCTCTTAACATTTTGTTATGACGCCTTTTAATTTTTTTTTTTTTTTACCGTAGTTTGATCCTAACAGGCTTTCGTAGCGATGATTTAGCCACTTCGATGTACAATATTCATCTCGCCCTTCGGGTTCAGTGAATACTGTACTCCTCAGGTGGCTAAATCATCGTGTTGAACTCAAAAACAGCAATAATAATTGTACGAAATAATTTATTAGAGACAAAATGTGTAAATGTTCACAGTACCTATTGTCGTCGACGACAGTATGTGCCGATGTTTGACTGCACATTTAATTTATCGTCCATTATGCAGAAGGAAAATAAGGCATTGTCGCCGGCGACAATATGTACCGATGGACAAAAATATGTGCAATGGGGGTAGGTACATATTGTCGCCGACGACAATACGAACAGAAGGACAATAGGCCTATGTACCGTCACACCCCTTAACATGAAATAAAATTTGGATTTTGGAATTTTTTTTACCCCAACCCCCTCCCCCCAGGTTTCAAATCAATGCAACGTGCCTGATATTTTTTTTTCCAATTGTATTAAAAATACAGATTCAGAAATTCCAAATTAATACAACTATATTGTTATTTTTATTTTATCTTTAGCAAATGTAGACAAGAAAGGTTGCATGTTAGGTTAACAAGTTTGTATTATTCAATCATTGAATCAAATAATAAAACGATTATACAGTTAAACTACATTGATATCTCTAATACCATGGATATGTCGAGGTGAGATGGAAGTCCCCGATTCTTTTTTCTATGCATTTTAACACTAATATCTCGAATCCTCCGATGTCTCTCGGTTTTTTCTTGGTCCCATGGAGGTCGAGATAGCAAAGTTTGACTGTAATGTTGTTTTTCCAGGTCAGTAGGATGATTTATACACACATAAACACGAATGACATTTACAAACAAGTTATACCGAAGGAGAGGGAAGGGTATACTGTTTTACACTTGTGTGTCTGTATGTCTGTCCTTTTGTCTGTCTGTCGGTAACAAATTTTCTTCGCAGTTTTCTCAGCAACTACTCATCGCATATGCTTAAAATTTTAGCACACTCTTTCTTTAGGCATGTCATTTGTTGGGATTCATTTTTGTACGAATCTGATTTCATGTTCTTCTTTATTCGTGCGTCTGTCTGTATCAAATTTCCGTCGCAGTTTTCTCAATAATTACTCTTTGCAGTTCACATGAGAGCGTATATTCACATCAGATTACTAGTGAGCATTGCCTCACAGACTTCTTGTTTAATATGTGTCCAGAGTTAGAAAATTAAATACCCCTACACAGTGTACAGTAGCAAAATTTAAGATCCTACCAGCTAGGGTATTGCACGCAGGCACGTTATATATTTATATTTATATGAAAATTGTAAGCCAAGTGGGTGAATCGTTCTCTCTAAAGAATGCAAATGTAATTTACTAGAACTATACTGACTGCCTAACTTATCGTAATGTTCAGGATAAAGACTTTTTTTTTTTAAATCAAAAGCCAAAAATTCATGGACAAGACTTATATCACTTGCATCGGAAGCGGGTGGAAATGAAAAGATACTCATAGGGAAGGGGTCCCTTGTTTCTTGAACTTGTTTGTTAATAGCTTGCCTCGTTTTAGATATTGTTCATACGTAGAGCATACTCTTGCGTATCGAATCAACTGAGAAACATAAATTCCATATGCAGGTAATAAGGGTATCATTGCTACATAAGTAAGGGAGGTTAACGATTGAAAAGCTGAAGTCATTACATTTATCATAAAGCTTTGTTGTTAGGTAACTATAGTGACTCGCCAGGTCTGGTCTTCAAATTTGTAAAAATTGATTATACGGCAAGTACTACAGGTACTTTCAGTGGCACAAGGAGAATGAAAAAGAATTGAGGCTCTGAAAATTGAAGATGAAAATGTTGCGGTCATGGATTTGCAAGAGATATTAATAATAATTTTTTTTTTTGCACTGCATTATATCAAATTGCACAACTCACTATCTCGTGAAAAGTACTCTTCCCCCCCCCCCCCCTCACTTTTTTCTGAGTAGAGTATTTTGCTATAATAAAATTTCCACTGGCAATTTCCAGGAATTGGACAGAAGATTACCTTTTTTTCTTGTCTGATTTTTTGGGAAGTTGCCCCCCCCCCCCTTTTGACACCGTTGCTACGGGCCTGTATTTCGTTAACACCTCTTATTACATATCCTTAACGCGACTTGCAAGGGATATTTTTTTTATTTGCTGTACCTTTTTTTGCTCTGGAAGTGTACTGAACCAACCAGAGGACTTGTATATGGTATTGAGAGTTGACTAGTATGCATGATTAAATACTGCATGTAGTTATTAAAAGATATCACATTGAAAATTTTCACCCCAAGAAAACGATTGTCAACCTAGGCGCAGCCGAGGTTGAAAAGGGTTTTGGAGGGGGTGACAATTTGTAATATTGATAATAAAACGGGAATAAACAGGCGGATAGCGGGTGAAGATTCGAGCTAACCCATTCCCTCAATAGAACCCCTTGTTTATATGTGCAAATATTTGTTACCCCCTCCCCGTAAAAACATAGGATTGTATATCCCCTTATGTTTGGGCTTTATACGGTTCTGCGTACTGAAGAATTTTTTTTTAAGCTGATACTAAAAGATATCAGCTGTTTCAGAGAGTATGGTGCAAACTGCGAAAAATTCAAGATATAGTGTATGCGTCCCAAACACTGAAATAGGAATTTGAACGTTGCTGGTTGTTGAATGATCTAAAAACAAAGTATGAAAAATTCTCTTCATTATTACTAATAATTTAGATAGCATACGATTTGCAAAGCATTTCCACCATGAATTCCATATTATACAGATACACATTACTGATGGGCCATTAAATAAAATGATTGCACAGATTCAAGTTAAAAATAATCGTAAGAAAATCATGCTGTACGAACAAGATATTATGGTGACATATTTCTGCCACTACTTGTCAGATGTAAATATGTCAACTTGTCGAATAATTATTGTCGACTTGTCAAATAATAGCCATCAGGACCAGGAATTCGGTATCTTGTTATTAAAGTATGTTAAAGCCACTAACTGATATCTACTTGTCATCAAAATATCTGTCAAGTCAACATAATATTCTGAGAAGTCGACATAATTATCTGACAAGTCGACTTGTTAGATGTTATGCCTACTTGTCAGATACTGATATCGACTTGTAATATATTATGTCGACTTGTCAAAAAATTATGTCAACTTGTCAAAAAATTATGTTGGCTTGTCAGATAATACGAGGGTCATTAAAAAAAATCGTAGAATCCTGGAAATTGCCAGTGCTCGACCTTACAACATCAAAACGGGGGGAGGGGGGGGCAACCAGCATCTAACGGAAATTTTACAATAGCAAAATACTATACTCAGAAAAAAGTGGGGGACCAGGCGGAAAAGAGGCCGGAAAAGAGTACTTTTCACGAGATAGTGTAAGTTGTGCAATTTGATATGTAAGCCCCCCCTCCCCCCCCCCCCCGCGTTCTGGCTTGGTCAATATTCTTGCAAATTTTAGGCATAATAAATAATTATTTGAACCTGGTTGGATAACTTTTCGATGATGAAGTCACGTCAGGATCTGAGATATAGACGTTTTAAAGATTTTTAGGGGTTGTGTCTTGTTCTCAAAGTTTCTCGTAAATATTATAAAAGGGAAATGGGTCTTTTAGAAATAATAGATGAATGATTGTTTAAAAGCATAATTTTGTTTTTTTTTTTAATTTTATCCAATCTGTTATAAGTTTGATATGTAGGTGTCCATAAGTGACTTTCAGCATCGCGTTTTTCTTAGGGAAAAGGGAGTAATTATGATTATTAAGAGGTATGGCAATAATTTGTGCATTTTATACAGTTTTTTTTTTATATTTGAATTGTATTAAATTTTGTAAAGCTACTTTGGTCAAAGTATAGTAAGTTGGCTATTGTTGCTTAGATCAGCGATATGGCCCATGTGCACGTGCCTCTCATCTTTAATATACATTTGTAATATATATATTTTTTTCAGGAAAGCTTGTCTCAATTTTTTCATCAATTTTACGTTAACTCAAATTTATTGAGAGAAAGTGCACCAATTTCATACCAGTTTTGTAAATACATATATTTGGGTAGGAAAGATAAGGAGTTTGGCTAAGGGATCTTCTAGCTGTATTCTCTTGTTCTCGATGAGGGTAGATCAATTCATCAGTTTTTCGAATGAAATGTAACAACATTATGCTGTCTATTACATGTACTAAAATCTAAGTCCAGAATTTTTGTTTTATACATGTTTTTTTTCAAAGTGCGTTGATTTTGTCCCAGTTTAACGCACTTTGAAAATTTTACACATCATATTACACATCATTTTTTGATGTAAAAAATATATATTAATACATGTATTTGGTTGAAAAAATGGAGGAAAATTGATCATGATTCTTTTATTTACCAGTTCACTAGAATATTTTTTCATCAAATGCAATAAAAGTATTTTTAGCAATCCACAGTTTTATGCCTATCCAACTTTTACAGTGTTTATATTTAATAACACGGAAAAATAACTCTAGAATAGAATTTCCCTTACAGAAATCCCAAATCAGATTCATTTTTCAGGGGAAAATCCTGCTCTGTGTAATAGTTATAGAGTGCGATTTCCCCCTGAGCCCTACCCCCCTCCCCCCATCCCAATAAAATATTATGGCTGTACTTATACATGGAGGGGAGGGGGTGTTAGTAGTTACAAGTGTCCCTACTTCAAAATTGCGACCAGTTCTATTAAAACAGACGAGGTATAAAAATTGAACATTTTAAAATTTAAGATATTTTTTCTCAGTAACTGTTCAACCAATACTATTTAAGCATTAAACTCTTTTCATCTGGTCAAACTAGTGTCGTGTCGCCCTTTTAGGTGACCGCGCTTATTTTGGGAAATTGTTAGTCATGTTTCATATTTTATTTGATAAAATGAAATATGTCAGAAAGGACACTAGTTTATGAAAAAATGTAATTGTTTGCACAATTTTTCAACTGTATCCGTGGAAACAAAACGAAATTTTATTTGAAATGCTTTTTTTTCCTCCTATATATAGTATTTCAAACGATATATGCATAAAACTGACGTGTACATTTTGTAAGTGTCTCTCCAAGATTCTAATATTTTAAAAATACAAAAAATAGCTGCCGTTGCCATGGAACTAAAAATGGGTTATTTATTTCTAAAAATTCATTTTGCAAAAATTTAAGAGAGCTCTCTGCTTTCAAATCCAAAATTACACCGCTGGGGTCGAGGGGGCATACTTATTAAAAAAGCAGTTTTTCTTGTATCACGGTGAAATTTATGATATATCAATATAAGTGACACGTTTTTAAATGTTTTAGCTAATGAAGAAATATACAATGTACATTATGCATAAAATTATCACTCAAGCCAATTGCTTGATCATCAACAACATCATAAAATTAAAAAAAAACAAAAAAAAAAAAAAAACAAACAAACAAACAAACAAACAAACAAAAACCCTGACAATTATTCCTTATATTTACATAATTCCGTAAATTCACGTGTTCGATCTAAGCCCGCCCACTTCTTTCTAGCTCTCTATGTCTCTTACTCCTGTGCCGCACATGATTTTTTTTTAAACCACACCTTTCGATGAACCAATAGCTTTATAAAGAAATCAAGGGTTTTTTTTTAATCATTTGTAGTTTTATCTCCTACAGTACAGAGAGCTTTGAAATGTAAATGTAAAAGATTTAAAACACACGAGGCACCCCATGATAATTTCCATGGTCTCTGTCCATTGACGTTAGACAGCCATAAGATATTGGCATGCATATTAGTCACTTGACCTTTCACTCGGCAAAATTTACATTCAGTTGTAAATATTCAGAAATCAAAAAACTTCACTTTCAAAGAGTAAACAAAGAGAAACCAGTTGGAAATGTAAATATATAACAATAATGTTAGACTGAACTATGCAAACGGATATCGACAATACAGTGAATATGATTTTGTAAATATTTTACCCTGATGAGAATAAGGAATCTGCTTGGAAAACAAATTCGTTTGAATTTAAATATATATATATATATATATATATATATATATATATATATATATATATATATATATATATATATATATATATATATATATATATATATATATATATATATCAATACGGGGCTTCAAAGAAAATTGGTCTGTGTTTAAAAAACACGACAGCCTTTTGGAACACATATTAAAGTGGCATTAAATTTAAAATTGCCTCTGATATCCATGTTTTTAAAACGCTTGTCTTGAGAATAAATGATCCAGATTTATTTAAACTTTTTATATTGATAAAACTGCATGGATATGATTTTTATATTATTGCAAAATTTTCCTTTCATAATTTCCTACTTTAAATGGAAACCGCAAAGACGGGACTGTATGAAACACCATACATGTACATATATGTGGCTTGATGTCATGTGATGTGGTACAAAATGTTACATTTAAAAAAATCTGGGTTTTCTTTCCACGAGTTTAAAGCGTCAGTGGCTTAAGACGATTAACTCAACCAAACGAGCAAATATTTGTAAGAAATAGAAGAGCCAGAGATCATTTCTTTTTTCAAAAAAAAAAAAAAAAAAAAAAAAAAAAAAAAAAAAAAAAAAACAAACATATAGTGAAAATTGTATAGTGAAAATTCTCTATTGTGAGTCATCCCCTGGCTATATACATGTATAGTGAGTGCTTTATCATAGGGCTGCATTTCATGTCCGGAATTTTTTGAAATTTTCAATTTTTCATTTCCGACATTTTATAGTTTTCATTACGACATTTTCAAGTTTTCATCTCCGACATTTTCCAGATAGTGCTTTTCGGCAAAGAAAGCAAGATTAAAGACTTCACTTATAAAAAAAAAATTAAAGAATCTCATGGAAAAAATCATTGAAATCCAAATAATGAGTTTTGCTTAGCTACCAACAAAGCGAAAATAATGAAGATTTTTTTCTCTTTCCCTGAGGCACTTGTAAGTGTTGTGAACTTTCTCTCATCTCCTTTTCAAATGTTCGGTTTAAGGACATACACAACGTAGTTTGAACTTTACTGCCTTTTTCCTTGGAGTTGAAGAGTTCCAATACTTGAAGGAACTGTATGCTATATTTTTATGTCTATATATGGTGTTGTACATTTCTTCGAAACAAGTTTGGATTTTAAAAAAAATCTAGAATATGTATTTAGTAATTTTAATATATTTATCTTTGAATCATTCAAGAATTTTCATCAGTTGATATCTTTTCAAAACCCCTGGTAATGCATGCTGATTTTTTTTGTCTACGAACATCTGATGGCATTATAATCTTAAATTAAGAATATCTTGAAAAATTATCAGTAGGTAAGGTACATTGCGTATGTCCTTAAGTTTGAAATCAGATATTTTGGAATGGAAATTACAAGACATATTTTGAAAATGTGGTTTGAAATAAATTCATTTAAATTCCATTTCCACCTACTTGTTTAACATTAAATTGCCGGAGAGGTACACAGCAAAAATTCCGGAAATGAAAAAAAAAAAAAAAAAAAAATGTCGGAAATGAAAATAAAAGTTGTCGGAAATGAAATAAAATGTCGGAAATGCTATGCAAAATTCCGGTAACGAATTGTAACGTATCATATTTCTGGGTTTTTGTTTGTTTGCTGTAATTTTTTTTTTTAATTTTGATTTACCGTTAAGATACTTTTGAGTTCGTACGACAAATTAAACGTGATGTGCAGTAATGATTATACATGTACATTTATTGACTGGGTTCGAGGGCAACATGCAATTTGTTGGACCTATGACAAGGCTTAAACTGTTTGTCTGCGGCCGTTAGGCCGATGGCAAACCGAGAATCGTTTACTTTATATTATGATGTATTTTGCTCTCCCTTCCACGTTTGCGACAAAGATGATATCGGGCCAATGACGAATTAAACTATCAGACATCTACTACTTGATTAACCTATATGATGTGACGTTAAAAACGTCAAAGCGGTCCAATATCTAATCGACCAGTCCAACATCTCATCAAGAGGTGCTTAATAAAAAATTTTGGACCACACAGTGAAACTTACGAAATGTTAAGACTTTTAAGATATAGCTAGATTTATACAGGGAGCAATTTTAAGGATTTAAAATTAACAACAAAAATATTTATGTTATCCATGCAAGGTTTTCATGCGCGATGTATGTGTGATTACCAACAGGAAAATAAATTAGTAAAATATCCCCACTGTGAAGGATACCGATAATCAAACACAAATATTGATTATTTCTCGTTTGTTTTAGTTAAACAAATATATACATATGTATTTGTATTACATGCATTGAATAATTAAATCTTCCCGTTATCCTTTCAAAATTAATTTCTTTCTACCCTCAAAAATAAAACAAAATACAACCTACCCCACCCCCCTTCAATGAAATCACGAAGCATATCGTAACTTTGTAAGATGCATGTAATATGCAGGAAAGCGAGTTGTCCATGAGAAGAGCCCCCCCCCCCCCCCCCCCTTGCGAACGAATTACAGATTTTTTTGTTTGCGCATTATATTATGTATTAAGAAGTTGGAGTTAAGCTGGGTTCTTTGAATGTGAGTATAACCTCCTCCTCCTCCCCCTCCCCCCTCCACCACCACCTCCCGAAAAAAACTATCCTATTGATTCTATTGCCTGATAGTAATTGTATAAGAGTAACACCATTGGTATTGTATATCAGAGAAAGTGTTATGAATATATCAAAACACTATGTCAAAGAAGATGGGCGTGTTTGGCGTGTGATCTGCAGGAACATTTATAATTAAATGTCTACGATTTGGTCGGCTGACCACAGCTGGACATACTTTACAAAGTTACGCACATGGGAAAATGTTAGGTTGAGTTTGAAATGCTTTGTCAGATTTAATACATCAGTCCGCTTATCTTAATAATTACTACATGATTGTATAACTTAGTATCGCTTCACATAAATAATAAACACCTAAAGGGTATAGTTAAATGCAATTACAAGTACATGTGTACATTAAAGTATCAGTAGGTTGGAAGAGTTGCTTTCGCTTTCGGTATACAACAGAACCAGAATTTATCTATTTTAAAATAAATCATTACATAAAATTAAACTGACTAAAGAATTGATTGTTTGTACTAAAAAAATATTAACGCTCCATGCGAGGATCGAACCAAAAATATTTCTTTTTCATTGTACTGGACGAGTAATGCATACTACTGAGCTATCACCGCTACACATATTATTTGGTATTTAAAACGACAATGAAGCACCGCATTTACACATAAGATTTTTTTTGGAAAAAAGTTTATTTTTTTATCGTCTCTGGGTCTTCTCTACATTTTTTTTATTTTACAATTGTTTGTTAGTTTCTTTGAATTAAAATGCACACAAATAACGTTTCAAAATCATGGAGAGATGACTCAGAGATAGCAAATTTTTAGAAAAATGTGTTTTAAAATGTAACATTTTGTACCAAATGACTCATCAAGCCAATTTTTAAGTTCTTTTATAGCAAATCAAAATACAATATCGGAAAAAAATATTTCTCTTTCCTATTTCACAGGAGCCCGATATATCAAAAGAAGGCTAAAATTTCATGTGACAGATCAAGGAAATTTTCAATTTTCAAGTGCGCATAGATTCCTGCCGAATGCCAGTCAATAGCGCCCTCGTCCTTTATGTAAATCACCAAAATGTCTCATTTAGCAACACCTTGTTGCTAATTTAACCCCCCCCACCCCAGCTTATTTATGTAAAATAATACATTCAAAATATAGAGTACTAATTACAAGATTAAGAATCTCTGCACATAAGTTAATGATTGAAGAAGGAAGATATAACAGAATTTTGAGAAATGATAGAATATATCATCTTTGTGAATAAGGGGACATAGAATTTGTTTTAAGATGTCCACATTATAGTACATTAAGACAAAATTACATTAAAAAGCTTATACTCCCGAAGACCAAGCGTCTTCAACTTATTACGATTACTTAGTACACAAAATATTAAAGAATTACGTAATTTAGGAATTTATGTCCAGTATGCATAAAAGATAAACATGGTGTTAATATACCCCTTGTACCAATATCTTGGTTTGGGTTAATAAATTGTACTTGAGACGAAGCCTGTTTCGTTAATGCACGCGCATTTTAACTCTCTGATAAAGTGAAAATCCCACGCGTGGACCGAAAACAAGCATGTTATTTCATAGCCGTAGGAACCGGGGGGGGGGGGGGGGAGCACGGGGGCACCGGGGGGGGGGGGGGTGTAGTAGTACATAGATACTATATGTTTGTGCCCTCTCAATAAAAACTTTCTTTTTTTTTTTGCTTGTCGTGAAATTTTGAAATTTTAAGTCCAGTAAAAGGTATAGTGACATAGCAAACTGGAAATGCTCGAAGCCGGTAGAATGAATTTCATTTTCAAACTACCTTTTTTGGTTGTCAGTATATCTATCTTATTAAAGCACACATACCCCCTTTTCCGAAAACTTTCAAGCTTTGTAACAATACGGCGCTAGTTTAAAAACAATTACCGGTAAATCAAAATGGGGCACCTAGAGCCGAATGGGAGTTATAGTTAATGCAATATAAACTGTATTTTTTTTCACTGTAAAATTGTAATTTGCTATTTCAATGTAATTATTAAAGAGAAAAAAAAAATCATTAATATTTTTGTATTTTATAACTGCGATGGAAAAAAATGGTTAAAGCAAAATTACATCGTACAAAATTGAAATCACACAGAATTTTTTTTTTCTAGCAATATTTCAGTCTTATTAGTCATGAAGGGAATAATACGTTCTTAAAAAAAAAAAAAAAAAAAAAAACTTAAAACAACCTTGCGTAACTAAAATAATATCTAGGTGCAAACATGTTTTTAATGGATAACCATGATAACGTTTAAAAATATAAATATCAAAGAACAAAATCAATTATCAATACGTTGAATCGGGCTCGATGTTCGACGTAACATGTGCATATGCTGTGACGTCATATCGAAGGTCGAAAGAATGACTCAATGAGGTTGACATGCAGTGTACATTCAATTTTAGGCTATTAAATGGAGTTTAATCGAAATGTTTTATGTGTATATTAAATTGTAACCATGAATTAGCGGAAGATGTAGAGAAAAATACACGTAAAAAGTTAAGAGTGATGTTGTTTTAATTTAATAGTAAATCCAGAGGAGTTCTGATAATGTTCCCCATAAAAATAAGTGATAAAAAACATTCCCCATAATTTTCGAATACATACTGAAACGACAGATAAGTTATTTTTAAGATAAGAAAGGAGAGAAAGCAACAAAACAGGTATTTTCTATAAGAATTGCCCATTATTTAAATAAAAACATAATAGGAAAACACTTTCCCCACAACATATTCCAGGCGTCCAATTCCTCACAAGTCGGTTATGATGGGTAAGAGAGAGAGAGAGAGAGAGAGAGAGAGAGAGAGAGAGAGCACCCGCGTTTACCGACTT
The DNA here is from genome assembly GCF_033153115.1 of Saccostrea echinata. Classification (NCBI taxonomy): domain Eukaryota; kingdom Metazoa; phylum Mollusca; class Bivalvia; order Ostreida; family Ostreidae; genus Saccostrea; species Saccostrea echinata. The sequence goes on along the minus strand of NW_026889782.1, from coordinate 35,784,620 downwards.
GTGGGGAACTCACACCTGACAAAGGACCTTTCTTACGGGGAAAGTTGAGAATTGTGGGGAAATCTCTCGTTCCCCACAAATATGGTCATGGGTATTTTTGGATTCTACGTAGTCTACTGATAAAATTTAATCGATTTGTTTTCATTTTCGAAAAAATCCCCATAAGTCGGTAAAAAAACCCACATTCTGTGTTCTCACTCCACCGTAAAACGAATGTTTGGGGATGCTGGGAAATGTTCATTCGGAATGCAGCGGGGTTTAAACTGGTCCCCCTAACATCGTAAACTTTCAAAGGCTAACAAGGAGCGGAAAACCAACTTATTGCGGGTAATAGCGGCTCCGAGGTGACAGTCATGCGGTAAGTACATCTATAGTTAGATTTTTATTATTAATTAGGCTTACAACAACCTGCTTAGTTTTAGACACGTAAATCATGAGTGAAGTAATGCATATAGTAGTACATGTACATGTAGTTCGTAGTAGAAAAGTAACAACCATGTAGTGTAACGTGAAACTTTGGCCCACTTCAGATCGTCGATTTTATTTTATAATGCTAATCCTGTAAAAAAAAAAGGGGGGGGGAATTTATATTCAATATTTTACCCCCGGGACCTGATAGGCGTTGGAAGGTTGTTCCTTTTTTTTTGGCGAAACATGCCCATGCATGTAGAAATTTGTTAGATGGTGCGACCGTTAGTGAAGGCGGAGCCATTGAGAAAGCAACCGTTCAAATCACAACATTTGTGCCATCCACAGTGCTATAACACTGTGTTATAGTATCAGAGAGTGAAAATTTTAAATATTTTAAATGTTCGGTGAAGGCTGCATACTTGCCCTCTCCCCACTTTTTGTTGTAGCATAGTTAAATCATAGTAATATAGTGCATAGATATGATTGGGTGTTAAAAGGAAGATCTACACCTTCCATGGTAAGTTTAAAAAGAATTCTCGCTTAACTATGAATTATACATTTCTCATAAGATAAAAGGGCCATACTTTTTAAAATACCTGAGTATAAAAAATAACAAACAGGATAATCATGCAATACTCATGAAGCTAAGAGATTGATTGATTGTATGCTGTTTTAATTCCCATTCGAGAATTTTTCACTCATATAGAGACGTCACCATATACAGGTGAAGGGCTTCAGATTTGGACCTTCACTCAGCTCTCAGGGCCATTGAGCAGTGAGGGATCTTTATCATTCCAATGCCTACCGTGACACAGGGCCTCGGTTTTTAAGGTCTCATCCAAAGGACCCGCAACTTTCACTTCAAAGTGCCAAGCGCATGGCAAAGGAACAGTTGCTACTAATTTTTCATCGGCTTAGGTCAGTTGTGGCCGAGATTCGAACTCACGACCTCCCGATCACAGAGCGAGCGCTCTACCGACTGAGCTACTGTGAACGGTCTTAAGCTAAAAAAAATAAGCCTTTGGGAGTTTTATTTCAAGAGATGACATACATTTCCTATTATAGAATTTTTGCTTTCTAATAATCATATTATGAATGAAAGAATACCCAAATGAAACTTTTAAGATATTAATCACATATTACTTGAGATTCTGCCCAGCTAGGATACAACCTATAAAATCTAATTATTATCCAGATTCAATAAAAGGTGGTGCAAGTGATATGATATATTCCATGAAAAGATATATAATAAGTTAACCAGTAAACCTGTACTAGTATTCAGGTGTTAAAAATTATTAGATTGATAAATCTGTCTTTAATTTACTATATAGCTCTACCAGTTGCAAAGTGTAGCAAGCTAAGTGGTAGAGCTTGTCGAAGCCACAGGGAGTTGGGGCATGGACCCCCTCCCCTCTTTTCCATTTTTTTTTCTTGATAAATCTGGGTCTGACATCTTTTTCATATTTTTGTATTCTAATATTCACTGTATGTTATTGATAAATGTAACGCTTTTGTAAGGGTGAAATGTTTATTGAATTTTGTAAACGTTAAAACGAACAGCAGTAAATGAAATGTTACCATTTAAACGGGAGAATATTTTGTGTTGAATTACTCATGAAACACTAATTTAATACTCTATTCTTTCATTATAATGCAAGTATGAATTGTTATTTAACTATTTATTTGTTGGTTTTTATGACGAAAGGATAGAAGCACATAAAACTCATTCACTTTTTACACCGTCACACAATATTGCTTTAATAGTTTATTTGGCTACATACTGGACGTAGAAGAAGCATTGTCAAATTGGATCTATTAATCCTGAAGTAAGTAAACCGCAATCTGCTGACTGTATTGAAACACTTTTCAAAGACAGGGGAAAACGTATTACAGTGTATATTTATTTAATCAAAGTAAATCAAGTTTTATACTTGGATAAATAAAATCATAATACATCGTTAGTATTCGCTACTCAGAAATCGGAATTAAATATGTTAGACGGTATTGGGTTTTAGGTAGTTCTGTTTAATAATGTTTCTGGTATCGATTAAAACAGAAAACAATAATTTCATTGGTAAATATGAAATAAAACAACTTGTTTGTATTTATCTTTACTTCTGATATACATTGATAATGACCTTTGTGTAAACGTTTACTCAATTTGTAAACATTTAGAGCATTTAATCGAAACGTCGCGGTTTACACATGTAATCATTTCGCCCTTACTCTTTTGACTCCATAAGCTGTTTTTGAATATCTTGTTTTCGACTGATACATATATAAAAGAAAGAAAAATTTAATATTCACTTTTTATTTACAGATTGTGCCCTCCATAACATACATGTATCTATATAAAGATACAAGTTTATAAAATTTTCTTAGCTCTTGAAGCAGGGGCTGACAAATAGATTTTTTAGGCACTTGTCTAAGGGAAAGTGCATGGTCAATATTCACTTGCCCTACCTGAATTTTTGCTTGCCCCACCATCGTGACCATAAATTAATACTATATATATATATATATATATATATATATATATATATATATATATATATATATATATATATATATATATATATATATATATATATATATATATATATATATATATATATGTATATATTTCAAAAAATAGGAAGATAAATATATATATTACATATATATTATATATGTAATTATACTATAAGAATTAGGGATGTCAAAATATTTATTTTTCATAGTCGATTACAGGGGTGTGCAATTACCATCGCCCGACGCCCGGGGCTACCAATTTTAGAGGTCGGGCTATCATAAATCTATACTGCGTTAGCCCCTCGGGCTAGTAAATCTAAAACGAAAGTATACGTATATTTACATCGATTGAATTAATGTACGAATTAACTTTGTTGTAAAATCATAATCTTTAATTCGTTTTAACCTATATGTATTGTGTGTTGCTATCGCTAGTTGTTTCAGTGACAATTATAGTCGATAAAAAATACAGAGAAGTACCTGACAATATCAAAGGGCACACCATTATTTTTTTATTTATTTATTTCAACTTAAATGTTTTTTTTTAAAACCTTTTTGATATACATGTATTGTTTTTGATAGCTAATGGGCTAGTGACTGGCAACCTCGGGCTAGTAACTTTGTTACTGCCAGTTGCCCGACGGGCTAGTAACTAATTTTTGTAATTGCACACCAGAGCTCCCACTGGAGCGAAAATATTTTTCGCCATTTTTCGCGATGAAAAGAATCACATTTTTACATCTCGTCTCGACATGTGTACAGTGTTTAACACTCCACTAATAGCACTATTTCAATTTGTTTATATCACAGGCATTGTTTTAAAATTGTAAAATTTAAAGTTGTATCCACTTACAAAACTGATATAGGAATTATTTCTACATTTATACAATTAATTTGATACTGATATTAGCCAACTCTTGACAGTAGATGTCCTCTTGTTCATAACTTTTTAGCCTGGGGAGGGGGGTTACAGACTTAGTAAAGATATATGACATTTTTTTTTAAAAATGAAAAAATAATATAATAGGCGAAAATTTTAATCATATCAACAATTTATTGTGAAAAGAAGTAATTAAAATCAGGTTTAAAACTTGGGTTAATTTAACAACTTGGACACTGGGTGTATATGCATGTAAATTAATATTACTGAAAATAATTCAGCGTAATTGACAAAAGTATTGTTTTGTTTCCAAGCCAGTATCTCTTTCACTCTTTGTCAGTTTATGGTATATTGAACACACTATTTTGACTTTAATCAGGTAAAATTAGCAGCCATGCTCTGCAATTTACGTCATGTTTTCCTACTTTCGGTTTAAAAAAAAACATTCTATATAGATCCAGATTTTATTGATTAAAATCTTTTATTAACTAACTTCATTTCCCAAAAACACTTCGTCTTTCCTTGTTAATCCATCTTATATTATTTCAAGTAATTTTGTATCCCTTACTGCTCCAGGCTAAAATTACCTACTAAATCAGCTGTGTGCGTTCAAGCGAGACGTGATTTCCTATACATGTACATTGCTTTGTTAGTTTCATGGAGTTTTCACACCCTGAATTCACACGTCTGCTTGCATTAAATAAACAAAGGGGCTAATCTGTATACATTGAATAAACAAAGGAGATAGCCAGGAGTACACACACTTTTGTATGGTATATCTAAAAAAAAAGTTCATTTTCGCCACTTTTGAATTTCTTTTCACCACTTTTGGAAAAAATTCGCAATTGGCGCAAATGGCGAATCACAGCTCGAGCCCTGTTGCACACCCCTGGATTATTCGATTGCATTATTCGAATGATAGTCGAATATTCGCAATGGTATATGACGTGTTTGTTACTCAAAAACCCTTTCATTTAAATGTATTTAAAATGTAACATCAAAATTAATGCAACGTGACGTGTGGAAAGCATAATTATATAAACAAATTTCCCCGTCGATCGAATTCATAAATCGGTCTGTACAGTAAATTTTTATTTTAGTAAGCATTAAAAAGCATTTAAAAATTGCCAGCCGATATTTTTTAAAGCTCACCACGTAACGAATCATGAAACATCAGGTGCTTGTGATATTGTTAAACAGTTATATACTGCTTATTCAATTATTGATTGTTACTACTATTCGTAAAATGTAAGCGAATTGTTTTAATAATCATCGAAGTGTCAAAACAAGGCACGGCTATGATCTTTTCCTTGCATTTGAGCAATCTTGAAATAACTAAATATAATTGGTACACGGTTTAGGATCAACATCAATTAATATTTTTACAAAGAAAACAGAGTAATTTGATCGGTAATTTACTACAAAAACAATACGGACAAATAATTCTCGCGATTGTGAAGCACTAACAATTAGTGTACTTTCTATATATGTACATGGAAAATCAATATTTTGTGGAGGAAAATTATCGACTGTCTCTGAAGACTGAGGGTTTCTCGGTTTTGAGATGAGAATTCCATCTCGTTATTCCACTTTTTTGCGTTTATTTAATAATAATAATAATAATATTCGAATGTCGTTTCATTATTCGATCGTCGGTCCAATCGACTGATAGTCGAATAGTCGACTATTTGTTGACATCCCTAATAAGAATATAATGCAAGCCCCTGTGCCTAGCTTTATTCAGTTGTTTATTTGACTTATACGTGGATTTAATTTTTTTTTAAGTCACTTGCCCACAGGCAAGTGGTTGATAAAATTTCACTAGCCCAACCCTAAAATTCACTAGCCCCGGGCATCGGCCAATGGGATTTGTCAGCCCCTGTGAAGATCCTTGTTTTCTATTTGTTGTTGAGAGTTTGTTGTTATTGATTTATAAAAGGAAAAAAGTTATTGGGAAACAGCAAAAAAAGTATTCTCAGAAAAAGGTGGGGGCAGCCTCCTTGCCCCCTTCCACCCACACCATGTGTTTATGTAGAGATGTATAACTTGTACAAATAAGAACAAAATTTGATTATCAAATTCAATAAAATATACTCGAATGTATCATTCAAATTACTCTTTTGACATGTTCCCTTAAGTGTAAAGTCTGCAGTTCAAAGTCTGCATGTTGTCGGGTGTCTGAGATTCTGAAAATGTTCAATAGTGGGAAAGGACACTGTACCTCTTTGCATGTACTTTATAAAATGAGCGCCTACGAAAAGCACTACAGTAAAGCACAAACATGTTTAATGAATTGACGCTTACAATCCCAGTGACTTTAAAATATATTGTAAACTTAATACATATATGTAAAATAAATTATAACAAAGCATACTCATCTGTCTCTTGCACTTCCATCATTATAAGCGTGCTTCACTGTAGTTATAAATGTGCATCTAATCAGGGTTGTCCCTAAAACCCGGGGGCCGGGGAATTTCCCCACCTATAATGATGTAATCCCCCACTTATTCTGGTATTCCCCCTCAACCCCTCTGTTAGGGAGGAACCCGAAAAACCCTTCTACTTTTTAAATGTCCCCTGCTATTTCAATTCTTAGGGACAACCCTGCTAAAGAAGGTGTTTCCCCTTCAGAACAAGTAATAAAAAAAGCTTAAAGAGAATGATGATAAATCACTTACGGAACATTATTAAATAACTAAGGATTCAAAACAGTTATTTTTTTTATGTACATGTGTTAGTATGGTAGTGTATGATACACAGCTTCTTTAATACTGGCTTAGGCTTGTGGGTTAAACTTGTATCTCAATTGATAGAACAATGGACTGGCATGCCAGGGATGGGTTCAAATTCAGTCAAAGACACAAAATTATGTCTCTAGTACACTAGTTTTATAATCTTATATATAAATATTAATTTTTTAAAATGTAGAGGTGGGATGATATATCGATAAACCAATACATACTGATATTTTCTGGCTTAGATATGGTTTATGATACATGCATTGAAATATCGGTACGAAACGATACATGAACGACCTATCAAAAAATTGAAAATGGCTGCTTGTACAAAGTGAAGAGATGATATTGATATTGTAAACGCTCTTTACATCTAATAAGTCATAGATAAGAGGGAAAACATTTTCACTCTTGAGCATCCTCGGAAGATGGTACTGTACATAGAAAAGTTCAGTATGTAAAGCATCAAAAAGTATCGTTAACAGTTAATCGTAACAACAGTTAATATTATTTTGTTAGTGGCCATCTGCACTAACAGCCAATAACAAAGCTTGGATTGAAATTTTGAAACAAATTGGAAATTACCCTTTTTGGAGAAATTGGGAAAATCAGCTGGGGTCTGTGGGCCACTTTCACTGGCAAGCCCTGCAGGCCCGTAGGAAGCAATTTCACTTTGAGGGGGCACAACCATACATTTTCAGTTGAAGGGGCACTATCAACTACCAAAATTCCCTGACAAGCAAAAAAAAAAAAAAAAAAAAAAAAAAAAGGTCATCAGACGTTATTATTGAGGGGGCACAAGCATATAGCAGCTATGTTTTCTACAGTCTATGCGAAAGTCACCAGACCGTCGGTTTTTACCGGTAAAACTTGGTTCGGGTCGGTAAAAAAATTCAGGATACAGGACCAAATGTCCGATGAAAAAATAAGGCCTAAAATCTGAATTTACATGTTCATTTGGTCTTATTTTCCACACATATCCTTTATTCGATCCATTTAGCAGTAATGCATGATTAATTTTAATCTATATCAACCCTGTCATGATCGGTTATTTCTTATTCGAATTTCCTCTGTCATGGAATATAGATCTATATAGATAGCTCATACGTAGATTTGGATGGGTAGATTATTTTCGTTATTAAACAAGAGTAACTATTAAAAGTTACTTCAGGAAATAAATGAATATATTTTAAAGTGCATTTTAAGTTTTAGAAAAAAATCTTTGACACTGTTTTATTTCATTTGTTTGTGTCAAATAACCAGAAAAAGAGAAAATTGTATTCATTTGTCATATGTGCTACCTTTTAAAAAGGAAGCAATAATAAGTTTGTTCATTTCAATAAAATCATTTTTTTTTTAAATAATCTCAACTCTGGATCTATTTAAGGTTCAATTTAACGGTGAGAATACCCCCCCCCCTTTCAATCTCTGTATCATAATGATGTATGAATTTAAAGAAAAAGGTCGGTCTGGTAAGTAAATGCTTGGTCTGGTAAAATATATATTTTTACCAGACCGTATGTCCTGTAAAAATTTTAGACTTTCGCATAGACTGTTTCTATAGTGTTCTATATATCGGCAAAATTATTGGGGGGGCACGCCCCCCCCCCCCCCCCCGGTTCCTACGGCCATGTGGGGGGCCCAATTTCAGCATTTTAATGACATTTAGAGTGCATAAAATAGCAAAGTATACCATATTTCACATCTGATGAAAATGTTTTGAAGGAAAAAAAATTATTTGTGCTTTTCATTATTGTAAGGGGAATTTTGTACTCATCAAAAGGGGAAAATGGGATATTAGGGGAAATTTTCTCTTGAAAAATAAGTCCGAATATCGGTAGTAAATATGCCCTAGAATATTGTTTTGTAAATTTTTAGTCAATGAAATTGATGAACTTCAAGTATCAATTTCAAAGCACATTTGATTTGATATAGAATCTTGATTTTTTGTCAAAGACATTGAAATGAAATACTAAATTTTTGTATCGCCTGCAGAGCAGAGCGGCACTAAGAGATCACTTTACCTGGCATCTGTCTGTCCTTCTGTCACACCCTATATCTCAAGATCTGTAAGAGGTATGGATTTTATATTTTGCACATATATTGCTTGGCACTATGGCTTTTGTAAATTACCATGGTTACCGACCTCTTGACCTTGACCTTTGACCTACTTTTCAAAATACAATGTAGTTCATAGGGCCGATTTACAGCATATTTTTGACATTTAAGAGGTATTTCTATGCCATTTAGCATGTTTGTCGTAACACAATATGAAAAATACCAGCAAAAAATATCTCGGGAAGTTTAGTTTAATTTATGACTTTTGAAATTTGAGAGACAGGATTTTGATAATCAGCATTTATACATGTTTATGAGCTCATGATACTGTAATTTGAATCTGTATGATGTTCAGTTACCACATATTTTAATTAAATACTATGCAAATACATCGGGATCGTTATTCCACAATGGATCATGTTAAGACTCTCATGTTAATCTCTTTTGGAGGATTATTGGAAACACGTTTAGCTCATGATAAAGTACTTTGAAAATGTATGAGGCCAAGATAAATAAATAGTGTGTTTCCTATTCCAACCCGAGAAAAAATAGGGTAGGTAGGTAGGGAAAACATTTTATTTTATTTTAACACCGAAGTGATCGAGATTAGGATTTCTAATAGTGAAGAGGAATTGTTTACTTCTGGAAAGATATCCGCGGATAAATTTTTCAGGGTCGGCTCATATATTTTAGGGTTGATGGGGAACCGGAAACGCACAATTTATTTATCTAGGCCTGAAATTCAGTTAACACATATGTAAATAGTTACAATGAAAATACATTGGGATCGGTATTCCACCATGGATCGTGTAGAGTGACAATTGCAGTAAGGACAGACTGAAATCTGTTTTGGAGGATTAATTGTTGGAAATATGTCTTAATAAAATGATAAGTAGATATTTCTAATAATTAATTAATTTCAATTAAATTATTCATTTGAGGGTTAAAGAACCATATTTTCTTTGATTGTCAGATTCTATCAGAGTCTTATACTATCCATAGGTGCCAGTTTTTCTCTGCAGGCAAATGCATGTATTGAACTATCATGCTAAAAGTAAATAAAAAGCTGACCAATTTTAGATTTTTGTCACCTTTAAGGAAGCTACAGAGCAGGAGACACATGTGTTCCTTGAAACACTCTAGTTTTAATTTTATAGTTTTCATATATATTTATTATAATATTGAGATACGGATCATATCATGTTACTTGTTTATGTATTGAGATACGTATCATATCACAAGATCTACCTGTTTTGTCCCACCTCTATAAAAATGTTTGCTTTTGATGAACTCAATTGCTTTCAAATTGATGGTGATCATCATATAGGTACTCATTGAAGAAGAAAAGAAGAACCGGGAAGATCTGTTGTGTACATGATACTTAAATTTGCACCAGTCTTGCAACTTTATTTGTTATCGACATGCAAAATATTTCAAATTTTTTTTTTAGAAAAGGTTGAAATCTCAAAAGTTCAAGGGGTCACAATCTTTAAATTATACCAGTACATGTATTTTTTTAAAAAAATGTGAAAAGTTTAAACAGTACAAAAAAGATGAATGATTCAATCCCAGATGTCGGACTTGATCTCGCCCCTCCAGATAAAGCAAAATGTCTTTTAAAACTATCTAAGTTGATGCAAAGATTACATATTATATTTTTATTATTTCTTAACTGTTCTTGTGTGTCGAGACAAGGTCAGTTGTATTGAGAGCACTAACAAATTATATTTGCTATTGGGGTCAAAAATCAGGTGTTGAGTGATGTAGACTTTTCTTGTAATCATGGGTAAAAATATACACATATACTGATGAAAAAAATTCAATTAAATTGTGTAATGCAGAGCAAAACTATTATTGCAGATTTTGGAGTTTTCACAACAAGAGCAAACTTAAGGTGACTTTATTCTTGAAAATGTTGGAGACTGAGAGGCAGATGTGTAAACAGACAACTCTGCATGGAATTGGAGGATACAAGTATATAACTGAATGCATTCTGTCTGGATTTCTGTATGGTGACAGAAGGCTTTGGTAAGTCAAGATTACAGTAATAGATCATAAGTAAACAATTATCATTTAAGTTCTCATTTTGAAATCTATGCTTCCATTACCATAAAAAAAAACATTCACTGACTTCATTTGCTGACCTTATGGTTATTCAGTCTTTGAAATGCACTTTTTTTGTTTTCAATCGATCTTACTTGAAAGGAAACTCCAATTAACTCTGTGCTAATTTTAGCCCTTTTTTTCAAATGAAAACCTAAGTCACTCACTGACCTATTTGCTATCTGCTTTTGTCCATCCTTCTTTAACATTTGAATATTTTTAGCTTCTTCTCTGGAAATGATGAACCAATTTCAACCAATATCTAGTATGATGAAGGGGAATAAAAATTGTGAATTTCATTATATCTGCCACCCCCCCCCCCTCCCTTTGGCCTGAGGGATAGGGCTAAACTTATTAAAATTATTTCAATCTTTTAAAATCTTCTTTTTTTTACTACTGGAAATTCAGCAGTTGAATTGCTGCTATGGTTGAATAAGCATTAAGCCCTCTGTCAAAATTTTGAAATTCATTGCCCCAAGGTCAGGGGTTCCGGTGTAAGGGTGGAGCTCCATTGATTAAATATGGTGAAAATGCATTATTTCTTTGAAAATATCCTTCTCTGCTCCTGGATATGAAGCAAACAAACTAAGTACAAAGTTATGATGAGCACCTCTTCCAAAATTATTAATTTCATGGCCCTTGGGTTGTGGTGTTAGGATGGGGCTTTAGTGATAATTATAGTGAAAATGCATTAATTCTTTGGGAATCTTCTTCTCTGTCTCTGATTATTAAGGGGAAAAATCTAAGTGCAGGTTATAATGAGCAAGGGTGCTTCTTTGAAAATTGTGAATTTCATAGCCCCTGGATGAGAGGTTGGAGGGTGTGGTCTATGGATAATACAGGTATAGTGAAAATGCATTATTTCTTTGAAAATTTCTTTTCTGCTCCTGAGTGTTGAAAGCAATACTAAGTTCATGGTTATGATGAATAAAGTTGCCTTTTCCATAATTTTGAATTTTATTCCCCAAGGGGTCATTAGTTTCGGTGTTAGGGCAGGGCCCTATTGGTTATATAGTGAAAATGCATTATTTTTCTGAAAATCTTCCTTCTTTGATCATGTGCATCAGATTTATGCCAATCTTAGTACATAGTTATGATAAGTAACAGTGTCTCTTTCAAAATTGTGAATATCATGGCCACTTGGTTCGGGATTCTGGTGCTAAGGCATGGTTCTATTGAATATACAGTGAAAATGCATTAATTTTTTGAAAATCTTTCCTGCTTCTCGGTATAAAGCAGATAAACTGAGCCCATGGTTATATTAATCAAGGGTACCTCTTCCAGATTTGTGAAATTTGTAGCTCCAGGGTCAGCAGCTCTTACGTTTGAAGATGGAGTTGTCTATTGAATTTATATAGTGAAAATTCCTTAATATTTTTGAAAATCTTTTCTTCTCCTGGGTATTAAACAGACAGACTATTAAGGTTAGACGATACATTCCTCAATATCTGTTTTGGTATTCCTTCGAATTATGTGGAAAATATTCAAAATTTTAATAACCTTCTGATTTCTAAACTGATTTCTAATTGTCTTTAAAAAATGAAAGACCAAAAAATGTGTTATTGGCTAATTGAGTTTTTTCCAAAAGGACTTTATAGGAAAAACATCCTCTGGTATCTTGCACAAATGCCTGGTAAGGTACCTTAATTTTTTGCAAGTAAACATTTTAAAGTAGCAATACTTCAATGACAAAATCTTAGAAAAAATTATATATTATTGAGGAACGTATTGTCTGTTTTTAAATGAGCAAAGTGCCTCTTCCTGAGTTCCAAAATTATGAATTTCATGGCCCTAGGGTCAGGGGTTTTTCTTTCTCTTGCCCTTAGATTTAGTTTTGCTCAAATCATGACCCCTTTGTAGAGCGGGACCACAATGGGAAATGAAAGTTTTACAGAGGAATATATAGCTAAAGATCTTTAAACGTCTTCTCGATAACAGCAAAACCATGGGTAGTCATATTCATATGGGAGCATCCTCAGGTAGCACTGCCACAGATTTAAGTTTGTTCAAATCATGAACCCCAGGTGTAATGGTTGAGTGGAGCCACAATTTTGGATCAAAGTTTTACATAGAAAAACATAGGAAAAATCTTTAAATAAAATTTAACTGTTCAAGAAAAATAAAACCTTGGTTAGTCATATTCATATGGTTGCATCTTCAGGTAGACTCAAGTTTTTTTTTTTTTTTTTTTTTTTCAATCATGATCCCTTGGGGTATAGGACTGGCATAAAAAACCTATGCAGAGTGTTTAAATGCCTTTTTAAATTAATTCTGATGTAGAATTTTTTTGTTGTATTTATCAATCAGACATTCAGCTGTATAATACACTGTAGTGTACATACTGATGCATCAGTTGAAAATATTTTTCTCTCAGTATGTCATTTAAGCTCACCTGAGCTGAAAGCTCAAGTGAGCTTTTCTGATCACCCATTGTCCGTCATCCCTCTAGCTGTCTGTCCGTCAGTCTGTAAACTTTTCACATTTTCAACTTCTTCTCAAGAACCACTGGGCCAATTTTAACCAAAATTGGTACAAAGCATTCTTGAGTGAAGGGGAGTTTAAATTATAAGAATAAAGGGCCAAGCCCCCTTTCAAGGGGAGATAATCAAGAAAAGACAAAAATTTGGTGGGGTCATTAAAAAATCTTCTTCTCAAGAACGACTGAACCAAAAAAGCCGAAACTTATGTGGAAGCATCCTGGGGTAGGGTAGATTCTAAATTCTTCAAATCATGACCCCCGGGGGTAGGGCGGGGTCACAATAGGGAATCCAATTTTTACATTGAAATATGTAGAAAATATCTTTAAAAATCTTCTTCTCAAGAACCACTTAGCCAGAAAAGCTGAAACTTATGTGGAAGCATCCTTGGGTAGTGTAGATTCTAAATTATACAAATCATGACCCCTAGGATAGGGCGGGGCCACAATAGGGAATCAAAGTTTTACATTGAAATATGTAGAAAATATCTTTAAAAATCTTATTTTCAACAGTCAGGGGTGAGACTGAAATCCGTCATTTTTAAAATGACGATTTTAAGCCATAAAATAAAATTTTTATTATGACTTAAACTCGTCATTTTTAAGAAAATGACGAAAAACAGTCATAAAAATTTAGAGTGTTTCTAGAATACCGAGTTACCTCTCTTTGAAAAATGTTAGATCCACCAACCGAAAAAAGGACAAAAAACATCGTAAACGAACTTCATTTCTCTAATACAGTTGACTACAATACTGGTTATGTTGACAGTATAAATTTCCCAAGCAAAAATAAGAGTGGAAGAGTTATTTGTCAATTTATTTGCATTAAATAGGAAAGAAGACGAAAATGACGATATTCCGTCTTTTTTCAAAATGGAGGGTCTGGGCGCACTGAAATATCTCGCTTGTTTTACGGGGCGCACTACTTTTTTATGGCTTTAACTTTTTGTCGAGACTTTTCTCTACAAGTACGTATTCTTCCAGACGGTGTACTATATGTTTTTATAGGGCTTAAAGCCATGTAAAAATGGCGAATTAGTTCTACCAAAATTCGACATTTTACCGCTAAATAATAACTTTCACCTTCCATGTTGATGTTCTAACGCACGTGGTCAGCAGTAATTAGTAACCCGGATGAAATGAAACTTGCGTAAACACTCTTCTTTCAGCGGTGAATTCAAATTTTGCTTTTATGTAACCAGGATAGAAGAATTAAGTTGAAAAAGAAAATATAACGATAGTAAGTCATATTGACAAAAATGACGAAAATACGTACTTAGTAAATATGACGATTATCCATCATTTTTCAAAAATGACGGATTTCAGTCTCACCCCTGACTGTTCAAGAACCAAAAAGCTGAAACTAATGTGGAAGATTCTAAATTGTTCAAATCATGACCCCTTGGGGTAGGGCGGGGCCACAATAGGCATTACAAGGGGGGAAATCAGATGAAGAACAGCGGGGCCAAAGTTACTCAGGTTAGCATTGTGGTCCAGGGGCCTCTTGTTTTACCCTAAAAAATAAGCACTATTTATATGATGTTACCCATTGCAAAATATGTTGTTAATGATGAGGGTAACAATATTACCACGATTCATTCAGAACAGATCACTCTAACCTCCGACTTACTTCAGCCAAAATTCTTTGTGAAGATATAACCATGTTGATAAATATTGAATTATCAGAAAATTTTACAATATCTACTAATAAATGATTGATTATAATTGAGAGTAATCAATTGGTGCCAGGGATCGACATTAATGGTTGTCCAATTGCCTGAGACAAGTAAATTCTCAGTTTGGGCAAGTGAAATTGTCAAAGTACTTGTCCGATCGAGCAAGTGATTTTGTTCATGCAAATGCACATATTTATTTAGATTACATTAATTTATTAATGAAACAATAAATTGAACACTTGATTTCCGCCACGCACCTGATTGACAATTATGTTTCCTTGGTAGCGTTTCTGGATTATACCATTCATTTTGAAATCAGGTTCGTTATTTTCCTTTGTAGTAAATACGCTCTACGTCTAACAATATTTTGTTAACTTCTTATTAGGAAATTAGATTATTTATTCACGCACAGAATATATGTACAGCGTAACATAATGTATCCTGATCAAGATAAGATGTATGTTTCGTAGCAACTACATGTATCTTCCTTTAGCGTTGCTTCAGAGTTTTCTCTGAAAATCACGATTCACAAAAGGATCCTACCGAAAATATTTTTTTTAAAATATTAATTTTATCACATGTATAAGGAAATTAAAAGGAAATGGTTATTGCTGCATGGCAGTGTGTGTTAGAAGGTTAAATTTACAAGTACAGTTGTATACACTTATGTACAAATGCAGCATCTTTTTTTTTTCACTGACTGGTATATATACTGATATTTGATCACATTTTTTCTTATCATAACATTTACAGAAATTAATTTTTTGCTTATTAAGTTCTTTCCTAATTTTGGGCAACCAAGTTTTGCATTGAGACAAGTCAAAGTTTGAGATCACTTGCTCAAAAAAGGGCAAGTGAATCTGAAAGTTAATGTCTATCCCTGGATACAGTGCCTCTGGCCTGATGTGTTATTTTTACACCGGACCGGAATGTCTGATGTCTCAGAATTTGGTTTTGAGCTTAACTATTTCGACGCAGTCATTTCAATGTTTTTTTTTTATAAGTAGAAAATATACAATTTCAAATGCATAAGTAAACATCATTAAGACACATGGACTGTCTACAGAATTATGTGGGAGCGATCCCTGGTAAAAGAAAAGCTGTTGGGCCTATACTTAAGAGGTTTTTCCTTTGTATTCATTGCATTAATTAAAAATTACACAGGACTTAATGTCCAGTGTGGTCCAAAAAACTTTCGCATAGACTGACTTATAAGCTCTGAATTGAAAACAGTTTTATGCAAGAAAAAATTAAAATCTAGTTAAAGAAACTTTATATGCAGCATATCAAACATGTTTAATGTTCTTTGATTTAGAGGACTTATGAACATTATTTAGTTTCAGTACATTTATATGATGATTCTTTAAATTTAGATTTGGTAGATATTTATTGAAAAAATAATTTGTATTTTTAATGTAAATGTTAAGTAAAATAATGCATTTCTCCAAAAGCCAGTAGACAGTGATAAATATTCCTCACGAGTCAAAAATGATAAATATTCCCCACAAGTCAACAATGATAATAAATATTCCCCACAAGCCCACAGTGATAAATATTCCCCACATGTCAACAATGATAAATAGTGATAAATATTCCTCATAAGTCAATAGTGATAAATATTCCCCACAAGTCAACAGGGCTAAAAAGTGAAAATTATTCCCCACAAGTCAGCAGCACAGGTACTTATGGATAGGACCCCCCCTCCCTTAGGACTTGGACTTTTTTTCAGAAATTATATTTATTACACTTATTTATCAGGTGTACCATAGGAATAAATCTGTAAAACCCTAAAATAATCGTTCCACACAAAAAATACCCCACTGTACATTATAAGAGAGAAATATGCCACATGTTTACGTTGTTCCCCCTGCTGGACTTTCTGGGTTTAAAAACATGTATTGGATATATGGTGGTGGAAAGTGTTAAAGTAGTCCCCCCCCAATTTTTTTTTTAGTAATTGGTCCCCTACCGGTGCAACCGGAGGGGACTATAGGTTTTAGGTTTCCTCTGAGTCTGTCCGTCTGTCTGTCTGTCTGTCCCTCTGTCTGTCTGTCCCACTTGGTTTTCCATACTTTTTTCCTAAACGCTTGCAGATATTGAGTGATTTGTGGTATGTGAGTGTATCTTGATGAGTTACAGATCAGTTTGCATTTCGTTCCGCTTCATTGATTTTGACGGAATTACGGCCTTTTCAATTTTTAAGGGTTTTCCGCAATTTTCTTCTAAACGCTTTCAGATATTGAGCTGATTTTTGTTATTTGACTTTACCTTGATAAGTTGTGGATCAAATTTGCATTTCGTCCCGCTTCATTGATTTTTGACGGAATTATGGCATTTTCAATTCTTAACGGGAACCAGATTACACTTGGCGGTAGGGGACTAGTATTGCTAATGCAATACTCTCAGAGTGCTTGTTAATTATTACTTTGTATGTTACAAAGCAAGCAAAGATGCAGTATTATTGGAGCTAGGTTAGGTCACATTATGAGGTCACAATTTTTCATGGAGATAAAAAAGTTTCTGAAGAACAGCAGAGCTGAAATGGCTCAAGTGATCATTGTTGTATATATATTAAACCTCTTTTAGATCATCTTTTATTTAAGAAGACTTCAGCTTAAGGAAGCTATTGATCTTAGGTAGAGTTGACTTCTTTTTCTCTTTGAAGATATGGGGAGAATTGGAGTGGCTAAGAATCAGATGGAGACCCAATGTCAGTTCACATGGAATACCAGGGTTTGCAAAGGAGGACATTGGAACTGGCTTAAGTATTCGAACTTCTGATGGCAGTTGATGAAAGAAGATGTCATACTTAGGGAAACATTAAATTACTTTGAATGGTGAGATTTGATTATTATACCCTGTAAAGTTCAGTATATAAACATGATATACTGTAAATCAACTTTAACTTGCCTGCAAGAAAGATCTGCAATTTTTGCAACCTTCATTACTTAGAAATATTTCTCATCACAAACCAATCATAAGTTGTGACAGCTATTGTATTATGGTAGAATGTTTCCTTCACTGGAAAAATTGATGCTTACTGTTGCAGATGGATTTCAGGGTAAAGAATCCTGAGTAAAAATTGTCGGGAATAATAGTTGATTTACAGAATACATGATTTTGCAGTTAAACATAGGTATTTTGAATACTGATATCTCGAATACAGTGGATATGTCAGTAATTTTTAAGTCCCAATCTTTTATTATATTTAATAAGTATTTTACCCTTCAGTGCTCCAAGTTGCGACTAAAATGGTCGCATTTGCGACCAAAAATTTAAATTTGTGACTGGAAATTAAAACTAACTCGCATTATTGCGACTGAGAAAATTTGGGCTGGCGATTGTCAATTTTTATGATTGAGATCAAGATTACTTTTTTCCCAAGCTTCTCTGTCAAGAAAATGTTTGAGGACATTCCTAAAACTTTGTTAAGCGTCGCAAAGACTGAGATTACGTAATGATATGCCAGCATGCTGTACAGTCAACAGAACGGCTGTCAAAATGTTGTATTCTTTTTAAAACCTGATCTTGTTAATGGAGCATTTGGCTAATATAGCTTGAATATCATCATGTTTTGGTGATGTGGACAACAACTGGTTAATACATAGGTTCATAAAATAAACATATTAACAAACAGCTGACGAAGTCAGATCTGAATAGTTCAAACTTATGCACGCATCAGTCAAACTTGCTACAATTTCATTTGAATTAATTTTAATTCTAGGATAAAACACTTGTGTTCTTCATTGCACAACCATACTGGTGGTTCTATGAACTACTATTTCATGAGTGGTTTCTTCAGCCTAGCAAATTATTAAGTCACAGTAATAAGTAATCTTTGATAAATTTTAAAAAGACATCGTAGGTACATAAATGAGTGTTGTTCCTTGCTTTTACTGTATGCTACATGTAAATGTGTTTTCACAAAGTGTTTTCACAATGGCGAGTGAAATATTTGTTGATTGCGACCAGAAGTTCTGAAATGGCGACCAAAAAATGTTTAGGTCGTCATTTAGCGACCTGGTAGGAAGTGTGACTTGGAGCACTGCCCTTAACATCTTGAATCTTCCCGATATCTCCAAGTTTTTCCACAGTTCTATGGATAGTTCGAGATAACAGGGTTTGAGTATCAGGTTTGACATTTATTTTAACAAGTACTAGACATGTCAGGCTACCTTCCATAATTTGAATTACTAACCATAAAATCACTTGCCCTGACCAAACTTCTTATAATTGTTAATTTTAATTGGTAACTTTTGAAACTATCTCTCATGCGTGTCAAGATTCTGACAGAGTAGCCATTTTGAGTCTGGTTCATTAATTGGGACATGAAAATTATGAGCCTTAAAGACATTCAACAAACTTTACTAAAATGATTATCCTAAATATTAATAAATACAGAAAGTGTTACTTGGTAAGTATTAATACCATATCAATTGATACGTTTCAACCCAGACTTGTCTACTACAGCTAAAAATATATATTATAAAAAATTTTATTGCTAAAAATAACAATTGTGTTATGAAGGGATTTCAACATACAGAGCAAAGGTTGTGTTTACATTTGTACAAATAAGATAATTTTTTTTTTTTACAATTTTGTATATATTTATTCAAAAGACTGAAAAGGATTTAAGAGTTATCAACCTGACCAAAAGGTCTAGTTCACATACATTGCACACAACCATACCATTCATTTAACCAAGTTGGTCTGACGTGCCTTAGTGTTAAACCCTGACTGTATTATTATTTTTTTTAGCAAGATCGCAAAGTTCTTCATTTCAGATTACTGGTTAGCCATTTTTGGGGGACATGTATCAGTACTATAAAGACATTTATAGATGAGTCTTTAAATACATTGCATCAGAATACATGAATATGGTTAGGACATATAGAGTTTGTCATGTCTATCTTCCGTCTTTCTGTCCTTCCGTTATGCTTCGTATTTAGAACAGTTTAAAGCTCAGTTTCAAAGAAACTATGACAGGATCTTTTTATCAAACTTCATAATATGCTGATACACACGGAGGAGAACTATTCAACTGCATCAACATTTCATGATCATGGCCTTTCCTTTGACCTTGACTTACTTTTCTTAAATTAGTGTTTATCTCAGTTTTAAAGAAACTATTCAAGATATTTTTACCAAACTTCATATGCTAATACATACTGATGAGAGCTATTCAACTGCATCAACATTTTTTTTTACCTTGACATTTCCTTTGACCTTGACTTCACTTTTCTTAAATTAGTATTTAGCTCAGTTTTTAAGAAACCATTCTGGACAGTGTTATCAAACTTCATATGCTGATACAAAATGAAGTAAGCTTTTGAAGGGCATCAACCTTTTTTTACTTTAACCTTTCCTTTGACCTCACTTTCTTAAATTTGTACATTTTGTATTTTGCTTAGTTTGAAAGAAAGCATTTAAGATATTTCTACATAAGCTTATACACTTAAACAGAATTTGGTGAGAATTTATCAACTATATCTTTTTTTTTAGATTTCAATTTCAATTTTGAAGACCGTTCACAGTAGCTCAATCAGTAGAGTGCTCGCTCCATGATCGGGAGGTCGTGAGTTCAAATCTCGGCTGCGATTGACCTAAGTCGATAAAAAAATGGGTAGCAACTGTTCCTTTGCCATGCGATCAGCACTTTGAAGTGAAAGTTGTGGGTCCTTTGGATGAGACCTTAAAAACTGTGGCCCCGTGTCACGGCAGGCATTGGCACTATAAAGATCCCTCACTGCTCATTGGCCCTGAGTGTCGAGTAAAAGTCAAAATTCATACACTACTATTTGATAATGACCAATTGATATTTGCCCCCAAAATCAAACTTTGACAGAGAAATGCATAATTATGTTCTAAAACAAGGGGATATATTTTCATCAGCCATGACATCATATGTTAGATATGACATCAGGAAGATGACCTATAGTCAAATTTTCCATAACTTTTGTAAAATGATAATGGACTGTATCAGTGAAATATGTTTACTTAATATTGTTATGGAGCAGATTTGCGCTTTTTAAATTTTAGAGTAAAAATTGAACAAATTGTGTACATTTTGTCCTCTTTCTGATAAATAACACAAATTAAATCTAAATAATCTGTGGTGTCCTAGAAACAAAAATTGCCAATGACCTGCTTTGAAACCACGATATTTTTTGTTAATTCTGATTTTTCTGCCCCCGCCATAAAATGGGCAGGGGAATATAGTGTTACTCTGTTCCATCATTCCATCATCATTCACTTCCCATTCATTATCTCTGCAACAGTTGCACACATTCAACGCAAATTTGACATATGGATATATTTATAAATGCAGGTCAAGGTCAAATTTGGTTATGGTCCGATGATTTTTGACAGAGTTATTCCTCTTGAACTTAGAAAAAATAGAAATGTTCAGTTTCCACTCTCTTACTTTTGTAGGGATGTATATATAAGGTTGAAATTGCATGTGCAGGTATTTTACCAAAAAATACAGATCAAGTTCAAATTTGGTCATGGTCCGATGATTTTTGACAAAGTTATCTCTCTTGAACTTAGAAAAAATTAAGAAATTAACTGCAGAGGCATTCATGGCGTTCGACACATCTAGTTCATACAATATATACAATTCAGGACATTTCAAGAAATTTTAAAAATATGACATTTAAGGGGGGGGGGGGATTTATATAGCTCTTTTAATGTTGCATTACTAATATACCCGCGACTGGGCATTCATGTCCTATGGACATCTTTGTTGTCTTTTCATTCTGTGAGATTTATAATATTTAAGTTTCTAATATGCTTATCATTTGAATGCCTACTAAGATCATGATTTTGTAGTTGGTATTTCACAAATACTCTGTGCCATTTGACAAACTTAGAATACTGCCAAATGCAATTTACATCTCGGGTGCGGGGTGTGCAATTACAAAAATTGGCAATTAGTTGTATTTTTTGCTGATATTTCCTACATTGCTTTAAATGCTCATGACCAATGCTTTCTTTTCAGATATTACCTAAAAACATCAAACAACAGGGGAAAAAAGAGGACTGCCTATTTCCGATTTATCTTTACATAACAACACCAGAAGCACTACCATCAAAAAATTAAAATCAATATATAGGAAGAAAAAATGAAGACATTGATTAAAAGAAAAGAAGTTCAAAGAGTTTCGAATATTATGTCAAGTTGTCAACGACAACACAGATCTGGAGATGGATTTTCTTGCCTAATAATTATATTAAATGCATGTTCATGCATGACTTTTGTTCCAACTGTGTTCCCTGTATCACAATTCCTCCATCATGTATACATGTAGAGCAAGGGCAATGTTAAAAAACCATCACATCTTGTGTAACACCAACAAAACAGCTTTTTATTGTTTGGACATTAAATGCTTATGATTATACTTAAAATTGCAAGAAAAAGGACTGTACCTGTGTAAAGTACAATGCAGCAATATACAAAAAAAGATTGTCCAACAATATTTTTGTCTCTGTTATTTGTGTTGTACTGGTATACACTTATGTATTGGAGCATGAGAAATAAAAAAAAAAAAATATTTCTTGATTTAAAGATGAAGAAAGTTTGGGAAAGTCTTGGAATTAGTGTTTGAAAGGTATATATATAAACTATGTTGTGTATAAATCTTTATATACTTTTGTTAAATCAGAGTGCATATTTCTTTAGATAAGTGAAGAAGTTAAATAGAGCAATTTATCAAATAATCATTCAATAAGTAATGCATTCATTTAATAGGTTCATTAATGTTAAGCACTTTGATAGAAACAGTTGTAAAGGAATATTTTTTCATATATTGAGAATTTAAAGAATTTTTAAATCAGTCAGTGAAAATAATTCCTTATCTTTATACAGTCATGTATGTACAAATGTTTTAACGATGAAATGACTATGCAAAGAATGGAATAAAACATGTCACTGTCTTGAATTGTTTACTTTATGCATTCATGAATATCAATGTTGGCCTGTGTGGAAGGAGAAAGGTTCATGAAATAGTATCCTTAAGGAGTATATACAGTACTTTAAAATATTCAGCAGAATTTCTTTACTTGCATGTTGCCAGACATTATTAATTAATTAGGGCTCCGCTCTGCGGGCGCCGTATAGTAATCAGTCTGTCTGTCCGTCCGTCCGAGATCTCTTGTCCACAGCATATCTTCTATCTCCTTGTCCCAATCTGGCTCACAGAGTGTCTTTGGGTAAAGGGTGTACAGTGACCTTGAACCATGTTTCTAGGTCTAAGGTTGAGGTCATAGCAGAATTATATGAAAAATCCTTGTCCGGAGCATATCTTCTCTCCTCTTGGTCCAATGTGGTTCATACTTCACTCGCACTGGTCAATCGATGTGCAGTGACCTTGAACAAAGTTTCTAGGTCAAGGGTCAAGGTCAAAAATAGCCTCTCTGTCTAAAATCTTTGTTCGGTGCATAATTTCTTTCCCTTGAGTCCAGTTAGCCTCAAACTTTACCAACTGACTTAGGATATGGAACATTTGTGATTTTCCTTCCATATTTTGATAGAGGATATGCAACAATTTTCATAGAGGATATGCAACATTAGTGATTTGTGTGCTGTCTTTTGATAGAGGGTATGGAGCACTCGTGATCTTTATGCCATTTTTTTTTTTATAACAAGGATGACATAGAAGCCCTTTAGACTCAAGCAACACATCCCTTAATAGTACACAAATGTTCCTCTTCAAAGTAAACTCTTTTCAGCTACTTTACCTTTTCATGTTCGGTTTTGAAAGCGGGGCCCTTTGAGATGGCCACCATCTCAATGATATCTGGTTATGAGTGTGAGGTTACAAGCCTTATAATTCTTTTATATGAAAATAATTTTAACTACTAACTTTAATTGTAAATGTCATGTTACCATGACAGTTGTAATTGTCATGATCCCAGCAAGCACTTTGGTGTGCTGAAATGTATCAATTATAAAAAAAAAGGTGGGAGATTTGTCTTGGAAAAAAGGGAACATATTACAAGAATTATTAAGAAAAAATAGTATGAAAGAAAGCAAAGGCCATCACTATTATTATATGAATTAATAATCTAAACTCTCTGATTGGCTGAGATCCAACATTATAGGAAAAATACAACATGAACTTTAAGTTCACCTGCACGTGACTTTCCAGGTGAAAATATGAATTTTTAGCTGAAATAATGTAGCCCTCTTCAATATTTTTCATCTGATGTAAAAAAAAAAAAAAAAAAAAAAAACGGAGAGGGCTACGTTGTTGCAGCTCATGAATTTTGTCTACATTGGACTAAAAAATAAATTGAGAACTTCCTAATGGATAAAATTAGATCTGAAAAGTTATTTCACCTGTAGAGGGAAGGGGGGCACTTTTTTCTGAACGATGTCTACTATCGGTTAAGTATACATGTAAAATGTTCGTGGAAAGGCTTTTTGATCTTCCTTTTTGATACAGTATAATATTGTCACCGGCGACATTTATGTACCTTCCATAACTCCACATATTGTCGTCTGTCGGTCTATCTTATTGCAGGCATACAACAAAATTTGAGTACCCTGAATGCACATATTAAGATAATGCTAATGATGAGGAAAATGATGAGGAAAGTTAAGGCTTGCTAGCAGACAGGTTGTACATACATGAAATATCTCTTTAATTTAAAATGTCTGAAATATCTATCGAAATTAATTGCATCCTACTATTAATTTAACTTACATTGATATCCAATGCTTTTGAAGATTTAACCAATATCACATACATGTAGCTTCTATAGAAGCAGGTTTATTGAGAAGACTTTTAATCAAAAGGGTCATGAGCCACATGGGTTACCTGAGAAACTCTTTGCCTGCTGTTCTACATTAAGATCCCCCCTATACACTGTACATGTATTCGGATGTAAATTTCTGATCGCCTTTTGTGACCCAACCCTATATACAGCGGACGTGATTTGATAAAAATGAATATTTCTAGTCTCTACCATTGGATTTTTCCACTTTAGTACGGTTCCTTAATTATGGCTTTGCAGTTCTTTTAAAATCTACACCAAGTAAGGAAGCTTCCATACAAGTTTCAGCTTTTTTTTTTGGTCTTGTGGTTCTTGAAAAGATTTTACTGACTCTACCATATCTTTGACTTTTCTTGATTATATTCCACTAAGAGTGATTTAAAAAAGTCACTTGAGCTTCCAGCTCAGGTGAGCTAAAATGTGGACCCCCCCCCCCCCGACCACCATCCATAATTACATTGGCACATGTATAAGAATAGCAAAAAATATTATCAAGATACATATTACTACTGAACTCAAAAACTCTATATAATGACAACTGACAAAAGAGAATATTCAGGAATTCTGAAATCTTTGTAAATCATAGTCGTGTACACCGATTCTTGACAAAAAAATTTTTACCACAAAATTTTCTCCCTTCATTATTGCGAGTAATTCTACTGTCTGTCTGTCTCCCTTCGTGCGTGTTTGTGTGAGAGTGTTTGTCAGTCTCTTCACGGCCCTAGTAAATATTCGCTATGATTACACAACTGAATAATTCATATCTCCTATTGGCTGAGATTCAACAAAGAAGAAAAAAACACTACGTTATATTCACATGCATGTGATTTTCCAGGTGAATATAAGGATTTATGTTCTCGATACCAATAGTTTTGGAAAGCTATTTCACTTGCTACCGACTTCCACTCAGGTGAGCATAACATTAGGGAATATATAATTTGGGGAGGGATGGTTTTGGGGTGGAAGGGACCCCCCCCCAACACTTTTTCCTGAACGTAAATTTTTACTTTTAATTCAATTAGAATAAAAACGTTCATTGAAAGGCTGGTCCCTCACTAATGGTTCTTAATACCCCACCCAACCCCACCAAACATCAAACAAAATTTGAAGTAAAGAGAATTCTATTTTCGTTGGGCTAATCAAAGATTTTCCCCTGATAATGCCCCCATTGCCCCCCCCCCCTTCCCCCCGCCGAAATCGATCCTATCAAAGAGCCTGACATTATTTCTTTTATTATCATAGCAACTAGAGTTGATTTCAAAATTAAATCCAATTTAATACGACTGGTAACGTTTATTTAACACTGATTCTCTCATTGCAGTTGGCTTGTAACAAGTAAGATGGCATGAACTGCTTAATGATTTTATATCATTTCATCATTGAATTATATATCAAAACAATTATTGCTGTTTGAGATCAATGCGATGATTTAGCCATCTTTGATGTACAATATTCATCTCGCCCATCGTATTGAACTCAAAACAACAATAATAATTGTATGAAATAATTTATCGGCGACAAAATTTGCAAATGTTCACAGTACATATTGTCGCCGACGACAGCATGTGCCGATGCTTGACTGTACATTAACTTTATCGTCCATTATGCAGAAGGAAAGTAAGGAATTGTCACCGGCGACAATATGTATACCGATGGACGACAATATGTGCAATGTGGGTAGGTACATATTGCCACCGACGACAATACGAACAGAACGACAATATGTACCGTCACATCCCTTCACACGAAATAAAATTTGGAATTTAGACATTTTTTTTACCCCCACCCTCTCCCCTCAGGTTTCAAAATCGATGCAACGTGCCTGATATTTTTTTCAAATTGTATTAAAATTTGAATTTAATATTTTCTCAAATTTTCTGTATAATATCATGAATTATATGTTGCTACAGAGTCAGAAATTCCAAATTAATACAACTATATAGTTATTTTTATTTTATCTTCAGCAAATGTAAACAAGAAAGGTTGCATGTTAGCTTAACAAGTTTGTATTATTCAATCATTGAATCAAATAATAAAACAATTATACAATTAAACTAATAGGTATCTCGAACATTGATATCTCTAATACCATGGATATGTCCAGGTAAGATGGAAGTCCCCAGTTCTTTTTTTATGCATTTTAACCCTAATATCTCGAATCCTCCGATGTCTCGAGGTTTTTTCTTGATCCCATGGAGGTCGAGATAGCAAAGTTTGACTGTAATGTTGTTTTTCCAGGTCAGTACGATGATTTATACATACAACAAGTTATTATATCCCCGCTCCGAATGAGAAGAAGGGGTATACTGTTTTACCCTTGTGTGTCTGTATGTCTGTCTTTTTGTCTGTCTGTCGGTAACAAATTTTCGTCGCAGTTTTCTCAGCAACTACTCATCGCATATACTTAAAATTTTAGCACACACTTTCTTTAGGCATGTCATATGTTGGGATTCATTTTTGTACGAATTCTTGTTTATTCGTGCGTCTGTTTGTATCAAATTTCCGTCGCAGTTTTCTCAACAATTATTCTTTGCAGTTCACATGAGAGCGTATATTCACATCAGATTACTAGTGAGTATTGCCTCACAGACTTCTTGTTTAATATGTGTGCAAAGTTAGAAAATTAAATACCCCTTCACAGTGTACAGTAACAAAATTTAAGATCCTACCAGCTAGGGTTTTGCACGCAGGCACGTTATATATTTACATTTATATGAAAAATGTAAGCCAAGTGGGTCAATCGTTCTCACTGAAGAATGCAAATGTAATTTTCTAGAACTATACTGACTGCCTAACTTATCGTAATATTCAGGATAAAGATCGACTAATTTTTTTTTATAAAATCAAAAGCCAAACAATCATGGACAAAAGAGTGATATCACTGGCATCGAAAGCGGGGGTAAATGAAAAGATACACATAGGAATGGGCCTCTTGTTTCTTGAACTTGTTTGTTAATAGCTTGCCTCGTTTTAGATATTGTTCATACGTAGAGCTAGCATACTCTTGCGTATCGAATCAAATGAGAAACTTAAATTCCATATGCAGGTGATAAGGGTATCATTGCTACATAAGTAAAAGAAGTTGACGATTGAATGTTGAAGTCATTACATTTATCATAAAGCGTTGTTGTTAGGTAACTCTAGAGACGCGCCAGGTCTGACCTGCAAATTAGTAAAAAATGTTTAAATGGCAAGTAGTACAGGTACTTTCAGTGGCACAAGGAGAATGAAAAAGAATTGAGGCTCTGAAAATTGAAGATGAAAATGTTGCGGTCATTTGCAAGAGATATTAATAATTTCTTTTTTGCACTACATTATATCAAATTGTACAACTTATTATCTCGTGAAAAGCACACACCCCCCCCCCCCCTTCACTTTTTTCTGAGTATAGTATTTTGCTATAGTAAAATTTCCACTGGCAATTTCCAGGATTTGGACAGTAAATTACTTTTTTTTGTTTTGATTTTTTGGGAAGTTGCCCCCCCCCCCCCCAACACTTTTGAAACCGTTGCTACTGGCCTGTATATAGTTAACACCTCTTATTATATCCTTAACGCGACTTGCAAGGTATTTTTTTATTTGGTGTACCTTTTTTTGCTCTGAAAGTGTACTAAACCAACCAGAGGACGTGTATATGGTATTGAGTGTTGAGTAGTATACATGTTTAAATACTGCATGTAGTTAAATATATCACGCTGAAAATTTTTACCCCAAGAAAACGATTGTCAACCTAGGCGCAGCCGAGGTTGAAAATGGTTTTCGAGGGGGTGACAATTTGTAATATAGATAATAAAATGGGAATAAACAGGCGGATAAAGGGTGAAGATTCGAGCTAACAACCTCCGTCAATTGAACCCCCTTGTTTATGTGTGCAAATATTTGTTACCCCTCCCCATAAAAATATACGATTGTGTATCCCCTTATGTTTGGGCTTTCTAAGGGTCTGCGTACTGAAGAATTTTTTTTAAGCTGATGCTAAAAGATATTAGCTGTTTCAGGGAGTATGGGGTAAACTGCGAAAATTCGAGATATAGTGTATGCGTCCCAAACACTGAAATATATAGGAATTTGAACGTTGCTGGTTGTTGAATGATCTAAAAACAAAGTATGAAAAATTCTCTTCATAATTACTAATAATTTAGATAGTATACGATTTGCAATTCTAGAGCATTTCCACCATGCATTCCATATTATACAGATACACATTACTGATGGGCCATTAAATAAATTGATTGCACAGATTCAAGTTAAAAATAATCTTAAGAAAATCATGCTGTATGAACAAGATATTATTGTGACATATTTCTGCCACTACTTGTCAGATGTTTATGTCGACTTGTCAGCTATTTATGTCAACTTGTCGAATAATTATTGTCGACTTATCAGATAATAATCATCAGGACCAGGAACTCGGTATCTTGTTATTAAAGTATGTTAAAGCCACTAACTGAAATTTACTTGTCATCAAAATATCTCTCAAGTCAACATAATATTCCGATAAGTCGACATAATTATCTGACAAGTCGACTTGTTAGATGTTACGTGTATGTCGACTTGTCAGATACTGATGTCGACTTGTAATATATTATGTCGACTTGTCAAAAAATTATGTCAACTTGTCACAAAATTATGTTGACTTGTCAGATAATACGAGAATCATTAAAAAATTCGTAGAATTTTGGCATAACTTTTTTATTCAACATCATATCATATCATATCGAAATTCGGTACACATATTTTAGCAATAGCTTCATATAATTTGAATTAAAAAATTGGAATATATCTTGATATTTATCAAAATTATCAAAAAAAATGGGGTCACGGAGCAGGGTCGAAATTGAGTTATCAACTAATCATATACTTTATGATGTGTACAGTCATACCTCTAATAAATGGTGCTTAAACGAACTAAAATTTAATTGATTAAATTTAGTTTTGGTGCATTTCTTCATATGCTAAAATTTTATGTAATATATTACTTCGTTTAAAAGATATCAATATCTAAAGACAGACTTCATTAGAAAAATAAAAAAAAACGATGACATCGAAGGACGTAACGGAGCAGTGAGTAGAGAAAAAAATTGCTTTTCATTCAGGAAACCTTTTAAAAAAACTCTGAAAATGCTAGACCGAAGAACCAGGAAGTATATATAAATGACCCGTGCAAATGTATATACATGGAAAAGACAGTTTTTGGGTGATAGAGATCTTGAATCTGACGTAAACGGTTTGCGAAGAAACAGATTATAGTTAAAAATTTTGAAACGTGATGTGCACTTGTTACAACGCACTTGAAAAATCATGCACTTTGAAAAAAAAAATTCAAAGTGCGTTAAATTTTGAACCAAATAAAGGCACTTTGAAAAAAATTCTTTTCAAAGTGCTTTAATATTAACACACTTTGAAAAAAAATGTGCATGGCTTGCAGGCCCGTAGCAACGGTTTCAAAAGTGGGCGGGGGAGGGGGGCAACTCCCCCCCCCCCCCCAAAAAAAAAACATCAGACCAGCAAAAAAAAATTAGACTTACCAAAAGTGTGTGTGGAGGGGAGGGGGGACTTCCCAAAATTATCTGACAAGTAAAAAAAAGCTAATTTACTGTCCAAATCCTGGAAATTGCCAGTGCTCGACCTTACAACATCAAAAGGGGGCAGCATCTTAATGAAATTTTACAACAGCAAAATACTATTCTCAGAAAAAAAGTTGGGGGGGGGGGTGAACATTCTCAGTACACTCTATGTAATTAGCTCTTTTATTTCGTTTGCAGTTAATTGAATTGTAAAAGAAAGAAAATGTGTCGCATGATTTTACATCATAATTCAACTTAGTAAAACGATTCAGTCTGGGTTTTTTTCTCTCAATACTTTTATAATACTCTAGTAAACAAAGATATTACATATAAAATTTTTGCATTTCAAAATAATCAAGTCTATTTAAAATTAGATGCTAGATCCGCTCGCATACTCGCTACACTAACTACACTGTACGTAAATTTTAATCGGATTGAAATTAATACTTTTTTTATCTGAAATATTATGTATAGAAAAACAAAGTTAACAAATCATCTAATTTCGGCCTGAAACGTCAGGACAACGTGATTCAAATGTATATATATATCATATGACTGTCCGCCAACAATAAATCATAAAATCGTAGAATTTCGCATATATTCGAAGTCGACTTTTTATAATTAATAATGTAAAAACGATGCATGAACTTTTCACAAATATAAAAGTTTAGAATTTTAGACTATTTAGACTATGATTTTTACAGTAAAATTTAGAAGTACATAATGCAAGCAATGTTAATAATGAACACAGAGAGAAATCTAAATTTTAACTGTTTACATATTTTTAAAATTAAAGTCAGTCGGATGGGATGATAACTGGTGTCCCAGGTCAAGGATTACAACCTCCTGGCACGCAAAGGGTCGTTTCTCTGGATTTCTAAAAGAAAAAGGAGAAGAGTAGGCTCACTTCGGGCTGCCAGAGAAACCAAATATTTTTAAAAACCGGTCATATAAACCTAAATTTCGGCCGAAATATGGCTAAAATATGCCTACTTGGCATTAAGCAATTCACTATCAATCAGTCGATCAATCAACCATCCTTATACTGTTATTACGATATATAATTAATTTATTCAGCCTACAATATGGAACCAAGAACTTTGATGAAAAGGCGATTTTTTTTGGGGGGGGGGGGGGGAGCAAAGTATAATATAAGGTACAGAGTGGGTATTTTTTGCCTAGCTATCTGTCCAATTACGAGTAAGAGAGGGTGTACATGAAATCGCTATTTGAAGGTGAATGTGAATGTAGAAACTGTTTTAGAAAAAAATCCTGATAAAAAGAACATGTGAATGAGCTTCTGAGACTACATGCTTTATCGAAAGTGAAAGCGACACATATTTTGTTAAAATTGGAAAATAACAACCCCAAGACTTTATGGATTGACCGCTAAGAAATGAAAGCAGGTCATCTATTTTGTGAATGAATTCAGCAAAAAATACTCCAACCAGATTGCTACGCGATGAAATGCATATTTGTAAATGAGAGTAAAGTCGCGGTTCATGTAAAATAAAAAAAGTCTCTTCTGGTCCAGCAGTCTGTACGTTAAGCTTACCTAGGAATAAATGTGTTTCCTGACTTATGCAAGACCTAGCTGCTCTATATCAAAGATATAAATTAAAACTAACACAGCGTCTGACAAGCCAAGCAAGAACGTGAATTTAAAAAGAATCTGAAGACCAGAATGAGAGATGATTTCCAAAATGCAATCATATCCCATGGAAATATCTGCAGTTTTGATGTGAACTCTAGCGAGATTGTTTGGTATTCATTACAGTTTTCGCAGTATACACATGTATATGAAATCATCCCAATTCTTTACAGCAAGTCGGACCGCGGTTTTTCTTTCAACCCGAAAGGTCCATATATTTGGAAAAGCTTATATGATTAAAACTTCCCTGGGACATACTTCTAAAAAAGCAGTTTTCTTGTATCACGGTGAAATTTATGATATAAAATTAAGAGGCATTAAATTTAAAATTGCCTCTGATATCCATGTTTTTAAAACGCTTGTCTTAAGAATAAATGATCCAGATTTATTTAAACTTTTTATATTGATAAAACTGTATGGATATGATTTTTATTTTTTTGCAAAATTTTCCTTTTAAAAATTCCTAGTTACTTTATATGGAAACCGCAAAGACGGGACTGTATGAAACACCACACATGTACATGTATGTCATGTGATGTGGTACAAAATGTCACATCGTAGCAAACCCCACAATCGTACAACCAGAAAGTACAATCCTTTCTCATTTCTGGAGAAAGAGAGACCTAGATGCAGACTCGCGTCCGTGGCAATGAACTCAACCAAACGAGCAATTTGTAAGAAATAGATAAAAGACCCAGTGAGCATATTTTTTTTTTTATAAACAAAAACAAAACAAAAAAACAAGCTCCCCAAAAAGGAATTTGTGCTGATTCATTTTCGTTGTTGTATAGTGAAAATTCTCTATTGTGAGGCTATATATAGTGAGTGCTTTATCATAGTTTATGCATTCTGGGTTTTTGTTTGTTTGCTGTTTTGTTTTTTTATTATTTTAATTTACGGTTTAGATACTTTTGAGTTCGTACGAAAAATTAAAGGTGATGTGCAGTCATGATTATACATGTACATTTATTGACTGGGTTAGAGTGCAGCATGCAATTTGTTGGACCTTTGACAAGGCCTAAACTGTTAACTAGAATCGTTTACTTTATATTATGACAGAGGTATTTTGCTCTCCCTTCCACGTTTGCAACAATGATGATATCGGGTCAATGCCGAAACTGTCAGACGTCTACTACTTGGTTAACCCATATGATGTGACGTTAAAAACGTCAAAGCGGTCCAATATATCTAATCGATCGGTCCAACATCTCATCAAGCGGTGCTTAATAAAAATTTTTGGGTCACGCGATGAAACTTACGAAATGTTAAGACTTTTAAGATATAGCTATATTTATAAAGGGATCAATTTTAAGGATTTAATATTAACAACAATAATGTCTATGTTATCTATGCAAGGTCATCATGTGCGATGTATGTGTGATTACCTACAGAAAATGATTTAGTAAAATATCCTCACTGTGAAGGATACCGATAGTCAAACAAATATTGATTATTTCTCGTTTGTTTTAATTAAACAAATATATACATATGTATTTGTATTACATGCATTGAATAATTAAATTTACCCATTATTCTTTCAAAATTAATTTCTTTCTACCCTCAAAAATAAAAAAAAGAAAAAAATATCCCCTCCCAATTAAATCACGAAGCCTCTCGTAACTTGGTAAGATGCGTGTTATATGCAGGAAAGCGGGTTGTCCATAAGAAGAGCACCCCCCCCCCCTTCCGAACGAATTACTGATTTTTTTTTTTTTTTTTTTTTTTTTTTTTGGTTTGCGCATTAACTTATGTATAAAGAAGCTGGAGTTGAGCTGGATTCTTTGAAAGTGAGTATACCCCCCCCCCCACCTCCCGAAAAAATTCTCCTATTGATTCTATTGCATGATAGCAATGGTATAAGCAATACCACCATTGATATTGTATATCAGAGAAAGTGTGATATGTCAAATTTATGTAAATCACCAAAATTTCTCATTTACCAACACCTTGTTGATAATTTTAACCCCCCCCCACCCCATCTTATTCATGTAAACCAATATACATTTAAAATATAGAGTACTAATTACAAGATTAAGACTATCTGCACAAATCTTAATGATTGAACAAGGAAGGTATAACAGAATTGTGAGAAATGATAGAATATATCATCTTTGTGAATAAGGGGACAAAGAATTTGTTTAAAATGTCCACATTATAGTACATTAAGACAAAAATATATTTAAAAAAAGGCTTCGACTCCCGAAGACCATGCAGTCGTCCTCAACTTAGTACAATTACTTATAGTACACAGAATAGTAAAGAATTATGTAATTTAGGTAATTTTATCCAATTAGCTTATGCAACAAGATCGTTGTCTTTAACCAATCTATGATCACTGAAAATATCTTAACGTGATATATTGTACATGTTGGATGATGACTCATCTCTTTAATTCATCGATCAGTTGAAGATATTATCATTATTTAACAACAATTTTTTTAAGAGGAATTAGCTAGTAAACGCACCATTTCTTTAAAGACAGAAACAATTCAATAAAAGAAAATATATCATTTAAATTATGGAAATACTGGATCGGAAAAAAGAAGAATGGGAGGGGAGGAGGGGGGGTTAAATCTAGTTCCTGTGGTGAATTGTTACCTTTATATTAATTTAAATGAAATGAAACTACACTTCCTATTCCGCTGATGGATTTCATTATACTATCACCGAGCAAAATTAACATTTTTGAAATAAATAACTTTTTAATATATTATACTAAATTTGGACGTTTATCTACAAAATTGTTTATCTGTTTTTACTATGTGCTAATATAATAATAATTAACTGTGTCTAATTTATCTCATTCCCTTTGAAGCAGGATTAAGACATTCCAATTGACTTTAAGTGACTGTCAAAAGAATTGATACTCGTTAGGTGTAAATGCCTCAGGACCTGTTAATCTTATATCAATAACTTTGTTTATATAATTATTTAGCCATGTCTTTTATGTCCATTCTATCAAAGAAACACACCTGTCCATCAATTAATTCAGCCAGTGTCATAATGCAATTATTGTTTACTCTCTCTATCTAACAAAAAGCTATGTCCATTATACCTTCATCAGTTTGGAGGCCCGATGCTCTACCGGCCACATCCAACTCGGTTACTTTAAGACTCGTAAAGTATTGTTGATATTTGCCATCGTCGAAAATAAATTTGGAAACCTGATTTTACCAGTTCTTGGACTTAATATTGGAAGACCATAAGGAAATCGGCACCTTTCTCGTTTACGTTGTATTACGGCCCACAGGGCCGTCACTGTATTAACCGCCAACATTCCTTCTTCCCCGTTTACTCAAAACAACGGATATAGTCCGGGAATTAGTTTTATACCTTATAACCAAAATCTAACTGGTTATAAAACAGGAGCGTCGGCAAGTATTTCACATCGGGGAGGCGAACTAGATCAAAAAAAAAAGGGGGGGGGCTAACTCACTCTTTGTAACATGAAGTAAATAATTAAAATTTCTGCCAAAATCTTGATATTAAATTTACCTTTTAAGTCAATAGCTTAGAAGTATATCCTGATTAAAAAAGAACAATGAAATATACAGCAACAACAAAAATACTTTTTAAGTTACATATACTATATATTAAACAAAACTGGGTCATTTTTAAATAGCTAGGAGATAGTTCGTTTAAATTTGTTTTTTTTTTTTTTTTTCTGAAACGGCATAGAAAGAACTTTGAATGATTTATGACGAGGTATACGTAAATATTAAAATATATATTATTTTCTATTATTGTATAATATTTATTGTTACTTGCCGAAAGAATGCATAATTAGGAAATTAAAATTGAAATACATGTATCCTCATTGAAAAAAATTGAAATACATGTAATACCTACATTTTTGAAATGCAGAAATATCGATTCATCAAAGATTTCCTAACACTGATCGACCGATTGGTTAGACAATGAACAAGCCTGTTATACACAGGGAAAGGTGTCATGAAAGGGGTGGAGGCACCTCCGATTCCCCCCCCCCCCCCCACTTTCTCCAATTGTTTTCTGAGAATAGTCTTTTTGCTTAAGTTTTGATATGTAAAAATTCATTCATTTAGACACTAATAAACAAACTGAATTGTTTCTGTTAGGTCGAACTCGGCCAAACTCCAGCATTTGAAAAGGAAAAAAATAGAGAACCCCCACCCCGCCCCCAAAACAGAGAATTTCCCAAAACGTTGCTAGCTGTGAGAAAAAAAATCATCAATATTTTTATGTATAACTGCGATGGAAAAAAATGATTAAAGCAAAATTACATTGTACAAAATTGAAATAATACAGAAATCTTTTTTTCTGGAATTTTTCAGTCTTATTACTGTAGTCATAAAGGGAATTACGTTCTTAAAAAACTTAAAGCAGCCCCGCGTAACTAAAATAATATCTAAGTGCAAGATAAGCAAACATGTTTTTAATGAATAACCATGATAACGTTTAAAAATATAAATATCAATGAATAAAATCGATTTTCAATAAGTTGAATCGGGCTTGATGTTCGACGTAACAATATGCATATGCTGTGACGTCATGTCGAAGGTCGAGAAAATGAGGTTTACATATGCATGCAGTGTACATTCAATTTATACATGTAGGCTATTAAATGGAGATAAATCGATAAATTAAAATGTTTTATGTCTATATTAAATTGTAACCATGAATTAGCGGAAGGTGTAGAGCAAAAATCCACGTAAACATTAAGAGTAATATTAATTTAACAGTAAATCCAGAGGAGTTCTGTTGACGTTCCCCATAAAAATAAGTGATAAAAAACATTCCCCATAATTTTCGATTACATACTGAAACGACAGTTAGGTTATTTTTAAAATAAGAAAGGAGAGACAACAACAAAACAGGTATTTTCTACAAGAATTGCCCATTATTTAAATAAAAAAATAATAGGAAAGCACTTTCCCCACAACATATTCCATTCGTCCAATTCCTCACAAGTCGGCTATGATGGGTAAGAGAGAGAGAGAGAGAGAGAGAGAGAGAGAGAGAGAGAGAGAGAGAGAGATTTGTATGAGTGAGAGAAAGAGAGAGAGAGATAAGAGAACGAGAGAGAGAGAGAGAGATTAATACTTATTTTTGAATTATTGTAAGATCAAAATTCAAAATTCATGCGTTTCCATCAATTCCTCGTAAAATGCTTTTTTTTTAAATTAAATATACCTTCCAGCATATATAACGTTCATCATTCTATTGCATTCACAGGGGCTTTTTAAGATTGCTAAGAGGGAATGGTGAGACTGAAAAGAAGAACTGTAAGTATTAGGGTTCATTGACCGCCTGAAAAGGGAGATAACTCTTACTGGAATAAATTGCTATTGTTTCTGTAGAAGAATCTAGGTAATTGGCCATTTCTGTCAGTTTCTGCACATTTTAATCATATATAAGATTTTATTAGGAAAATAATTTTAAAAAAGCAAAGAAGAGTCAATAGATGGAAAGTGATACTTCAGATTTAAAGCTTATCTCAAATATTGTTGTATGGTTACTCATTATTACGTTTCATTTGTTCTTACAACGTTAAAAGTACGTTACCAGCTTTACTTGAATGTTTTACTGACTACTGACGATTGACTGTAACAGTCAACTAACAACTTGTTGTAGGACAAACGAGATGATCTTAGCTCTTACAACGTCATATTTCCTCATTAATCGAGTATTATCTGCTATCACTAATATTTTCTAAATATGACAAAAATATGACAGGCTTCTTTTATTTCAAGTTCACTGGGATAAATCGAGTCGACATATGAATTGAAGTAACTATTGTTAATTGATTATACGTCGTCAATATTTCTGAATATCGAATTGAAGGCTACAGCAAGTGCTTTCTTCTTTTCATGTAGAAATTTTAATTCTGCTTCATATAGAAAAAGGTCGGCTAATAAAAAGATTCAAAAAGAAAAATGATGGAAAAACGGGAGGGGGGCATACCCCCTGTGCCTGTGAATAACGGAGCATAATTAGTGCCCATCGAAATTCCAACAGTTTGTTGGCAGATTTGGTCTCTGAAGATATGATAAATTGTTGATGTTACGTATGGGAACCCAAGTTAATTTTACGTCACCTGACTACACTTCACGTCACCTGACTACATTTCACGTCACCTGACTACATTTCACGTCACCTGACCACATTTCACGTATCGCTTTACTCGATCTACATTTCAAACTTCACTACCTAAACTACTTTCACACCTCATTCTATTTTTTTTTTATTTCACACCTCATTTAACCTGACCTTCATTTGGTACCTCACGCGCAAAAAAAAAAAAATCTTTTTTTGATCATAAAGAGTTTCTAATGCAAACGTAATGTATATGTACATGTTTGAATGCTTGTCCATATAGCATTTTCTATTAAATTAATTTGTCAAAAACGTGTGCTCAAATTTAAAATTCGATACTTCTATCCACGTTAATCAATTTCATGGTAAATTAATAAAGTATCACTTTCTTAAAATAACTCCATTTGTTTAGCTAATACACACTTGATTTAAAAAAAAAAAAGAGAAAAAAAAGCATTGATTAAAAAAAAAAAAAAACCAGTGCTTTATTAGCAAGAGACTTGTTATGATATTAACAAAACGGATGTTATTAACACATTTTTTTATCAGGATAATACATTTCAAATGAAAATATGCTTTGCATACCTACGACAGTCTTAGTACAATTTTGTTTTTCTTTGCAGATTGTGCAGATTACATTAAACACGGTGTAAAAAGTTCTAAATATAGACACAATCCTAATGCAAAGGTGTGTACTTAAACAATAAAATGCTTTCTTTGGTTGTTAGTACGGGAATTAATGTTGCAGCTGTTGCAGAGAAAATGCATAACCAGCATAAGCGTAATTTTTTTTTTTCTGCAATAGCTGCAACGTTAATTCCCCTACTAACAAAAAAAAAGAAGACCTTTTATTGTTTATATTTATAGTTGTACAAATAGTCATTTAAAGTAGAATTAAATAGATGGAATTGTGTATTGTTGGTAGGTACGCCATTCTATGTTTCATTGATGGAACAGCCACTACTCAAGAAATCTGTAGAGGTGATATGCTTAGCGGTGTTTACTGTCTGATAAATGGCAATGGTTTTCTCAAGAAATAAAGGAGACGATATTCAGTGGATGTAAATACAGCAAAATGAGCTCGAATACTATTCGTTATTTCCATACATCTCATCATAAAATTATTTAATTATCTGTCCTTGACCTATGTTTCGTGTCCTTGACATTATCTTGTACATGTAAGATTCCTCTAGGTTCCCTTCCACATCAGCGATCTAACCTTACCACGCCACCCGGATTCTCCATAAAACTTTCGTCACTTCCGGGGGCGGAAATGGGCGCGTGGGCAGAGACCTTCGTACCGAAGTTCACGATCCTTGGGGTTTATGAAGGACTTATTCACACTGTAGACCAGAAAGATGATTTTTACTCACGGCAGGTAAAATTATCTGAAGAATCATCCAAAATCAAGTACAATATTTCATCCACACACAGGACATTCTATATATTCCCGATAAACAATGTTTGAAAAAGAATGTTTTAAAGGAGAACATCTAAAAGTTTGACATCAAAAAGGCTGTTTAAATTACTACAACAAAAGAAAAATTTAATTTATAATCAATCATTTGTATCGAAGTTTAATCTATAATCAATCATTTGTATCGAAGATTCTAATGTTTTGATCCATATGATGATTTGTTAAAGAAAAGTCAGCACAATATATGAATGTTAAACTTATGTTAAAATTATGGGTTAAAAAAAGAAATTAATTTTTGAGAATTCATCAGGACATGAACTAGGACACTTCACGCCGACTAACGCGCTTGATGATAAATATGCAGGCGTGAAGCGTTGTAGTTCATGAACCCCATGGATTCTCAAAAATTAAATTCATTTCTTATATTTACATTGTTTTCTAATGACTTATCACATATTTTTTGTCATTCAACGATCATTTCTGGGGGAAAAAATTGCACTTTATTTTTTTTATTTCAATTACTTCACAATGGAAATATTCTAACTCATCCCACGGTAGTTCATGAAAAGAGGAACTTTTTTTTTCTAATTTGCAAAGTATCATAAGGAAAAGTATTGGAAATGAAAATAATTTAGATGTTAACGTTCTGAAAGTTTAAATAGTGTTAAAGTTAATCGCATCTGCCCGAGCCTTTCCTGCAAGCTCGGAAAGACACCTTAAATGTTCATATATTTCATCACCGTATGTAAATATTTTATATACAATGTAGTCCCTTCTGATTTAAGACTTTTTTAAAGGTAGATAAATAGGGGACCGATGGTACTTATAACATAGATGCAGAAGACCCATCCTGTAGTAACTGGTTACGATTTGTGAACTCTCCCGCCAAATATCAGCAAGAAAATGTCATCCCTATAACGTGCGAGGGCATCGTCTTCTATATGACGTCAAGTGACATAGAACCGGATGAAGAGCTTCTGGTCTGGTATGGGGACGCATATAGGAGGTTTTTAGGGGTAAACCGTATACATCCGGGTAATTATTCAATCTATCACTTCACATACCTTGATTTACGGGGAGATTTTTAGGGGTAAACTTTATAATTCCGGGTAAATATGCTATTTATTTATCATATACTTTGATTTTTGGGAGGTGTTTAGGGGAAAACGGTATACACCCGGGTAATTATACAATCTATAACATCACATACCTTGATTTTTTGGGAGGTTTTTAGGTTAAACGTGTACATCCGGGTACTTATACGATCTATAACACTATATTATCTATAACATCAGTTTTTCCAGGAATAAATCGCCTACATCTTGGTAATTAATTACTCCTTCATCACATCTTTAAGTACCTTAGCAAACGTTTTATAAACCTTATATTATGATATTTTAAGAAAATTCTCTAATTTGCAACTGAGTAGAAGTCAGAACTGCTTTTCATCTATATTAATGTATAAACTCCTTATACTTTTTTTCCCCTTTTTTGCATTCCACAAATTTAAATTTTAGAACTTTTAGTTTACTAGGTTCATTGAAATCTGGAAACAGAAATTATTGCAGTGTATGAAGTTTGTAATTTTTCAATTGTTTTTCCATTTTAAAGACCTTGGTTATGGTTTCAAACACCATCCAACGATATTATTTTTCCTTTGTTCTTCAAATTGAATTTTAGTAATGCCTAGACTGGCTTATGCTTACATGTATCAGAAAATTGTACTTTTTTACCTAGGTCGAAAATGGAATACTTTCCCTTTGAACATTTGTTGGTTTTCGATACATAAGTTCAATTTTATCGATTTATAAGTTTTTAAAGGGTATGGGTGTAGAACAACAAACAAATTATATAAATAGAGTTTAGAACGTTTATATGTTATGACACAGAAATCAGTATTTCAATAATGATATTATTTTCTTTCCTTTTTCTGCAGAAGTTGATCTGAATGGGTTTTTGGAAATTCCGTGCCAATGTTTTGACATTTGACAATGAAAGACTAATTTTTGATAATTGGACACCTGTGACGTATCAGAACTGGAATCCAAACGACGAGGGTGAGACGACAGTTGATCCTATCTTTGGCTTCCTTTTGACTAATCATAACGACAGTAGGTGGCGCTGGGTTACTGAAAGGAATTACACGTACTATACAGGAGAAGACGGACTAAAACTTCCCTTTATTTGTGAGGATTCTCCGTTTTATTTGTAGCCGGAAGAGTGTTCTATTACGTAATGTTTCATTGTTTTAAAATGAAAATAAACTTTTGCCACCATTATATTTTATCATTGAAAAAATGCAGTGTTAGACCAGTGAGTAAAAAATGTTAATAATTGAATGGAATCTTCTAAACTTTATGTAGTTCATTTGTTATCTCGGGAGATATTTTCTAAATAAACTTCGGATAGCATGTAGACAGAATGCATATTGTGGCGTCTCGTTATCTTCGCACTTCTTCAGGGAAACTTACATTCAGATCTCTTCTTTCCAAACGTAGAAAATAATACCTAACACCAAGTGTTATTATAAAGTTTTATGCACCCGTAATCGAAGATTCGGGGCCATATATATTTTGCTCTGACCGTCCGTCTGTTTTTCTGTCTGTCTGTCTGTCAGTTTATCTGTTAGTCCGTAAAATAAGAACTTCAACCTTACCCATAATGTTTGATTGGTTGAAAAATGGCTTTCAATCTTTTCAGGTGTATTCCATGCGAAAAGACCTTTCCCAGGGTGTAAATATTTTTGACCTTTTGAACTTGATCTTGGAGTTTGACACACTTTAAAAAAAAATACCAAATAATAACCTTGGTCAAATTTTTTGAACGGTTAAATCAGGTAATTACTTGCTCCAAGTGTTGATTTCTTTTGACAGGTCCTCCTAGGTACCAACAATATTGACCATTTGACCTTGGCCTTATGAGTTTGACCTACTTTTGAAAAACTTTAACCTTGGCCGTAATTTCTGAATGGTAAGTGCTAGGGCTTTAATATTTCACCGCTTTATTTCTTGTGGCAAAAGCTTTTCTTGAATACCGACATTTTTTACCCTTTGATCTTGACCTCAGACTTTGACTACTTTTTAAAAATCTTCGGTCATAACTTTTTAATGGCTGATTCTAAAACTTTCGTAATTCACCTATGTATTTCTTCTGAAATTCATTTGTGTACTATTAATTTTGGCCTTTTGACCTGACAATTTTTGACTAACTTTTGAAAATCTTTAATTTTGGCCATAAGTATTGAACTGTTGGTCAGGGATGGGGTAATCGTAATCGAGTAATCGTAATCCATTGTAATGATTACTATTTTTCAAGTAATCGACAGTAATCTGTAATCGAAGAGATTTTCGATTACTTGTAATCGTAATTTAATCGATTACAGCTAAAATTGTCAATGTAATTATAATTACTTTTTCGATTACTTTCGATTATTTTATACATAAATGGATGTTATTTTGGAGAATTATTTCCAGTCAAACACACATAGATATCAAATATAAACCACCTAGTGTATAATGCTTGGATTTCCTTACATTTGTTATCATAACTTTAATAATGTTCTCAATAAAATTTGCATTGTAGACCTACTGGTCTAGTATTAAATAATTCAGAAGTGTACTTCAATCAATTATTAATAAAATATACAGATTTTTCGTGTGCATTTTACATTTGACCCACTGCCCTCTTGCTGCATGTCCTTTTTCATATTTCAGATGTTGAA
Organism: Saccostrea echinata; assembly: GCF_033153115.1. NCBI lineage: Eukaryota > Metazoa > Mollusca > Bivalvia > Ostreida > Ostreidae > Saccostrea > Saccostrea echinata. The sequence goes on along the minus strand of NW_026889782.1, from coordinate 35,741,562 downwards.
AAACTATGTCTTGTATAATAGAAAATTATAAATAGCTAAAACAGATTTAAGTGCTGTATTAGATATAAATAATTTGGTAAATAAACTACATTGTACTCGAAGAAAAAAGAAGATGGAAATACTTATTCATATCTAAAAATGCTTAAACAACTTAAAATTTGCAAAATCATTCTCAAGATTTCATTCAAAATTGTAAGGTTGCTCTTTTTGTCAGTGAGAGGTCATAAGTCTATATTTTTAAGAGAGGGAGTTAGTGTCACTTAGTGTTTGCCTATCTTGGCTAATTAATTGACTGAGGTGTAAACTGTGAACTACCTCCTAGTGTTTAACTTTTATAATTCATTGAGTTCCACGGAATACAAACAATATTTTATAATTGATAGTTCCATTGAAGACAAACAATATTATTAAAACAATTAATAGCTCTCAAAACACTTATTTCAATACAGAATGAAACTGTGCTATTAGTTTAATTACTTAAAGACACATTTAATTTATATGTTTATTACTAAGAGTTCTAATTTACTTATTTTTTTTAAAAAGACACGTACAGGAATGTTTAATGTGTACTGTTAACATACGGGCAGCCCAAATACTTCTAATGAAGTAATTCACAATAAAATATTGAATAATTTTTGCAACAAGTCAATAAATATGGAGGTTCAGATCCAAGGTTGAAAGGAATAATTAATTCCTTGGCACATTTTATTTTAGGAATCATGTCTCCACTTTCCATTGTAGAGAATCCCTCATTTGGGTATTTAGTGAGAATGTAAGCCATTATAATAAAACTTTAAAAGAGTCTGCACTAAAACTGCAGGACACATTCAAACTTCAATGGATAACATCAACCTTTACCATTTTAATATTGCTTTGAAATTTGAAGGGATAAAAACTTGGAAGTAATCGATTATTAATCGATTACATCTTCCAAAGTAATCGATTACAATCGATTACAGGACACAAATGAGTGTAATCGATTAATAATCGATTACACAAAATTCCTCTAAGTAATCGATTATTAATCGATTACATTTTTCAGTAATCGTGCCCATCCCTGCTGTTGGTGCTTTAATAGCTTTTAGATTTCAAAGGTGAACTCATTTTGACAAGACCATTTTTTTAGTACCAACAATGATGATCTCTTGACCTTAACCTTAGAGTTTAACTTGCAAATGACAACCTTCGCGATAAGCGGCCATACGAGGGCATCATTGTTTCCCCCAAAAAACTTGCTGTATTAACATCAGCTCCTTAAAAAAACTCTTTCTCTTTATTGGACTACAAGTACCAAACTGCAGTCTATATATATTTTTTTGGAAATATGTATCATAGTCCATACACCGCATAATAGAGAATGAATTGTCTTAACACAGACTTAAGCATTGAATCTTTTTTTTTTTTTGTTTTAATGTTGTCTCATAATATTAACGGTGAGTGCAAACAAATTGAGAAACGCGAGCTAGCGCTTTATGAAAATTTGTTTGTACACACCATTGCTGATTCGAGACGGCATCTTTCAAAAAATAATGATTCAATGCTTATATATACTTTTTTTTTACTCCTCGCCTTGCTTCTTTTAAAAAAAAAAATGTGTTATCCCTCTGGTAGATTACAATTAATAGAAGTAAATGCGAATTTTGATTTCCGCTTATGACATTGCACTTACACGGCGTTGAACTTTTGTGACGTCAGAGTTAAATGCATACTATAACCTTTTGCGCTCCGCCAACCCCAACCCCCCCCCCCCCGTCTTTGTTATTGTGTTTTGAATGCGTAGCTATCAACACATTTTATTAACAAAATACTTGTGAAATGTAAATATATCTATCTGTGTTTCAACCCGAACAAAAATTACCGTGACGATATTAGTCTTCCATGATGAATCTTGTACATTAAAGAGCGGAAAACTCTAATTTTTATCTTTTTTAAATGATTATCTGTAGCAATAAAAGATATTTATCTTAAGAAAATATTATGTTTTGACTCTAACCTCATAACATACCCTTGCTAAAAACGTTAGACCTCTAAGACGTACGAATCCGGCATCATTGCGTTTCTTGCCAGAAAAAAAATAAGCCAAATAAATATATTAATGGTATAATTCAATTTGTAGAAAGAAATATGAAGTACATCTGACGTCAAATATTTAGCTCATTTTTTTTCCACCAAAAAAAAAAAAAAAAAAAAAAAAAAAAAAAAAAAAAAAAAAAAAAAAAAATGGAACAAGAGCATCCCAAAAAAAGAAGCAATTATTGTAATGTATATAAAGTATATTAAGTATATAATGGATTATGTCTGCTCATCCATTCAAAATATGCATTCATGGAAAAAAGATGGGGACATTTCTTTAAAGAAGTCTAATCCTGGATATATTGTACTGCGGAACATGAACATCAAATGTAACTAATTATGATTAGGTTATAAAATATCTTTAATACAATGAAACGTGTTTTATCCGACATGAACTGGGATAAAATAAACATGATGTAAGATTACACAGTGTAAAGATAATAAAAATTAGTAGAAATGAGAATGAAATTCAATGTCGGAATTCACAGATTGTACAGGTGTCGGAGAAAACAGTTTCCACTGTAATACTTTTTATAATAGAACAATCTTTATCCCAATTATCCGTCTAGGCATCTTCATGTGGCAGTGTTTGTAAATAAGAATGAAATATTTCTAATTTCAAATTTATTACAACACATATTATGTACAGCTTTAACTGGGTACATTTGGTAAGGAAAATTGATAAAACATTATTCCTTCAGCAAATAGTTCAACCACAAATCCCCCTCAAAACATGATCCTTTTCAAGTTTTCTCTCTTAATATATAACATTATCCAAAAAAAAAAAAATGAATAGAATCCCGTGATAAATTTAAAATTGTCTCTTTTATCAGAAATGTTTCATTTGACTGATTGGTGATCGTCGTCAATTTTAGGCCTGGTCTATCAATTTTGAATGTCCATCTGTTGTAAGTAAAAAAAATTAAAAGTATTAAATAATGTTTAAGAAAAATAAAGGGGTATGTTTAAAAAAAAAGAAAAAAAAAATTAAATAATGTTTTATGAAAAAAGTAAAAGAATTTAATAATGTTTTAGTAAAAAGGGCATGTTTTATGCCTTTTACGAATATTCTGATAACCGTTTAAAATGTTCAAGGAAATACCAAATATTAAATACGGGTTTTTAAGATTGAGTGTTGTTTACCTAGTGACGTTTTATTAACATCATGCTCTGCCTCACATTTGCCCCACTCACTACTGTAGGATACCAAGGATACTCCCAGATTGCCGGGGACCAGGGACCGTTGAGGAAGGCGTGGTAACAGGCGTTAAACCACCAGCCTCCTCCCCATTTAGCAGCACAGTTATCACTCCACCTGTCGTTATCCCTGTCTGGTGTGCTGAAGTACATCCCAGACAGGTTGTAGCGAGAACTCCACGAGTTTAACATACGGTCACCTGTAGAAAAAATACATCACAGAGATAATAGATTGATTCATTTAAGTATTGAATCATTATTTTATGCAGGATATAGTCTCATAACTGCAAAAGTATTTGCAAACGAATTGAGTAACGAGCTTTATCGCTTATATTATTTTACATTTTTAACTCCTTGCCTTGACTGTAAATTTGATTTAAATTTCAAATTCCTTGTATTATCCTTAGGATAAGTTACAATTAATAGAAGAGACATTACAACAGATTCTGTTCAATGTGAGCGCGAATTTTGATTTTGATTTTCACTCCCGACGTAGCACTTCCAAGGCGTTCAACGTTTGTGACGTCAAAATAAAACGCATACTTTAACCTTTTGACCCCCTGTCTGTGTTATGGTGTTTTGAATGCCGTAGCATTTCTCAGCAAAATACATTAGGAATGTAAATATATCACATTAATTTTATTGTCAGTAATACTGAAGTACATGTAAGATAGACGGCTTCTCGTGCTGTCTTCTGTACATAGCGACACCATTTATAAAACACACAATACAAAACGCTATGCAATTCATACAGCATCCTTTCTAATGGAACAATAAACCCCAGGCGTATTACAATTTTAAAGTATGATTAAAAAAACGAAATAATTTTTTTGGTAAAAGTCACTGGAAATATAAGAACAAGGAATATATCCATAATATATTAAAAATTGATATGTGTTAGAGACTGTGACTTAAAAATGCATAAAATGCAATACGAAGCAAATCATTCAAAATGATAACAAGGTAAGAAATGATGGTTTTAAAATATCAGATTTTCATTTAATATAGAATAGGTATTGTAAAATTGAAATGCCCTGAGATGTTTTGAATTCGGCTGTTTTAATTTGACTATGTTCCAGATCAAATAATTTTCTTTGAACATCAAGCTTTCATAAACATTTTGACATTATATATGAAATACGCACTGTAAACTTCCTAATCATTAGTAGTTAAAAATGTAAATTATTGAAAATCATCAAGAAACTCAAGCTGAATAACAATAGTGGATCAAACGTAGTTACTGGATAAACAGGTTACTGGATATACAGGTTACTGGATATACACGTTACTGGATATACACGTTACTGGATATACTAGCTACTGGATATACTAGTTACTGGATATACTAGTCACTGGACATACTAGTTACTGGATATACTAGTTACTGGATATACACGTTACTGGATATACACGTTACTGGATATACTACTTACTGGATATACTAGTTACTGGATATACTAGTTACTGGATATACTACTTACTGGATATACACGTTACTGGATATACTAGTTACTGGATATACTAGTTACTGGATATACTAGTGACTGGATATACTAGTTACTGGATATACAAGTTACTGGATATACTACTTACTGGATATACTAGTTACTGGATATACTAGTTACTGGATATACTAGTTACTGGATATACTAGTTACCGGATATGCTTGTTACTGGATATACTAATTACAGGATATACTAGATCCTGGATATACTAGTTACTGAATATGCTAGTTACTGGATATACTAGTTACTGGATATACTAGATACTGGATCTACTAGTTACTGGATATACTAGTTACTGAATATGCTAGTTACTTGATATACAAGTTACTGTATATAGTAGTTACTAGATATAGTAGTTACTTGATATAGTTGTTACTGGATATACTAGTTACTGGATATACTAGTTACTGGATATACTAGATACTGGATATACACGTTACTGGATATACTAGTTACTGGATATACTACTCACTGGATATACTAGTTACGGGATATACTAGTTACTGGATATACAAGTTGCTGGATATACTAGTTACTGGAAATACTAGTTACTGGATATACTAGTTACTGGATATACTAGTTACTGGATATACACGTTACTGGATATACTACTTACTGGATATACTAGTTACTGGATAAACTAGTTACTGGGTGTACTAGTTACTGGATATACTAGTTACTGGATATACTAGTTACCGGATATGCTAGTTACTGGATATACAAGTTACTGGATATAGTACTTACTGGGTATACTGGTTACTGGATATACTAGTTACTAGATATACACGTTACTGGATATACTAGTAACTGGAAATGCTAATTACTGGATATACTAGTTACTGAATATACTAGTTACTGGATATTCTAGTTACTGTATATACTAGTTACTTGATATACTAGTTACTGTATATACTAGTTACTGGATATGCTAGTTACTGGATATACAGGTTACTGGAAATACTAGTTACTGGATATACAGTACCCGCATCGTTATTCTTTACAGGATACACGATACGATAGGATACACGCACGATACGATAGGATAAACGCACGATACGATAGGATACATGCATGATAGGACAGGATACACGCACGATAGGATGAACCCAAAACACGATAAACGCAAAACACGATAAACCTGATAAACGATCTTCACGATAGGATAAACGCAAACCTGATAGGATTGTTTTAAAATGCGAAACGTTTTTTGACAAGACGAAAAGTTTCCTCTTTGATATACTGTAGAATGATAATTTTAATTACTTACAAAGCCGCAATTTTAAATCGAAACGATAAAACATTTTAAATCTATCGTTATAAAACATTTGAAGTAATGATGTTTTTGTAAAAGATGCGTTTTTTGTCAATAAAATTGATCGTCATCAAATTCAAACTGTAATTATTTTAAGATTAACTCCACTCTATGATGGAAAATAGGCGATTTTTTGTGTAATCATACAAATGTCGAAATTCTGTCGAATCGTTAAATTTGAATTTGGAGTCGTATAATTGCGGAAATTTTAATTTGTTGGTGGCTCAAAAATTCCGTAAACAGGCGCAGTTTTACACCCAAGTGCAATAAATTCAATATCTTTTGCTAGAAGTCTGCGAAGTATCCAAAATCGCCTTTAATAATTTGTATTTAATAAACCAAATCTTACGAAAAAAATTACTAGTCTTAATTTAGGGGACACAATTGAAAAATTATTTTATAATTATTTTAAGGTTAATGCTTTCTCCTCTAAGTTTTTACGAATTTTCTTTTATTTATATTTTATATAAATTAATTAAATTTTCTTTTACGTTTTAAAATTCCTCAAATTCGCTAGTTGCATTGAGACAGACCGTGCTCTGGACTGTGATTAATTAATCTCCCCTATATGTGAATATATATGTCACACATATCCCGTGCACATAGAAATTATTTACATATTCCAAGTACATACATTGTATATGTATATATGAGGAAGGAGACCGGCAAAAAGAAATCGAATTTAATAAAATTAATAAACGTCACTAGATCTGTCATCATCTATTATCCGAAAAAAATATCGCATGTCCATTCTTTTGTATTTATTTTGGAATTTTTAATGTTATAGGCCTTTAAGATTAAGCTAGAAGGGAGCATGCAATTGTATACCAAAAAATGTTACAGTGTACCAACATGTGTAGTATAAAGTAGAAATACAATGCTTATAAAATATTGCCCATAGAAAATAATAATGTCTTTAACCATTTTTGTTTGCTATTCAAAACATTTGTATTAGAACTCCCCCCCCCCTTCCCGCCGCCTCCAAAGAAATCACATTGCTTTCTACGCGTGCTTGTGTTATAAGCATTTACAATAATAGAACTTGTATCTACTATAGACACGTGTAAGCAAAGCTTACAATGTATGTGAATATATTTATTGTTTACTTAAACTTTGTATTAAATAAGTAACATTGAATGATTACATACATGTACACTTGTTTACAACGTATTAGAACACACACAAAAAATAAATAAATAATAAATCAATTTCCAACAAGTGGATTTTCGGACTGAATAATTGTCAATTATTGCTATTAGACTTTGTATAAATTGTTACAAAACAACGTCGGCAAAAATAGACAAAACATTGTAAATTCTGAAAGTCTTAACCACATTTGAGGCACAGTCAGCAGGGAAGGGGTTCCATAACCACCCCACCCCCCTCCAAAAAAAGGCCCGATTCAAAATGCCAAAAAAAAAAAATAAATAAATAAATAAATAAATAAAAATATATATTGACTTCTTCAATATAGTCACGTATTAAATGCAATCGATAAACACTAGTAAAATTAAATTCAAGGTATTTACCAGTCTTGTGTATCACGGCAGAACCGGGCGATTTCTTTTATTTTTTTTTTTTTTCATGTATCTTTCAGACGCCGTTAACAAGGACAGACAACACAGAAAACCCGAAGATCCAGAAGTTTTTTTTTTTTTTTTTTTTTTTTATTTGATCACACCAATCATGTTTATGATTGTAAACCTATAAAAGTTACATAAAAATATACAGATGAACTAATTCAACGGAGTTTGGAGGACGAACCTCGCCTATATTTTATTTGATTCAATTATTCAATTTTTAATCTGTAACGGAAGTGTACATTTACCATTTTTTTAGTATAAAATCTTTAATTGTTGATTAAGTGTTGTTCATACAAATTATGAATAATATCCAGAAAATAAGTAGTTGTATTTCATTGAAATCCAGTAGGATTCAAGGTAAATACTTGACACCAGGTGAGAGAGGAGTTCAGGCATGTCTACTTTGAATACACAAGGGCGTTCATGTAGGGGAAGGGGGAGGGGTGCCTTGATCTGACAAGAAGACCGTGTACTGATTGGGCAGGTACATGTACATATAGGTGTCAGTTGTCTCGGGAGTGCTTCCACCTGTCACTTAGTTAAGGTATATATTACTTCATATCCACGCCGAAACAGGCAAGTTGCATAATAAAAATTTGTGTGATTTGTTTATTTATTTATTTTTTTTTACATCTTCTAAATGCAGTAGTTAAATATGAATGGCAAACATCTATATTATAATACATACTTATTATATGATGAATTGAATGGAGCATGTTCATGTATAATAAATTGTCATTAAACTTGTAGACACATCATAGAAACAAATAAATAAAAAATGATAATAAAAATGAACAACAAAACTTGCGCACATGCACAAAATTTATGTTTCCGTCATTGATAAAAAGGATAGACTTAATAAAGATTCTGTTATTTTTTAATTCATAATTTATTTTTTGCACATATACCTAATGTTTTATGTTTCTATAATTATCAAAACAAAGTTAATAAAGATCTTGCTTCTGTGACTCTGACTGTGTAAAGGGATTATAATACTTCTATCTTTGACAAAAATATTTCTTACATATCGACAAATTAAAAAAAAAAATAACGAATGACTCAAACAGTAGATCGATTATTTCATGTCCAAAAATAGAATTTGACTTTCGAATTACCCTCTCTGCTTGGTCACGGAACTTGACGTTTATTTATTTATTTATTTATTTATTTATTTATTTATTTATTTATTTATTTATTTATTTATTTATTTTCTTAAACAAATATACCAGAGTATTGATTTCTCTTTCTGTTCAACAGTTAGATTAATCCTAAATAAATTAACAAAACGAAAAATGAACTCGAGACATCTCGGGAGTTTCTCTTTAAGGTAAGGATAAAAAGCGAGAGTTTCCGAATGCACACGATAAACGCAAAACACGATTTACGATAGAACCTGATAAACGGAAAACACAATAGAAAACGCCAAACGTGATAAACGGAAAACACGACACGATAGTATACGATAGGATACACGCACGATACAACAGAATACACGCACGATACGATAGGATAAACGCAGGATAGAACACGATAGAATTGTAAAGAATAACGATGAGGGTACTGTATTAATTACTGGATATACTAGTTACTGGATATACTAGTTACTGGATATACAAGTTACTGGATATACAAGTTACTGGATATACTAATTACTGGATATACTAGTTACTGGATATACTAGTTTCTAGATATACTACTTACTGGATATACTATTTACTGTATATACTACTTACTGGATATACTTATAACTGGAAATGCTAGTTACTGGATATGCTAGTTACTGGATATACACGTTACTGGAAATACTAGTTACTGGATATACTTGTTACTGGATATACTAGTTACTGGATATACTAGTTACTGGATATACTTGTTACTGGATATACTAGTTACTGGATATACTTATAACTGGAAATGCTAGATACTGGATATGCTAGTTACTGGATATACACGTTACTGGAAATACTAGTTACCGGATATACTTGTTACTGGATATACTAGTTACTGGATATACTAGTTACTGGATATACTTGTTACTGGATATACTAGTTACTGGATATACTTATAACTGGAAATGCTAGTTACTGGATATGCTAGATACTGGATATACACGTTACTGGAAATACTAGTTACTGGATATACTTGTTACTGGATATACTAGTTACTGGATATACTAGTTACTGGATATACTTGTTACTGGATATACTAGTTACTGGATATACTAGTTACTGTATATACTAATTACTGGATATACTAGTTACTGTATATACTAATTACTGGATATACTAGTTACTGGATATACACGTTACGGGATATGCTAGTTACCGGATATACTAGTTACTGGATATACTATTTACTGGTTATACTAGTTACTGTATATACTTATTACTGGATATACTAGTCACTGGATCTACTAGTTACTGTATATAATAGTTACTGCATGTACTAGTTACTGGATATACTAATAACTGGATATACTAGTTACTGGATATACTAGTTACTGGATATACTAGTTACTGTATATACTAATTACTGGATATACTAGTTACTGGATATACTAGTTACTGGATATACTTGTTACTGGATATACTAGTTACTGGATATACTAGTTACTGTATATACTAATTACTGGATATACTAGTTACTGGATATACACGTTACGGGATATGCTAGTTACCGGATATACTAGTTACTGGATATACTATTTACTGGTTATACTAGTTACTGTATATACTTATTACTGGATATACTAGTCACTGGATCTACTAGTTACTGTATATAATAGTTACTGCATGTACTAGTTACTGGATATACTAATAACTGGATATACTAGTTACTGGATATACTAGTTACTGGATATACTAGTTACTGTATATACTAATTACTGGATATACTAGTTACTGGATATACTAGTTACTGGATATACTTGTTACTGGATATACTAGTTACTGGATATACTAGTTACTGTATATACTAATTACTGGATATACTAGTTACTGTATATACTAATTACTGGATATACTAGTTACTGGATATACACGTTACGGGATATGCTAGTTACCGGATATACTAGTTACTGGATATACTATTTACTGGTTATACTAGTTACTGTTTATACTTATTACTGGATATATTAGTCACTGGATCTACTAGTTACTGTATATAATAGTTACTGCATGTACTAGTTACTGGATATACTAATAACTGGATATACTAGTTACTGGATATACTAGTTACTGGATATACTAGTTACTGTATATACTAATTACTGGATATACTAGTTACTGTATATACTAATTACTGGATTTACTAGTTACTGGATATACTAGTTACTGGATATACACGTTACTGGATATACACCTTAATGGATATACTAGTTACTGGATATACTAGTTACTGGATGTACTAGTTACTGGATATACTAGTTACTGGATATACACGTTACTGGATATACTAGTTACTGGATATACTCGTTACTGGATATACTAGTTACTGGATATACTAGTTACTGGATGTACTAGTTACTGGATATACTAGTTACTGGATATACACGTTACTGGATATACACGTTACTGGATATACTAGTTACTGGATATACTAGTTACTGGATATACACGTTACTGGATATACTAGTTATTGGATATACTAGTTACTGGATATACAAGTTTCTGGATATACACGTTACTGGATATACTAGTTACTGGATATACTACCTACTGGATATACTAGGTACTGGATAGACAAGTTACTGGATATACTAGTTAATGGACATACACGCTACTGGATATACACGTTACTGAATACACTAGTTACTGGATATACTAGTTACTGAATATACTGCCTACTGGATATACACGTTACTGAATATACAAGTTACTGGATAAACTAGTCACTGGATATACTAGTTACTGGATATACTGCTTACTGGATATACTAGTTACTGGATATACTAATTACTGGATATACTAGTTACTGGATATACTAGTTACTGGATGTACTAGTTACTGGATATACTAGTTACTGGACATACTAGTGACTGGATATACTGCTTACTATATATACTAGTTACTGGATATACTAGATACTGGATATACTAGTTACTGGATATACACATTACTGGATATACACGTTACTGGATATACAGGTTACTGGATATACCAGTTACTGGATATACTAGTTACTGGATATACTAGATACAAATAATTAAACATAATTTTCTTGGTTTTTAAGATATATAATTTAAAATTTCTACTACTTAGCAGTGACTAATTCAATGCCTGCGGAATTTGTGAATTGTGCTCACAAATGATATCGTAAAATACAAAAAAGAAGTATGCTTAACGCAGAATCAAAGACGTTTACAGAATACTCTTTTTTCAACAACTAAATAAACATTACATGCAAAGAATTATATGATGGTTAACCCCTAACCCTAACCCTAACCATGGTGCACTTGATTTGAACCCAATTTTCAGAACTTACCTAAAAAAAAAGCACTTACCTAAGGTTCCATTGGCCGGTCCTGCAAGAAAGAGTTGATATTTTTCTGTTTCATCGGACACAGAGAAGCGATCGTACAACTCATACAGCCTTGTACCATTGTGGAGAGTGATGGCAGCATAGAGGAATGAGTTGTTTTCTTTTGTTAACTGATGGATTATATCATTTCCTGCATTAAGATATATTTAAAATCAACTGTAAAGTGTATTGCATACAATTAATTCTATTTTGAATATGAATATACCTTGATGAAAATCAAATTAATTTCTTAAGCTGTAGACACTAGTGCTAATTTTTGTCTCTTTAATACCATGCCACTAAGTGATTTTTAATTACCTCTTGCCTTCATTATTTTCTTATTATTTAAGATACAAATTAAACAGGATAAGTCAGTATTGTCGAAACATACTACCCAGTCTTAAAACCAAATCTTTGATACGCTTCAGTTTTATATCTGCCACAATAAAGAAATGTTGTCAAACTTCGTAGCGGGTGATAGCCCTTATTTGAAAGTGATTTACACTTACCAAGCCAGAGGTCCTGTTCAGATGAACGAAAACCATTCTTATATTCCGTCCAGGTCCTATCAAAACTCAGGGACCCGTTTACGCGTTTCTGAATTGCCTTTGAAAATTAAAATGTATAACAATACAATTCATTGGTTCGAAGAAGAATTGTAGAATCAATGTGTTATGATTTATCAACTCAAATTATACATATATTTTTTTTTAATTCTACAATCCTTTAAACAACAAGAACACTGACTGTAAATTATTTTTTGTACTTTTAATTTTGATATAAACTAGATACCGTCCACCCTCCGTCCCTTGTCTCCATGTCGCAGTAAACTCTGACAGGACTGGTAATGGTGCCATGGGGGTAAATGTCATACACCCCTGTATCAGTGTAACCATCTGCGTGAAGATCCTTACAATCTAAGGGAATAACTGAAAAAAAAAATACTGGAATCATATTATGCCTAAATACAGATAGTGAGAGGATACATTATACCTGCAAGATATATTAAGGTTAATTGTTGAAGCTAAATTGTGAACTACAATGTAGATTATGTTAAGCTCTCCCTAATTACATGAAATTATTTTGGTTTTCTAATTGTTTCAGATCTTTAATGTATGATATGGTAAAAAGTATTTCTAAAATTTAATACAATTAATCCCAATACTCTGTTGATAATTCGAACATTATTTGTATTTCTTATAGGAATGTTAATGAGGAATACATTTATAGATCAGATGGTGTACCACGTGGACAGTGTAAGAGAACTAATTTTACTTCTAAATAAAATACATGGCAATGATATCGTTTCTTTCAGCTGATATAAGGTATGTTAAAGTGAACATTTCCTAAATTCTTAGGTCCGTACAATGACCTTGTTTTCAAATACAGTCTGTTGTTGTATTGAATGTAGACTGACATCTTTAACACAGATTTTAAGGCCTTTATTTTCACAATGAAATGTCCACGAACTTTCCGTTTTCCAGATCAGGACAGGGGACACACGGTGGATCTGACCGGTAGACAGAGGGTGCTTACTACTGCATGGCGAAGGATTCTCCACCCAGCTATCAGGACAGTTATTTGCAAGATAGCGATTTCGAGTTCCTAGCAAAAAAAAAAATCTTTCTTTCTCGATTATTTAGTCAATTACAAGCTATAATTTTCTAATGGTTAAGAATGATACAGTGTCATTAAGCTAAAAATTAATATTATTACTGTAGAATCACCGTGTGAAAATTTTACCTTATATTTGTCATTAATATATCCTATACAATAGAAGTTTTTTTTTTTTTTTTTTTTTTTTTATCAAAGTTAATACTAACAGAAAGTAAAGAAAGATAAAATAGTGGAATCACAAAATATAATTCCATCAACCTCAAATTAATCCTTAATTAGAAATAAAAATAAGAAGAAAACATCAGTAAAGAGACAAAAATATTATTCAGAATTAATAATGTTGAAAACACAATTGTTTATACCGCATAAAACAGTAATCTCACGGGAAAAAATCGCATCATGAATAGTAAATATTGATAAACCTCTTTGACCTAAAAGGAGTGCGATAAAAGCAGATGAAGCGTTTAGAGTGTTTTTTGTGATTTATGTCAGACAGACAGGCGCAGTGGTTAGAGCATCTGCTCTAGAGTCGCCGAGTTAGGAGCTCATCCTTACGTCGCGGGTTCGAATCCACCGCGGGACGTGGAGACTGGACCTTCGGATAAGACTGTATAAAACGATGTCCCCTGTCGCAGTAGGTGTTGGCAGGAAAAAGATTATTCACTTCTCAATGGCCCCTGAGTGCCGAACATAGGTATAAATTTGTAGCCCTTCATCGGCAAGTGGTGGCGTCTCCATGTGAGTGAAAAATTCTCGAATTGGATCTTTAAAAACAAACAACCAAACAAGCAAACAGACATAAGAGAAATAACAATTATACATACAGTTATCAGAGTAGTATCTCCAACCGGCCTCATCAGACATCTCAGAGGTTAATCTTTTCTTGTGGGTACGACATTTCTTCATTTGAGAGTTGAAACCAAAGAAGACGCATTCCCTTTGACACATCGCGGCACACTCGGTCAATAAATGAGAATTATATTCTCCTAAAAGTTCGTTATTTGATTTCTTATCATTAAATTCCAGTATCGCGGTATATTTCTGTGAAATAATGATAGGTTCGGATAAAACTATGAATCCGACAATAAAAGAGATAAGACACTGATTGCTCATTTTTTCTTCTTTTTTTTAAGGAAAAAAAGTAACTGCTGCGTTCCTGTGAAAGTTTGCTAAATGGTCTTTCAACCGCCAAATATATATATATATCAGAACCTTAATCAATGACAGAAAAGTGATTGGCTAACCGTTACGTACTCTGTATTTTGCAATCGTTTAAGTATCGATTTTATTGAAGTTAATATGAATTGTCATAAATGATTACTTTGCAATTGCAATTCCAATATCAAAATGAAAAGTTTGCTGTTTTTTTACATAGTTTATGCCTCTAATGTTAAGACACTGTTTTTTTTTTTTTTTTTTTTTTTTTTTTTTTTTTTTGGTTAGCTGTCTTGAAAATATCGAATTTTTATACATATTTTCCTTTTTCACTATTGGCCTCTTACTCAATGCAATTAAAATTCTGCGATTTCGGTATTCAAGTTCAAAGAAACAAATATCTGATTCTCGGAATTTATTAAGAATTTATTGAAGTGTTTCAACTTTTATACATTAGCCTCCAAATGTCAGTGTAACACATTAAATTATCAATTTTTTTTTTTTTTTACTTTTGAATTTAATTTTTCGGATTACAACCCTCGAGCACACCTTAGAAAGACATTATGTAGACTTTGTAATATACAGTGGTAAAAGTGTTCTTTGAGATCGTTCTAAGACGTATTAAAAATCTTTCAAAAATGGCAAGATTTTACGATACATGTTCTAAATAAAGGGTTCAAAATACGTTGTTTTTACAAATTACAAATCATGGTAAGTAGATATTATTTGTAACTTATGAAACTCATACTCATTATTTTAACCTCCAAAGTGAGGCGCAATAATTGTTTGGATTGTACAAATAATGCATAAAATGCACATAGAAACAGGCGTGTTTGCGGAGTTATTTCTGTTTTATTTATACTGCTGAGAGTCTTGTTCTTCATGTTTTGTTTTAAAAACATGACAAAGTTCACAGGAAATATGTTTTTCTAATAGAGTAGAAAGCCTTATAATAAATCAACCAACGAACGATACCAGATGAATAAAAATCATCCATGATAAAGTAATTGGATAACTAACTAAAGTAATAACTATAAACCAGCTATGAAGAGAAATTTGGAATAGCTGACTTATCATATTAAAATATTTTTTGGTCCTGGCAGAGCTCGGTACCAATTTGTTTAAAAAAAGTTTTAACAAAAACGATGATTATAGATCCGCTTACGACGTCATCATGTATTACAGAACCCGGTATACTGGACACACGGAACCATCACTTCATTGCATTAATTAATATATCACAAAAATTGTGACTTTATTAGAGGCATACAACTTCAACGTCTACGAAAAGGCTTTACACTTCATCAAAAAAGTTTGGAACTTTTCAAATACCCTCCGTTTATAATTTCATGGAGTAAAGATTTACCAGCAGAATAACATTAATTAGATTTAAAATCATATCATTTTTTTCATTTTCAAATAATAATGCCACAAATTGCAATCATGAAATATGATGATAACGAACAGGAATCAAGCTCAATAGTCCATTGAAACAAAACAAATAGGAAGCAGAGCAAATACGGACATCTAAAAACATCAGAGGTGGGGTCAGGTGTCATAGAGGAGTAAGTATCTCTGTCCACCGCTCCCACCCCCTGTGCTCCTTGTCATTATCGAGCAAACGGTAAAACCATGATATTGTCTATATAGTAATTTGCTAAGTTAGCAATTACGTAAGGAAAATATCTGCACGTGCAATTTTAAAAGCGATTACAACATAAACCAGGAAGAAATTTGCTCTGTTGTCAGTAAGCAAACGGTCAACGCTGACAGGTCGAAGGGGGTGCAACGGAATATTAAAAAGTGAAATCTTCTGGTTTAAAATATCTGGAAATAAACTTGCTTGTCGATACATCTTAGTATACACGTACAACTTGCTTTACTGTAAATACCCCTGTATTTAAATTGCTATGAAGATGAAATACTTGAAAATGTGAGAATAACACTCACATTAAGAAAAACTTAGTCTAAGGTCGTTTTATTATTTTATTATTCTCATAAACTTCGTAATAATTTATTTACATTTTTTGTTTTCAATTTGTACTAAAGTCAACGTAAATTGTTATTTGGAAATTAAAAATCGAACACCTGCTGCATTACAGAATTATATCTCTTATCATCCTCGACATTAACCAGCAATTACTTCGATAAATATTCATTTGAATTTTTTTTCCACTTAACAAAAATTTTACATGATTAAAAGATTTCCTTTAAAACACAGAGAGAGAGAGAAAAAAAAAGATTTAGAGAAGCTGAAGGTAAAACATAAAAAGAATTATTAATCATGCTTCTCAACAAGTTTATAACATAGTCGCATTGAACTTGTTATTGCACAGACTTATCATCCTCGCAAGCCAGGGGTCCTGAGTCAACACGTTGCCGTTGGACCCCTGGCATATTTCATTCAATATTCGTGGGCTTGCTTTTCTCATTGAGAAGCACCAATCAAATTAAAGCTTTCATAAATAGTTAGATAAGGATTCAGTTGACACCTCAAATGCACGTGTTACAAGTTGTTTATCATAGAATGGCTTAATGTGATTGGTTCAAAGATAAGAAAAACAATCAGGATTTGTAATTTTTCCGAAAGACGTCGCTACAGTCAGCCCATAAATATTGAATGAAATATGCCAGGGGTCCAACGGCAACGTGTTGACTCAGGAACCCTGGCTTGCGAGGATGCAGACTTATACGCTGATAAACATTATACCACAACGTACATTGAAATGTAGTTCGGGAACTAAATATAACTATATCCATTGGAAAATAGAAAGAAAAATCCGTCCGTAGACATACATCAGGTCAAAATGATGAACATAAGAAAAATTGAATGATTATTTCTATAAACACCTATAAAAAGGATGTTTAAGACCCCAAGACCCTACAAAATAAATACAAATAACTTATCACCTCAATTACCTTGACTTTTCATTGTAATCGATATAAGTATAAATACTGTATATAAAACAATTTACTCCTCTCACTTAGAGGTTTAATTCCTACTCGAAATATTTACATTACCAATATAATACTTTTTTTTTCTTTTTTGCTCAAAAGACAAATGATATTTAGTTTATCAACTTGATCTCTATCTTCCGATTATACAAAAAATAATCTTGTTAATAATTTAAAAGAAAATAAAAAGTAACTTTAAATGATTTAGAATTACAAAAAGATGAAATTCTTATAATATAATATATATAATTAACAATTTGTTAAGTTTTTATTTATCCATTATTTAAATTGAATACTAACATACGATATCAAGTACATATTATTCTTTTTTACCTATCCATTTGCTCCTATTTTCTCACTAACACTCATTCATTTTGGTTCATGGAAGCTTACTTGTTAATATATTTTAAAATTAAGAGAGAGAAAAATAGTTATATATCAATGTAAGTACACTAAAATAAGGAAAACCTCACGTATTGTAACAGATTAAAACTTAATATTATTGTCAAATAGACCTTCCCATTTATTCCATACATAAAATTTTTGCATTTCCAAATTCTGGCTTGCAATATATTTTTCAACCCTATATTAGTGTATAAGTAAAACAGAAGTTCCAGAACTTTTGGCAGTTTGCCTTTAAAAAACATGAAAAATATATTGATTTGTATACAAGACAGAAAATTTACAACTCTATAATATTTTGACAAAGGAAGTTCAACTAACAAAATATTAATTACATTAAAAGTCTGTCCGTGCAAAATTAAAAGAATCGTCCAAATGGAAGGTTGCAACCTAGGATTTTTTAGTGACTTAAAAATTTCTACATAAAAGTAGAAGTCAGAATATTTACAGAAAATTGTCGAACCTCGCATCTATTTCTACTTACAACTCATTTGCATATTTGTCGAAAATCACACTAAATTATACGGACAAAACCATGCAAACTGATTAATTCAAAAAGTGACCTTCTACCATCAGATTATTTTCGAATTGTGTTTTCTTTTCAAAAGCATGGTCTTATTTATATGCAAATAATGAAGAAAAACTTAATTCAAATGAATGTTTTATTTTTTAAAGGTCTTTTTATAGATTCTAAATTAATTAGTATGATTCTTTAGCAAATTTTAAATGCTATTTTCTCTCAAGACCAAGTACAAAATTCAATTAAAATAAGCGCAATCTTTAGAATGGTCTTAGGTCTACTATGTATTAAAATATTGAGCTTGGGAAATAATATCTACATGTTCAAGATAAACTTTGAAATACCATACTTTGCTACAATTTCGCATATTTCAAATAACAGCCTATTATCATATTTATCGGCTATTTCCTAAATATCTAAATGAAAAAAAAAGAAGAAAATTCTAAATCGAATATATATTTTTTTTTAAAAATAGGAATAACCGATTTAGATACTTCATATAAATTTCTATTGCTTATTTAAGCCCCCTGCAAACAATTTCCTGGAGTTAAATTGTTATCTCCCCTTGTTGGAACTCTTTGGTATTATTGGGTAAAAATGATATGTATATCAACATGGAATAACGAAGGTCATCATGGTGATGTATGATCATTTTGTATGAACAAAGGGAGTTGTGGATCATCATTGTACAATGAAAGTGGAAAACTCATTTTAAATATCTTTAAATGTAAGAAAAAAAGCAACAATCTAGCTAGAACAAGCAAATAGCCCCTGCGCTAAGGTCCATTATGTTGTATCGGTGTGTAGACAGGGAAATTGTGATGAAATCTAATTGTTAAAATGTTTATTATACATGTATGCTTTAAAACATCGTGATGACGTTTTGTTTATTAGAGAGACAAGCAAACATTGTGCATGTATGCGGATAGAAGATTCATCCTGAAACAAGCAAGGACAAAGCAAGTATCATGATACACGTTTACAATATTCCGCTTGTGCAAAGAACACACGAATGCAGCCAAAACATATGCCATTCAGTACAAACTGGAAAGAATTAAAAAAGGGCATGAAATTAAGATCTATAAACATGATAAAGGAGTGATAATTTCATTCAAATAGGAGGGGGGTGCTGTTGAATTTTGTCAGGGCATTTATTTTAGTTTTGTAGAATACATGTATTCTTAAAAAAATTGTATTAAGCTTTGTAATTTATTCGATACTTTGTCTGAATAACCATAATAGTAATAATAATACCCTTGCAGATAGAGTTTAATTTTAGGACATGACCGGAGACTTTTTTGTATATATTTATTCACTGAAACTAGTTGGAAGGGGGGGGGGGGGCATTCAAGGTCAGATTGACTTCTTCCCAGTGGAGGAAAGTTTACTCATTTTCAATTTCAGGTTCTATATACATGTGTATCTACCCAGTAGTTTCACCCCATCCACCCACCTCCCTACAAATGAAACTGAAATGGTTGTTCCCCAAGAAAATGGATGTTATAATAAATAATTAATAATGGTTCTTTTTTTATCAGGATGGTTATACCAGTTTCAATGAGCAAAATAAAAAAAAAAGGTATATACTGAGAAATTTATTAGGTGTACATACACCCCGATATGTACAGGGACTCACATAGGATCATAAACATAATTTTGGTAAAACTTTTCATTACTTATAAAATATACACATTTTGCATGAATATTACCAGTTACAATGTAGTGCAGCACATGTATATGCAGTTTATCTACGGAATTTATAATGACCATGTAATTTTATTGAAATAATTGTGCTTTTATATCTGTGCTAACATTCCTTTTCACAAGACTTGAATACTGTAACATGTATAATATTCCATGATCTGATAACAAAGCACAACAGAAGCTATTGAAGTTACACAATTATGGATATTAGAGCATGTCAACAAAGGAGGAGGTGCATGCTGATGACAGTTATACATATGAACCAGAGCAAGAATAAACGCTCAAAGGTTTAATGGAAAAAGTTCACTAATAGACTATCTCATAAATGAAATCATTATATATGGAAGCATGTTTACAGCAACAAGGAAAATGCCTCGACATAGTAAATCATTTACAAGCAAGAAAATATTTGATTGCTATTGGTCAGACTTAGAGGTTGAAAAGAATATTACAGATATAGTGATACCCATATCAGAAGGATGGGTCATGAAGATAATCAAAAAGATAATCAAAATTCTAATTAAACGACACTTAGTGCTGAAGTGAAAGAAGCAAGGTATCCGAATAGGGTCATTTGCAAAAGCTCAGCAGCGTGTTCAGAAAAAAACACAAGGTCGCAAACATACTACACGCCATCACTACGTAGTAGTAGTTGTGGTAATAGTACAGACAATAAAACGTGCTACTACATCACTTGCACGGTTCGGTTCGTTTCGTTTTGTGTACGGTACGGCACGCTTCTTGCACGGAACGGTAGCTTTGTGAACCGTACGGTTCGCTTTGTGCACGGTACGGTACGCTTCTTGCATGGAACGGTTCGTTTTGTGAACGGTACGCTTTGGTGAAGGGTATGTAAATTAAGTAGGCGGAGCTTGTACGCTTTAGTTGATGATTGGCTACTTCATAAAGTCTTTTATTTCTTTATTATGATCTCTTTATTTTATATCAATGGAAGGACGGTGTTGCATGCATTTTTTAACAAGCTGATTTTAAGTTAAAGCTGTTAAAAATATTTCCATTTTACAACTGTATTTTCGTTATTACATGTAACTAGTTGTCTTATTTACTGTATCTTTTTTTTTTTAATTTACTTTCTGTATGAACTACTTTCAATCTTTAAAATAAAATACATATATATTATTATAACAGTAACTTGATCCGAAGAGCCGTATCACGTCAAGTTGACAGGCGCGGATCATCAGATCAAACGAGACGCGAAGCGTCGAGTTTGATCTGATGATCCGCGCCTGTCAACGAGACGTGATACGACTCTTCGGATCAAGTTACTGTTATAATGATAAATTTATTATATACCTCTTAACAACTAGCAAAATATGAAAAAAGAAAAAAACTTTTTGGATCAATTACATAACTTTTATCCATTAAACAAACCATTTTGTCAAGGAACTTTTTGATGCGCGAGAATAAAAACGTCATTTATCTGTGTACTACGTCATCAGTTTCAGAGAGGGGTGATATGGATTCAGAAAACCACAGTGTGGTGATCCGGAACGTCGGATCACATTGTCTCGTGATTGCGTAAATTCAACAGTAAAACTGAGTGACAAACAGTTGGGTATATAATAAATTAAGTTGTCTATTAATTGTCTTATTTTGTACACTATCAATAACATGGAAAGAAATGGAGCATATCAACACACACTGTATAACAAGGATGAAAAAAAAATATTTGGTTGCGTCGCCATAAAGGTCCATCTGCATTTTTTTTTTAAAGAATAAGCATAGATTATCTTTTTTTTTTTTTGTTTAATTTTTCTAATTGAATACAATTATTATTTTATATATTCACCTATCACACTTTTTAACAAATGAGTTTGATTTTGTAAATCCCTTATGCTTTCATTTCGTCTATCATTCTTTTTATGTTCTTGTTGCTGTTGCTTCATAAAAGAATCTCTTAACCGATTGACCAAACAAACAATAAAATAATAAATAGGTTTTATTTTATTTGCGAGGAATTATA
This sequence comes from Saccostrea echinata, assembly GCF_033153115.1. Lineage (NCBI taxonomy): Eukaryota > Metazoa > Mollusca > Bivalvia > Ostreida > Ostreidae > Saccostrea > Saccostrea echinata. The sequence goes on along the minus strand of NW_026889782.1, from coordinate 35,719,037 downwards.
TTTTTTTTTACATGGATACCTAAGGTGTTTGGCTCACTAGAAAAAAAATACTTTGAAAAGTAATCGGTAGAAGTGCACATAATTAGTGCAAAATATTACTTACTTTTCTGCTAATTGTTTTCCTTTTTACATGAATTTTCCATCAATGTGTAAACACGCCTTTTAAAGGGAAGATACAATCAAGAAAAGGGTTAAGACAGGTACAAATCCATCTACAATGTATAAATGTACATATAATCTATATTGACTGCAAAGGCAGATATCCGAAATAAATAGTCTATCAAAATGTTAGAAATAAATATTAATCCGTTTTCATTTACCTAGAAAATAAATAATATGCACCCATTCATGTCCTCAAAAAACTTTGAAATGAAATATATGGAGATAACGAACAGTATTCAAGCTCAAAAGTCCATTATACAATACAAAATAGGAGCAGAGCAAACACGGACCTCCAAACATCAGAGATGGGATCAGGTGCCATGGAGGAGTGAGCATCCCCTGCCGACCGGTCACACCCGCCGTGTGCTCCTTGTCATGATCGGGAAATAACGGAAAAATCCGTCGACAATTCAGTGTGTAAATAATGGCCTAACAATTAGTATGAAAAAAGTCAGTCAGCATTTGACTCAATGATAAATTGTATTTCCTGACAAGGTCATTGTATCGACCATAGAACTTACGAAATGATGACTTTAAACGAGACAGCTGATATTCTTGTTTCATTAACTTATTTGTCAATAATTTACCTCGTTTTAGAAATTGTACATACGTAGAGCATGCTCTTGCCTATCGAATCAACTGAGAGATATATACTCCGTATGCAGGTGATGAAGGTATATTGCTGCATAAGTAAGGGAAGTTGACGATTGAAAAGTTAAAGTCATCACGTTTATCATAAAGCTTGGTTGTTAGATTACCATTAACGTCTTTTTCAAGTAAAATATCCAAATATGAAACAGATGTGTCAGACTCTGTGGTATCTTTTATCTCAAGTTCACCAGGATATATCGTATCGACATAAGAATGAAAATAGCCTTTGTTAATTGACGATACGTCGTCGATATATGTGTGACCGGTCGGCAGGGGATGCTCACTCCTCCATGGCACCTGATCCCACCTCTGATGTTTGGAGGTCCGTGTTTGCTCTGCTCCTATTTTGTATTGTATAATGGACTTTGAGCTTAAATACTGTTCGTTATCTCCATATATTTCATCTAAATGTCGAGTTGAACGCCACAGCAAGTGTTTTCTTCTTTTCTCGTACAAGATTTTGGACAAATTCTGCTTCATATGAATACAAAAAAGGTCTGCTAATAACGGGGCGCAATTGGTACCCATAGGCTTCCAATAGATTGTTGGAAGACCTGGTCTCCAAAAACCACATAGATATTGTCAATCAGAAACTCAAGCATATTTTTAATGTCAACTTCAGAGTACTTGTGTGTACAATCAGAATGTTTTTTAACAAAATAATTTTGCAAATGACCAATGACAAGGTAAGTATATTTACGAGTTCCATTTTTATTGAAAAAGCAGCTGTCAATGATATTCAAAAGCCTGGACTTCAATTTATCGTGGGGAATGGTTGTGTATAAAGTTGAAAAGTTGTAAGTTTTTAAGCTGTTGATTTTGGTAAAATCTTGTGATTTCAAATTTTCCAAAAGTTCCTTGGAATTTTTAAGTATCCACATCTGATTTACACCACTTCTCGAATATATTGTTGCACAGGACTCTTGAAGTTTCTCCTTCACCACTGTTAACATCTTAGTGAGGAGTAAAGATAGAGGCTTGGTTGAATATTTACTGGAACCCGCTATGTATCTTTGTTTGTAAGGATTTTTATGAAGTTTCGGAATCCAATATAAATATGGTAATTCAAATTCATTTTGGTTGTTTGGAATATTAAAAATATTCAAAACTGACATATTATTTTGAAGAATTTCTTCCTTAGAAAGGGAACTATGAGTATAAGTTGGATTACCACTTGTAGAATTAAATCCAAGTTCCTCTAAAATACATTTAATATAATGAGCCTTACAAACAAAGACAATGTTTTTACCTGCTTTGTCAGCAGGGACCAGTACGTACTGATCATGTAATCTATCTAATTCTTTTTTCACTTCTGGATTATTGAATACAGAAGGATAGATGGTTTTCATATTGCCTCTCAATCTTTTAATGCGCGATTTTAGCATACATCTGATACATTTAATCCATTCTGACAATGTGTCAAGGTCTTCTTTTTTCATGTCTGGCCCATCGCCTGGCGTAGTCCTCTACAGAATCCATAATATTTATGAAATTCTTACGCCAGTTGAAGGATCTGGGTTCCCTAAATTTAGGACCTTTTAAAATTAGTGATCTAAGGCCCTCATTATTAACTATATTTACGTAACCATTCATAACGTGCCCAGCAGGACTATAGTTATAGGGCGAAGAAGAACATGAACACGATGGAGGATCATGTTTCAGATATTCGATATCCAGGCCCTGTAAAGTTTTCTTGTAATTAAAAAGTTTGGAAGCAATAGTCGATGTATATTTGTAGGAAATACAAGGTGTAGTCTTAAACTTGAAATATGGTGGAATACAAGACTGGACCCTTTTGTGATTAAGAATATTACTTACATTAAACGCGTCAATTCCTTTGTTGGCATATTGAAGTTTAAGGAAAAAAACGGATTGTTTGAGCTGCATTTTCTTCAGTAAAACGCGGGGGGTTTAAAAAGCCTATGATTGGCAATATCCATAACTACAGATCCGAGCCTATATTCTGGTGTCGAGGAATCCAAAAATGGACTTTCCTTGACCTTTTCAAGAAGAAAAGTTAAAAAGTTTAAAAGTTTCAAAGGAACAGAGTAAAGTTTGGTGCGAATATGATGTAGACCTAACTGTTGATTTACGTAAGGTAGTAATGAATCAAAAGAGACATCGTGTATTAAAGGTTTATTGTAAGACCGATGCCCATGACTACGCTTACGTCTCTGTGTATGGTTAAAAAGTCCCATCACATTTACATTGTTACACTGTGGACTAGAAAGATTTCCAACACTATCGACATTGTCATTACATCCATAGGGAAAGGCTGTCCCTAGCTTTCTTATCCAAAATTCTTCTCGTTGTCTACGGAAAGGTGTACTCAGTGATGGACTGTTTGTGTGGTGGTAAATCTTTACCAGAATTCTAACTTTCATTGACAAAATAGAATGATCAGGTAAATTAAAATGTTTGTATAAAAGTTGCTGACCCCCATTATTTATCTGAAATCTATGACCTGATGCTCTTTTATTGAGTGATCCCTTGGTTTCACCAACATAAACAAGTCTACAAAGATTACATTCTATTCCGTAGACAACATTAGAAGATTTGCAGTTCAGATTTTCCCAAGTTTTTGTACAGAAGCTCTGCCCAGTAAGATTACTGGTGAAAGAAGTGTTAGTTATCAAAATGTCACAGGTTTTACAGTTTTTCGCAGAACATTTTGAAATAGAAGACATGGGATCGGAAAAGGAGTCTTCGAATATATCTCTAATAGAAGCATTACATTCTTTCAATTGTTTGTATGAAGTATTGGTTTTATACCAAAACTGGGAATCTTGATGACTGTACGTATGACATATGTTTAATATCCCTGAGGATTATCCGAGGGGCACCGAATGAACTCCTTGAGTCTGTGTCCCTTATAGACTCAAAAGAGTGACGCCTTTTTATACTCGGCGACGCGTCTGCCAGTATCATTTCGTTATTCTGTGTACTCATGAATGAATAGGTACCGAACGACAAGTATCCTCGGGGACAGACTGTCCACCAGCAGAGATACATGTTCGGTGGTTAGAATGAAAATGAATAATTTGCCCATGTCAGGAGCTACTCGTCCCACCGCACACCCTTTGTTTCCTTGTCAAACTTTTTTTTTTCTTGAGGATCTAGAAGAAAAGCTGAGTGCATATGAAATTCTGTTTATCTGCTGATTAAAACTGGTTGTTTGTTGTAGACTTACTGTTTAAGACAATAAACTGTTGATGCACGTGTGAATGTAGGCATATCTGGACTAACGGGATTAGATACGGTTCAGTATACACAGCTTTACCTGTGCACGTGCGATGACAATACATGATCGAAATTTTCAAATGTTTTTGAGTAAATAACGGAAGCATAGAAAGACGCCAGTCTAGATAACGAGACCATGGCAGGAAATGTATCAGTTTCATAAAAAAAGAAATGGATGAACACGCATGCACGGACTAAGCATTCTTTAAAAAGATTAAACTGGGCTTTATGTGTAAATTCCAGGTACCATATCTTACCTGAAGGTTTCAGTGAATAAAGCAAATGAAATGGGAAAATGCTTTAAATAAAAATTAATTTTGACATATATCCAGATTTTTTTTCTTTTTTTTTTTTTTTTTTTTTTCCTTTTTTTTTTTTTTTTTTTTTTTGTTTTTGTTTTTGTTTTTTGTTTTGTTTTTTATTTCGTGTATTAAACTGAAAATTCCATGCGAAAATATGGCGATCGAACTTTTTGACAGTATGTTATATTGACGATAACATCTTGGGTTGGTCAGAAGAGTGTAAAACAACACATATTATTTATATATACATCGCCTTTATTTATTTATTTTCTCTTTTGATTGAGAAGCGTTTACATTTCAACATGTCCGCTTTCAAATTGACAATTTAGTTTCATTTTTTTTTTTTTTTGAATTTTTTTTTGGTTGCTAAATCTGTAATCATTTCTCCCTAAAAGTATTGCATGAATAAAAATGATTTAAGGGCTTGATTTGACAAAATAGCACAGAATCCTAAAACATTTTTCACTGTGTTTTGGTTTCCGAGAACGTTCATAGAGACAAGAATAGGGTAGATAAAATCATAGAAATAAACGATGAAGTATTTAATTCACTTTTATTTATTTTAAGTTGTTCCTGAAAATAATACGATGCTGCATTTAATATAAAAAAGTTAGTCAATCACAACCCGATCATGCATAGCGAATAAGGAATCACCTCACACTCTGTCGAGTTGTTTTGAAGTCGTAACTAGTTTTGAGTAGCTTCCTTATATTAACAGATGTTATTCAAGATGCATGATAATTAATAATAATATCTTGAATCTTTAGCGTTAATTTCCGTCCCTCTTTAACGGGCGCTGCATCGACAGAAATAAAAGAAAATGACTAACTGTATTTGGTCATTGCAAGATTCGGAATGCTTTCGGGGCCTGGCTTGCATAATTATTTAAAAAAAATATTCATGAACTTGTAGTAGTAGTTGTAGTAGTAGAACTAGTACTAGTGCTAATAGTAGTAGTAGTAATGATGGTGGAGGTAGTAGTAGTGGTGGTAATAGTAGCTGTAGTAATAATAGTAGTAGTGGTAGTTTTAGTAATAGTAGTAGTAGTATGATAGCAGCCGAACTGATAAGACGTGTTTTTGATTTCTACTGATTACCTGTGTTTAATTGCTATGAGTGATAATACTGGGGGTTCTATGGCTGAATACCTGACTAAATCTCAGAATAATTATGGATCAAAGTATTAACTCAAGCTTGTTTACATCTTTTTTCTGGACTTTCACAATCATTCACTGAAATTGGAATTATCACAGCTAATGAAGTGAGTATACCAAGTTTTTTGAATGTGACGTTTGACAAATACAGTATAACTGTATCATTTCAACAAGACAAATATACCACTATATTGAACTATTTGGAAGAAGAGCGTAAAGCAATTAAAGAAGTAAGGAAGAATGGTCAGATTTTCAAGTCTGAATGCAATACTGTGACAGCCACACTCTATTCTGGCACCAGCGTTCTGCACATTCAAGGATCATCGGCAAACTCCTGGCTTGACAAATTCCTTCATGACATCAAAAAGAAAAACAGCATTAGTAGTATGTTGGGACAATCTATTCCACAAATGGCATCAACGCCTGTTAAAAATGATTCTCTTCTGACAGCAAGTACAGGTGATGTTCAAAATTGTACACAGTGTGCTGGTACAATACAAGCTATAAAATCGGCAGTCTGTGAGTTAGCAAACGAAATACAAGAATTAAAAGAGAAACTCAAATGCAAAAACAACCCCACTTTGTTGGACAAAAACACGCAGACTCTTTTTAAGGTAGTGAAAAACAAGGAAACTGATGTAAAGGGTTTGAATTCTTTACCACAAAATTCAGCATCTCGACACACACAGTGTGATTTTACAGCCCCCGACAAGGAAGCAAAATATACCTCAGACTCGGGTACAAACACAGAACCATATATCAACACCACACCAACATGTACACCTGAAAGATCCTTTGAACAGAAGAAAACTTCTGGTGACGCCAAACTTATTATAGGCAGCTCTATATTACAAAGGGTGAGAACAGGGGACTGCAACAAGGTGTCCATGTACGAACCAATAGAGGGGCCAAGCTCTCTGGATTCAAGTCAAAATTATATCAAACCGCTGTTGAAGATTACTCTCACATAATTGTCCAAGCCAGGGGAAATGATGCCTCATCTCATAGAGATTTAGATGCTGTAGAACACGACGCTGTGGAAATAATCAAAAACATCAAAGATCGGTCTCCAACAACCAAAGTTTATTTCTCAGAAGTTTTACCGAGACGGGATGTAGATGTTTCACATGTGAATAATACGTTAAAATATGTTTGTGATGAGTACGGAGGTTTGTTTACATCTAATATAAGTGTATTCAAAGAGGTCAACAAAGTGCATTATTGGAAAGATGGGATCCACCTTTCCGATAAGGGGACGTCGGCGCTGCTTAAACAGATGAAGAGCGAAGTTCCAATCTTACGTGGCAAGGGAGCCTTAAGGGACAACAGAAATTCCAGCTTTAACCAGTCCGTAACTTGTTATCTGTGTGGTGAACATGGACAGACATCTCGGCACTGCAGGCACGGACGAAAACTAGACTGCTGGAACTGCGGCGAACTTGGCCACAAGACCAAATTCTGTGTGTATTAGGTATCAGGCAAGGAATGTGTAGCCGTTTACGACAATACTAAATCTACCTTAAATTCAAATAGATATTCTATTCTAGGCACTGTATGTACTGAATGTAACAATTTTCAATGTTCTTGTTTAAATCACGATTACAACTTTGTATATAATACCTCTGTTAAATTTGAATTGCCTAGAAAACCACAGATTAAGAATAAGACTCTCTTAGACAAAGTGAAAACTTCTCTAAATGATGAGAGCTCATTTATACAACCTGCTAACATTACGCCTCTTAAGATAAGCTCATTCAAACCTGTTTCACAAACAAAAAATCCAGTTCTTGTGACCAGTAACCAAATTCATACTTCACAAACACATAATGACCAAGGATTTGGATTGATAAAAAAGGTTTACGATTCGGAAATTTAAATATTTGTCATATTATTCCTAAAATTGATGAAATTAAACTGTTGCTTCAAAGTCGGCAATCTTTAGATATTTTAGGATTTTGTGAAACTTTTTTGACTGAGCAAGTAGGGAACTCAGAACTGTATATTGATGGGTTTATTTTTGAAAGAAAGGATCGTACATTAAAGGCAGGTGGTGGAATTCTTATTTATATTTCTAGTGAAATTACATATAAACGTAGAACTGATTTTGAGATCAGTAATATTGAGACAATCTGGCTAGAGATAAATCTGAAAAAATCAAAACCTATATTTTATTGCTCTGCTTATCGTCCACCATTTGCCCCCTCCTGCTGGGCGGAGGACCTAGCAAGGGAGGTGAATCGTGCCTCCTGCTGTGACGACACTGAAATAATTCTAACAGGTGATTTCAATATTGATTTAATGAAAGACCCCCCACAATACTGGACATCTGCTTTAGAAGAATTTGGACTTTCACAGGTAATTACTGTACCTACCCGAGTTACCAGTACCTCAAGTACCTTAATTGATCATTTTTATACGACCAAACCAGATAACATATGTGAAATCTGTGTCCCCCCTATTGCTATCTCTGACAACTACCCTGTGTGTTCGACACGCAAAAGTAACTGCATGCAGCGAAAAGGCAAACATATTGAAATTCAATACCGAGACTTTAAAAAAATTAATGAAAATAATTTTCTTACAGATTTAGCAAACGCAAATTTAAACACTCTTCTCCAACTTGATGATCCAAACGAAATATTGAACAGTTTTTATGATTTATTTAATGACATTCTTAACAAGCATGCAAAAGTAAAAACAAAAAGAGTATAGACAGATATTCGACCTAAATGGCTTACACAAGAAATTAACGAGGCTAGGCATTTACGTGATTTATACCATTTACGAGGGGATTCAGACAATTTCAGATTTTGGAGAAATAAAGTCACACAGCTAAATGATCAGGCCAAAACATCTTATTACAAATCAGCTATTGAAGAAAGCTCAAGTGCTAAAAAAATGTGGGGTTATTTAAACCAGTTGGCATCTCCAGACTCCAAAATCTTTACACCAACCCGTATCACTCAGAATGGTTCTGATTTTGAAAATTTACAGGATATAGTTGATATTTATAATGAACACTTTACAGAAGTATCCAGTAAGTTATTGTCAGATATATGTCAGTGCAAAATTTTGATTCTGAATTATTAAACAACTTTACAAAATCAAAACTTGGGAATGAAAACTTTTTCAGTATTCACCAAATTAGTGAGACAGAAGTATTTAATATGTTGAATGCACTTGATGTAAATAAATCAGCAGGTGTTGATTTTATTGGCCCTCGTCTACTAAAACTTTCAGCTAATGTCATAAGCAAATCCATTACACATCTTATAAATGCTAGCATCATTTATGTTGTATTTCCATCATGTTTAAAGAAAGCAAAAATTACTCCTATTTTTAAGAATGGTGACCATGCTCATCCAGGAAACTACAGACCTATATCAATTCTTCCAACATTGTCCAAATTAATTGAAAAGTACATAGCCAATCAACTACGGGATTTTACCACTACCTTTGATCTTATATATAAATCACAATCTGGTTTTCTCGAGTTTCTTTCCTGTCAAACAGCATTAACAAAACTAACAGACAATTGGTTACATGCTATGGATCAAGGAACTCTTGTAGGGATAACTTTTCTAGATTTTAGTAAAGCATTCGATTTAGTTGCTCACAATATTCTGATAAATAAACTGAAGTTTTATCACTTTCATCAAATGTCAATTAAATGGTTTTATTCCTATTTAAGCTCCAGGACACAATGTGTAAAACTAGGTACATATTCCTCTAACTTCTTGCCCGTCACAGCAGGTGTGCCTCAAGGTTCTATTTTAGGGCCACTTTTATTTTTTCTGTATATAAATGATCTTCCTCTACATGTACATAATACAGATATTGATTTGTTTGCTGATGATGCAACTTTACATACATATCATAATAATGTGCATTCTATTGAAAATGCCCTAAATGATGATTTGTGTGAGATTGAAAACTGGTGTTCTAGAAATCAAATGATGTTGAATATTGATAAGACAAAATGTATGCTTATGGGAACTCAACATAGAAAATCTAAGTTAACATCTTCAAAATTAGATTTGTGTGTATCAGACAAAGTTCTTAAAAATGTTGAATCAGAAAAACTCCTAGGAGTACATATTGATCATTCATTGCGCTATAATAGTCATATTGATTCTGTTTGCAAGTCCTTGACATATAAACTATTTCTATTACGTAAATCAAAAAAAATTCTCCCATTAAACACACAAAAACTTTTCTATAATGCATATTTTCTGCCTTCTTTGAATTATTGTTTGACTATTTGGGGCAATGCTCCAGGTGCTGGCAAAGAAAGATTTTTTTTTTTTAAATTACAAAAAAGAGCAGCCAGAATTTTATTAGATGCGGCACCAGATGCTCCATCACTACCATTATTTGTGAAACTTGGTTGGTTGACTGTATATGAATTGATAGATTTTAACAGATACACATTGCTTTATAAAACACTTCATGGTATGGCACCTGATTATCTGAGAGACTCCTTTCAATTCATTTCCTCTAATAATTATATCCTACGTTCTGAATCCAATTATGACCTTAGTCTACCAAAGTATCGAACAAATATGTTTAAAAATTATTTTCAATATTCAGGCGTTCATTTATAGAACAAATTACCACTACATGTACGTTTTTCATCAACTGCACAATCCTTTCGTAAAAATGTAGAAAAATTTATCATCAATGGACGCAACATTTCTTAATTTGTAACTTGTTTCTATGTTTTAATGATATATACTTTTCTCAAATGCATTTCACCTATCGTAGGTAGGTTAAGGCTTCCCGTAGAATATGACAGTGCACTCTGTGCCTTCACATCTCTGAACTACCAAAATATGACGTCATAATGGAAAATGACGTCAGGTCACTGGAAACCTGAGGTGTTATTACGGGGAAAGTGTCATGAACTTTATACTTTATTTCAAACTGCATGTAAAATGCTTGATAGCTATTGCAAAATTCACGGGTCCTTAAAGGTTTTTTAAGTCTTATATTCCGAATATTTTAAAAATACACCGCTTACCTACCCTTGATTGAAATTCATCATTTTCAAAATGCTTATGAAAAATATACTTTTGAAATGTACTCTGTTTTATACCCGTGGTTGGAGGTAGAATTTATTTTGTGTGTATAAAAGAGTCTGGCGCAGGTGATTAATGAGGATTAATCTGAGATTTTTTGTGGAAATCTGTAAGAAGAGGTTGTTCTCTAACTGAATCTTGCTTGGGAAAAATGTGTGTTAGCTTTGTTTTAATACACATTACGATATTGTGTGGAAAATACCCTCAAATTTGTAGGTAAGTTGAATTTCTCAGGAAATATTTTGTACCCATGTAATACTATGACTTTTCCCAAGCACATTTCGGATGCACAAGGATACGATGAGTTCATTTATATAACAAAATGATAATGATTATTGTGTTAATCAGCTGCGCCGAAGCGATTTATATGTAACACTTCAAAAATTATAAATGGCCGTCACGTGATCAACAAAGTCATGTGATATCATAACAAATATGCTCATATATAGCCGAGAAAACCCTTTATATAAATTGAAAGTACTAATGTTCAATACTTATAAATTAAAACCAAAACCGACCTCGCAATGACATATTATGTTTTGAGCGCATTTAAAAGCTTCGGGAAGCCTTAACATAGCTGCGATGTCATATACTTGTATTTTTCTGATTATTGTACTGTTGTATTTATATTTGTACTATACAGGCATAGAGGGCCCTGAGGAAGACTAGTGTTTTGCACTAGTCGGGTTACCCTCTTTAAATAAAGTATTATTATTAGTAGTAGTATTGTAGTAGTAGGGCTAATAGTAGTAGTAGTACGAGTAGTAGGTAGTAGTGGTGGTGGTGGTAATAGTAGTAGTAGTAGTAGTAGTAGTAAAACTGGTAGTAGTAGTAGTAGTGGTGGTGGTGGTGGTAATAGAAGTTGTAGTAGTAGTAGTAATAATAGTAGTAGTAGTAGTAATAATAGTTGTAGTAGTAGTAGTAGTAGTAGTAGTAGTAGTTGTTGTTGTAGTAATAGAAGTTGTAGTAGTAGTAGTAGTAGTAGTAGTAGTAGTAGTTGTAGTAGTAGTAGTAGTAGTAGTGGTAGTAGTAATAGTAGTAGTAGTACTAGTACATTTTACTTATAATGGACATAACCAGATACCCTTGAAAGCATTAAAATTTAAACCGGAACTAAAAGGCCAAAGATTAATGAGGGTTATAGCTTTCATTTGTCTGTTGCCAAATGAGATCACAATTTTTAAGGTTTCAACTGAAGTGCGCGAAACGTTCACGTTAATATGCCGAACGCTTGTCTAAAGATAATGTAAATTATTTCATTTCTTAACTTGACTACGCTTTATTCCATGAAGAGGAAGGGGGGGGGGATTTCTACTCCTAGGGACCTCCTTCCGCCCCTGGTATTTCCTGAGAACACTGTTAATGCCCTGTTCACAAACTTGTATTGTTAAAATAATTTTGAGATCAATCACTCTTCGGTGTTGTCACTTTTGTCATTTAGATTGATTTATTGATTTCATGTTGTTTTACGTCCCCTTCGAGAACTTTTCACTCATATGGAGACGTCACCATTTACCAGTGAAGGGCTTCAAATTTACTCGGCACTCAGGACCATTGAGCATTGAGGGTTCTTCATCGTACCAACGCCTACCGTGACGTGGGACTTCGGTTTTAAAGTCTCATCCGAAGGACCCTCAACTTTCACTCAAAGTGTCAAGCGCTCAGCGAAGGAACAGTTGCTATCTATTTTTTTTTTTTTATCAGCGTAGGTCAGTCGCGGTCGTGATTCGAATACACGACCTTCCGATCACGGAGCGAGCACTATACTGACTGAGCTACCGTGACGGCTTGACATTTAGAATTTTCATTTAGACACTGTGTAGGAATGTAGAAATAAACACTTTATTATCAAGAAATGCTGCAGTCTCATGAGTTTACCTGATAAACCTTTTTATACTGTAATATGGAGATAACGAACAATATTCAAGCCCACGAGTCTATTTAAACAACACAAATCGGGATCATAGCAAACACAAACCTCTAAAATATTAAGAAGTATGATCAGGTGCAATGGAGGAGTAAGCATCACCTAAAAATCCGTAGACAATTCAGTGTGAAATAATGGGATAATCATTAATAATTGGTATGAAAATGTCAGTCAATATTCGACTTAATGATAGATTGTATTTGCTGACAAGGTCATTGTATTGACCACAGAATTTACAAAATGATGCGACTGTTGATATTCTTGTTTCATCAACTTGTTTGTCAATAGTCTGCCTCGTTTTAGAGATTGTTCGTATGTAGATCATGCTCTTGCGTATCGAGTCAAGTGAGAGACATAAACCCCATATGCAGGTGATAAGGATATATTGCTACATCTGTAAGGGAAGTTGACGATTGAAAAGTCGAAGTCATTACGTTTATCATAAAGCTTGGTTGTTAGGTTACCATGAAGGTTCTTTTTCTAGTAAAATATCCAGATTGAAACAATTCAAACATTTCAAATTCACTCGGACATATCGAGTAGACATATGAATGGAAGTAACTATTGCTAATTGATAATTGATAATTGATAATACGTCGTCGATATATCTTAATGTCGAGTTGAAGGTCACAGCAATTGTCTTCTTCTTCCTATGTAGAAGTTTTTGAATAAACTCTGCTTCATATGAATACAAAAATAGATCTGCTAATAAGGGGGCGCAATTGGTACCTATGGCAATTCCGACAGATTGTTGGATGAACTGGTCTCCAATTGAAATTGTCAATCAGAAAGTCAAGCATCTTTTCATTGTAACCTTCAGAGTACTTGTGTGTACAATCAGAATGTTTTTCTAACAAAATAAAGTTGCAAATGACCAATGACGATGTAAGTAAATTTACGAGTTTCATTTGTAATGAAAAAGCTGCTGTCAATGATATAAAAAAGCCTGGACTTTAATTAATCGTGGGGAATGGTTGTAAAAAGAGTTTTAAAGGTCGTAGGTTTTCATTTTACTGATTTTGGTAAAATTTGTTATTTTCTATTTTCAAATTTTCTAAAAGTTCCTTGGAATTATAAGTATCCACATCTGATTTAAACCACTTCTTGAATATTTTGTTGTACAGTACTCCTGAAGTTTATCCTTCACTGCTTTTATTATTTTAGCGAGGAGTAAAGAAAGAGGCTTGGTAGAACATTTACTTGAACCCGCTAGGTCTCTTTGTAAGAATTTTTATAAAGTTAAGGAATCCGGTATAGGTATGGTTATTTCAATTCATTTTGACTGTTGGAAATATTAAAAATATTTAAAATGATATATGGCTTTTTTGAATTTTTTTTCCTTAGAAAGGGGGCTGTGGGTTTGTTGGACTACCACTTGTAGAATTAAATTCCAGTTCCTCCAAAAAACATTTAAAATAATGAGCCTTTCAAACAAAGACAATGTTGTTAACTGCTTTGTCAGTTCTGACCAGTAAAAACTATTTTTTTTTTTCACTTCTTAGTTATTAAAAGAGAAGGATATATGGTTTTCATATTGTCCCTCAAACGCTTATTGGGAGATTTTAACATCCATCTGATACATTTGATTCATTCTGACAATGTGCCAAGGTCTTCTTTTTCATGTTTGGTCAATCGCCTGGCGTAAATTTCCACAAAATTCATAATATTTAAAAAAAAAATTGAAAGATCAGGTCCCCTTAATTTTGGCCCTTTTAAAATAACGACATTGTCGTTTATAGTTTATATTTCTTAGATTTTCCTACTTATCACTAGAAAAAGGAAGTTGAACTCACGTTATGTTAAGGATCCACAATAGGCATTTTTTTTACAGACAGCTTAAACCATGTCAAAACTTTCTCTATGTTCCTAATTGTTGTGACTTGAGAATTACACCCCTGCAAACCATTGTTACAGTTATATAGAAATAATTAACCTACACGTTTGAAGAAGGAAATATTCTATGTATATTTTAGAAACTTAAAATAAAAAGATGGAGTAGCAAAATTAGTCACAAAATATGGCCCCTTTATCCACCATTATTCAAGTAGATACGATATTCAAATTATTTCACATACATTAATAAAGTAAAAAAAGAACATTCAAACATCTGATAATTGATTTTTAGAATTTTCGTGACGAAAACTCATCTTTTTTTTCCCTGAACTCATTTAAATTCTCTGTACAGTTGAATTATGTATGAGAAATCTTATCGATAATTTTTATTGGTAGGAAGATGATATGTAATATTTAAGCTTCATTCCTTTGATCTTTATTAGACAAATTGTTTCTATGGAATTATGCTTCCCTCATAAATAGCTAAATACAAAATAAATAGGTTCTCTTTACGAAAAATACGTTTTATTTCCTCCTCGTAGGTAGCTGGTTAATGGATTGGAATGCATAAACGTTATTGATTGATTCAATCATTACTTAGAATCGTTAATTTATTGATGGATTAATTAATTCTACGCCAAATTGTGAAGACTTTTTTTTTTATCAAAATAAAAGTTTTATTAAATGTACAAAAGGAAACCTCTTTCAGAAAAAAATCATTTACATTTATTAAAAGTTAAAATATTGATAAGACATCATATACTTTAAAAAACAAAACAAAATATTTTTCTCTCCCTCTCGTTTCTACGAATTGGTATTTTTTTTATGAGCTTATGCAGTAAAAATGATGAGATGATAAAACACAATATTACGATAAGGGACAACGATCGATCTCAAAAAGCCTACGAACTATACAAATCGGTGAAGAGATTAAAAAAAAAAAAAAAAAAAAAAAAAAAAAAAAAACACGGACCTCTGGAGATACCAGTGATGGGACCCTACCTAGGAGAAGTAAACATCCCAATTCCAGCGATCACACAGTGTGTTTTGATAAGGTAGGAATTTCCCGTAGACAAATTTGATATAAAAGCAAATGCCTAACAATGGGTATGAAATATTTCAGACAAAATACGAGTAATGATCGGTTGTATTGGCTAAAAAAAGTTATTATAAGCACCATAGAATTTAAAGAGAAAAAAATATTCGATTAATAACATTATAGAACTAGCAATATTAAAAGTAGAATACCAATGGGTTTCCTATGAATTAACGATTCATAAAAAAACAAAATATTCTTCAAAATTAATGTCCTGATACAGTTATATTTTCTTCCTGTCAAAATTGTTCTAATTTTCCTTTTTATTCAGTACGTTAAAAAATATATTTAGTTTTCATAACGTAAAATTTCCACTTGATCGGGTTTTTTATTGTTATCATTAATATATATTCAAATCATTTTGTAATAAAATAACACACTTGCATTCAAGTATCTCTATAATGATAATTTTTGTTATCACAGTTTTGTTGTTTTGTCACATTTTATTCTTAATATTTCAGTTGTTAAAAATGCTTTTTCATATTTACGTCACAATATCAGCGACACACATATCAGACAAAACATTCATGATTTATAAAGCATTTTTTATGCAAAACAAAAACATTTCTTAAACTAGTTATAATTGTAACGGGGACCGTTACAGATGTTCCCCAAGCGCTCCCCAACTCCCTTTTGGTGACTTTTTTTCCTGTAAGCTTCATTAAATAAGGCAATGAAGTATATTTGTCATTTTTTGCATTTCACGCGCGCGCACGTGCATGCATGTGCAGGATGACCAAGTCATCCCGTCTATACTATATATGCATCTTTATATTCTCAGTATCAAAACATTTCATCAAAAAATATATAAGTTCCGGCTAAATCAAGCATACTGGTCATCTTAGCATTGCGCGCACGCGCACATGCATGCATGTTCATAATGACCATGCCATTTTGTGTACACTTATAATATGTCTGTTAATTCATAGTATCAAAGCTTTTCATCAAAAAATATAAAAGTTGCGGCTATATTAAGTATATTGGTCATTTAACACATTGCACGCGCGCGCATGTGCATGCATGTGCATCATGGCCAAATCATCTTGTCTACACTTTTAACACACATATATATATATATATATATATATATATATATATATATATATATATATATATATATATATATATATATATATATATATATATATATATATATATATATATTCTTAATATCAAAGCTTTTCATCAAAAAATATAAAAATTACGGCTATATTAATTATATAAGTCATTTAACACATTGCACGCGCGCGCACGTGCATGCATATGCATGCATGTGCATGTTGACCATGTCATCTTGCCTACTCTTTCTATATATATAAATATTTTGAGTATCAAAGCATTTCATCAAAAAGTATAAAAGTTACGATATTATCAAGTAAATTGGTCATTTTACGCCTTGCGCGTGCGCGCACGCGCATGCATGTGCATGTTGACCATGTCATCTTGTTCACACTTTTAATATATCCTTATATTCTGAGTATCAAAGCATTTCACCAAAAAATATAAAAATTACAGCTATATCAAGTATATTGGTCATTTTACCCATTGCACGCGCACGCACGTGCATGCATGTGCGCGCAAAATGACCTTTGTTCCGCAAATCTACATAATATGCCTATTAACCCTAAAAAGGTTTTAACTCAATTGGATGAGCAGTTTCCGAGAACACTCGCGGACAAAAAAGTACCGGAGAAGAAATAAGAAGAAAAAAGAATAATAATAATAATAATAATAACAATAATAATAATAAGAAACAGAGTAAAAACAATATGTTCCCAAACTCCGTTTGGGGAACATAATTATGCAAAAAACATTCCTTCAAAATACACTTTAATTCATTATGCTATAATTAAGGTCGAATGTTTACCATTCTTTGAGGATTCGGACAATTTTTGCCGAAATCTTCTAATAATGCTCAATTATATCATGCTATGCCTGAACGTTTTATTTTTTTTTTGTTCTCGGAGTTAAATGATATGTTAATCGTGCTTATAGTACATCGAAGACATAATGATGTACATATCACCAAACAAGTAAATTTAACTTCATAACACAATTTATATACTAAGATTACCTTACCGCAGTATTCATACTTTACTGGACAGAGGCACTTTCCCCTATAATTTGCCTCTAAAAATCACAAGGGTCTTCTTTAAGTCATTTGGAGTTATATAAAATTTGAAAAAAAAAAGATCAAGGTAGAAAAGTGGAAACCTTTTTTGCAATGTATGAATTTCTAACATTGGCCTTTGACATTAACACCTGAAAATATTAATTTAAAGTCATCAGATATATAACTTATTAAAAAAGGATAAAAAAGAACGAAAGTTTTTTTTTCTGGAAATTATTTCATGCAATAAATAATTTTTTGACCTTGATCTTTGACCTCTTGACTTCAAATCGATAACGGTTTTCGTTTTGCCATAGAGAGATGTGATGTAAAATTTCATTGCAAGATCTCAAAGACTATTTCAAGATATAATCCGGAAACAAGAGATTTACACACAGACAGAATGTATGAATTCTGACCTTGACTTTTGACCTTTTTACCTCCAAATCAATTGTAGTCTTTTAATACCAAGGGGCTTGATTTATAAAATTTCATTGAAAGAAGCTTAAAGAATACTGAAGCTATAGTATGGAAACTTTTATTTGCAGCGTTTTCATTGCTGTCTTTGACATTAGATCTTTTGATCTCAAATTAGATAGGTCTTAAAAGAGTTGCGTTGTAAAATATCGCTTCGAAATCTGTAAAAAAAAAAAAAAAAAAAAAAAAAAAAAAAAAAATAAAAAAAAAAAAAAATAAAGATATCGTCTGAAAAGTGTTACACACAGACGAGATGTATGAATTTCGTACCACGAACATGACCATAACCTTTGACATTTTCACCTTAAACTCAATCTTTGTGCTGTTGTTTTAAGACATTTTTATTTTAAATTTCATTGAAAAGGGTTATCATCTGGAACCGGCTATTCACAATGTTTGAAATTTGACCTTTGATTCTTAGACCTTATAATCAATGGCTTTTTTCTTAAGGCCATAGGAGAGATACAAAATTTAATTGCAAAGGTTCAAAAGTTTTTTTAAAGATATTTCTTGGACATGAAAAGTGTTACACACAGAGATAATGTATGAATTTCTATCCTTGACCTTTTAGCTTTTACCTCAAATTTCAAGTATTGTGGCTGAAGTTGAAATATGCATGACATTGACCAAGTATTTAGTGTATCTGTTATGCAACGTTCGTGATTCATAATTTCACGAAAGCAGCACAACTTTTCAGGATAAGGAATACTTCATTTATCTATATTTTCAAAAAATGGACAAGATCCATTTTGTGTATACTCTTGCGAAAAGACAATTAAACGGGGCACTTCCATGCTCAACCTGTCATTTTAAAACCCAAAACGCTATGGAATAAATTCAATACACTCTCTAAATATTTATTGAATTCTGTAAAATCACATATTTTCGGGAGTCAAATTTTCGAGGATCGAGGTAAAAATATAACTTTAAGGGGCTTTAATTTCGTGGCTGAAGAAGAAACATGATCAGTTATATACATGTAGCATTTCGTAGGGAAAATGAATTGGTTGGATTCGTCATACCACTAAATCAACGAAGTCCCCATAAAAAAATCGGGATTTAATAGCAATGGCATTAAACAAAGGCTATGCATTGGAATGAGTGGTCGATTAAATATCTTTATCAAAAATTCTGTTTAATAATTAATTGCTTTTTCACTGTTAAATAAATTTTGATCCACCTATCAGCGCACATAATATGCTTGAAAGTTCTCTAACATGATTCATATCGAAAACTTCACTGCGATCAGCTACTTGTTTACATCTTGATGTGTGGTACTTAACTATAGACAAAAATGAATACAATGTTTGCATTTTAAGTTTGGGTGTAGTTTTATACTTTTAACTGTTATAATTGCAAATTATTTAATAGGGGTCTGTTCTAGACCAAAGGAAATTATGATATATAATTTCATTGAAAAAATTCATCGGTTTTTTAAGATATTGTTCAGAAACAAAATGTTAACACACAGACAAAATAACAGTCTGAAAATATTCCACGCAGGCAAAATAACATTTCGAAGAACAGAAGGACGGATAACTGGAAATGCCGAAATTAATATTCCCAACTTTCAGTGAAAGCAGGGACAGAAAAGTTAAATTTACGGCCAATTTTTTATTTACCTCTTCTTAAATAGCGGAAATAATGTTAAATGATTAGTTTTGACATTTAGAAATAAGGAATGTGAAGAAAACGAACAGAAACCAAGGTCAAAAGTTTATTGAAACAAACAAATAGGGAACAGAGCAAACACGGGCGTCTAAAAGCATCAGAGTTGGGATGAGGTGCCATGGAGGAGTAAGCATCCCCTGTGGACCAGTCACATCCGCCGTGTTCTCTTGGTCATGGTCAGGCAATCAAAAAATCCGTAGACAACTCAGTGTGTAAATAATGGCCTAACAATTAGTATGAAAACGTTGGTCAGCATTCGACTAAATAATAGATTGTATTTGCTAAAAAGGTCATTGTATCGACCAGAGAACTTGCGAAATGTTGACTTCAAACGAGATTTTTAGTATCCTTGTTTCATCAACGTGTTTGTTAATAGATTCCTTGGTTATAGAAATTCTTCGTACGTACAGCATGCCCTAGAGTATCAACTGGGAGACATAAACTCTATGTGCAGGTGATGAGGGTATATTGCTACATAAATAAGGAAAGTTGATGATTGAAAAGTCGAAGTCATCACGTTAATGATAAAGTTATTTTTTGTAAGGTTATAATTAACGTCTTTTTCTTGTAAAATATCCAAATATGAAACAGATTTGTAAAATCAACCTCGGAGTACTTGCGTGTACAATCAAAAATTTGTTTAGTAAAATAATTTTGCAAATGACCATTATCAAAGTAAGTACATTTACGAGTTCTACTGAGTTCTACTGAGTTCTACTGAGATTATAAATAGTAATTCCATTAAGAGTAAGAAAATTTCCATATAAACCCAGAATGGTCAAATGAATAAATGCTGTGAAAAATTACACATTCACTAGTTTAGGTTTTGAGGTCCGTTTAGTCACATATCCATCCCTCTGTTGAAAGACATTTTCTTAAATAATGATCGACTTATGAAATGTAAAACACGAATTGCAAAATTTCATTGAATAAGTTTGCTTATAATACATAACAAATTTTCATTAAATATAAGGTCACATGGGAACTTTTCAATCCAGGCCAATCGCGCATTATTCCAAAAAAGAATATTCCATTCACGTGCTTCGATATTTGTCGGTTAGATTTTTTGATATTAACTTAGAAAAGAAACAATGATTGAAAATACATTTTTACATATATCGGTCTGCTACAAAATTCGTGTACCTTTTTTTTCCATCCGGGGCAAAGAGGAGGAATTTGATAGATTCTGGCCCCACCGCCATAAAACATACTTAAGTCTGAGAATGTTCTCAAGTCTGAGAATTTTCTCAACTCCTCAATTCTCAGACTCAACCACCGCCATAAAAAAGTTGAGTAACAAAAAAATTCTCAGAATCAGTTTTATTCTCAAATATTTGAGAACACAAAAAAGGTTACTTAAGTCTATTCTCAACTTCTCAAAATGGCCGCTGTGCACAGAAGAATCAGAAGAAATCGTAGACGTCGAGGGTTGTTGCCACATCCAAGAGTGTTTAGGGACCGTGGAAATCCTTTAGAAGATTTGGAAGAAGAAGAAGTTTACCAGAGATACAGATTCCGTCCACAAACTGTACTGTTCATTACCGCTGAGCTTCATGACACTTTGGAATCAGACACAAATAGGAACCAGCCCATTCCTGCTCTCCTCCAAGTGCTATTTTTTTTAAGATTTGTGGCAACAGGAGCTCATCTCAGACTGGTAGGAGATAGCTTAGGAGTTTCTGCGTCATCTGTAGGCAGGACAGTCAAGTGTGTTGCATCTGCACTTATCAACATCCTCTGCAGGAGATTCATCACTTTTCCAACAGGAGAGATGGCATTAAGAGTGAAGGAAGGCTTTAGAAGATTGGCAGGTACGCTAGAAGTTGATTATCTGTGAAGTAATTTAATAACATTTATATATACATACATGTATAAAGCATATCAATTTCGGAAGACTACACTTCATGTATACAAGTAGTCTAATACATTGCAAATCACGTGTGGTATTCAAAATAAAAGGCAAAATCTTTAATCTTATGATCAAGTATGTATCCTCCTGTGGGTCTTCATACACATATTCTTGGCATTTCAAGATGATGACTTTTCATACATCCTGCACGTATCTCAATAGTCAATATTTTTCGTATGAACTAGCACTCATATTTTTCAAAAGCTATTAAATTAAATTGTACATATTTCTCACCTCTTTGTGATTGCATACTCTGTAGATTTAGAGGATCTTAGCATTTTAAGAGAAAAATAATGTTTATCGTGTATAAAAACAAACGTTAGCAGTCCTGACACTGCACAGTCAATGTCCGCTTATGCTTTGCAATGGAGAGTTCCAACTAAGGGAAACTACTGGGAATATGAGTGGTGGATCCAAGATATTTCAACATTCAACACTCAGACAGAAGTACAATTACACCCAACAAACAACACTGTTTCATTGTATTAACATGTACTTTTAGAAACAAGTGCTTATGCAAAAAATATTACAAGCAGGCAATAGGCCTCAATGCTCACCTGAGTCACATTGCCCCTGCTCAATGTTCTTAAGAATATCCTCTTTATCATATGAAAAAAAATTTTCATATGATAAAATCTTACCCATATCATGGTCCCACCCAAGCCCTATGGGATGTGATATACCTTCACTTGAATTGACAGCATGGTTGCTTCATTGTCAATGACTATATAACACATTTTAGCCTTATTGTTCTGGGAATTTTTTTTTAAATATATTTTTTCCTGCATACATGCATTATGATAAATTTTATCCCAGCAGTAACATTAAGGTCTATAATATGAAGAAAAAATAGAATCCACACAATATAGGAATATTTGCAATCAAATCAATATGTTTTTAATAAATACTTAGTGTACTTTTTCCTATTCTTATTTTTATGAAAATAATATTCACACAATATTACATGGTTATACTTTGATCTAATTTTGTGGCCCATCCCTACCTGAATTAATTTTTTTTCTGTAGATTTTCCAAAAGTACTGGGGTGCATTGACTGCACACATGTTAGAATCTCAACCCCTAAGGAAAATGAAGCAGATTATGTAAATAGAAAGGGTTTTCACAGTTTGAACATCCAGGTAACAACTACATGTTTATCATAATATTATTCTTATAGTGGTAATTAAATTAATTACAAAATATAAAAGAAGATGTTCTGTATTATAATGCACATAAAGTTTAATTTCCACTGGCATTTGTAAGCAATATAAATATTTTTTTTTTTTTAAATCTTTTTCAGATGGTTTGTGATCCTAATTTTAGAATAACATCTTTGTGCGCCAGGTGGCCTGGGAGTACTCATGACTCCAGGATATGGAAAAATTCAACTTAAATTATTCCAAATGTTTGAAAATGGTATGTGAAACATGCATACTAAATCAATTAACCATCCCTATACCACTAGTGAATTTATCCAGGGGAGTGATTGGGGAGGGATATGGCCCCTTTAGAATTTTCTGAACAGTTATTAAATAGATAAAGTTAAGATCTGCTCGTCTAAAACATTCCAACTCTGGGGAAATAATTTTTATTTGATGGGTGGGGGGGGGGTACTCCCCCCTCCTAAATCTGTCCTTTTATACTATTTTATATTAAAGGGTAACTTGGTAAAAAAAAAAAAAAAAAAAAAAAAAAAAAACAAGACCATGCATATGACTAGATTGCACTAAGTCCTGTCAAATTTGCTAACTTTTTTGTAGGAGCCCATGATGGTCTTCTTTTAGGAGATTCTGGCTACCCTCTATCAAAGCACTTGATGACCCCATATTTGACCACACAGGCACCTGCTGAAGAAAGATTCAATGAAAGTCTCTGCCGAACCCGTGTTCTCATTGAACAAACATTTGGGATCCTTAAGAGAAAGTTTCAAGCTCTTCACTTTGGAATAAGATCTACACCAGAGCAAGCAGTTGTATACATAACTGCATGCAGTATCCTGCATAACATTGGGATAGAAAGGGGAGACACCATAGTGTCCAGTGATTGCAGGGATATTAACATTAGAAACTGTCTGCAGCAAATTGTGAATGCCAATGGCCCTGTTCCCCCTGCAAGAAACGAGGGTATTTCCAAACGGATTGCCATCACCAATGGTTTCTTTTAAGAAAGACATTTTGAGGAAAACTAACAAATTTTCCTTTTCACTAAGAGCAAAAATTTTTTGTGACTCAGCAGCTTTCGTCTCGGGCATGTGCACCAGTAATTATTAACACACATCTCCCCACCACCACCACCACCACCCCTCTCTCTCTGTCTTGACACATCTATCACACAATGGTTCTTTAAATGTTATCTACAATACATGTACATGTATTAACACCACTAACCCCATTGATCAAAACAACTAAAACTTGATGCATGATCAAGATGTCACTTAAAATCAAAATTTAATTTTGTCTACATTTCTCACAATGATAGTACATGTGCTAATGCATTTTTTTTTCAAATACTATAGAAGCTGACTAAATATACATGATAATCATATTTTAAATTTACATTTCATCAAGAAAACAAGGATAGGAGGTCTGAATATCTAAAACAAGTTTCTGTTTTTTCAGTACTAAAATGTCTTTTTTCAATGCAAGAACCTCCCTTTCTTCTTTAATTTTAAGAATTTCCTCTTCTAATCTTTTATTATCCAAAATTAAGTTTGCCTCTTCTAATTCATCAATCTTCCTTTTTCTGGATTCATTACCTGAAGACGTTAAAAAATAATTATCAGAAATGCATATAAATACACAGTTAGGAGTACTACATACATGTCTGTGCTAATCCATTGGATGAGATTGTTGTTTCATATTTTCTTCTTTGCTTAATTTAGTTAAGAAAACTTATAAAACTGTTTATGTTAAAAAGAAAAATAAGTGGAGGTGTATTAATTAACATACAAATTAGGTTCAATTGGTCATATTTGTGTTGCAAAGAGAGAGAGAGAGAGAGAGAGAGAGAGAGAGAGTATCTTAATTATTTGGTGTAGTACATATGTATGTGTAGAAGTATTTGACATAAAATTGAAAAAAAATATACAGACCTCTCTTTTCTTTTTTTGTGATGATTTTGTTTGTCTTCCTGAATGAAAAAAAAAAGCATTATAAAAATGTATTTCATTTTTTTTTTAAATTAAAGCTTAATGACTTAAATTTGTCTTTTTTGTGAACTGAAGGTTATCACTGTGGAAACAAAATTGATACAAACAAGAACCCTATAAACACAACAACCAAAGTTTTCTTCATTCACGTGAAAACCCTGTTACACATTGACACCCCCTTTATGGCAGCTTATGGCCAAGGATAAAGATTTTCAAAAATAGGTAAAAATCCGAGGTCAAGGTCATGATCTGTGAGGTCAAAATGGTAGGTCTTGTCACAAGAAATACATGTGAAATATGAAAGCCTTAACATCATTCATTTAAAAGTTATGGCCAAGTCTAAAGTTTTTGTGGCCAAGCAAACCGACAGACCAAAAGATACTTAGTATATGCCCCCCGAATCTCTCAATCTTGAATAAAAAAGAAACCAATAAGCCAGTAGCCATGGGCAACATCCCTCACCTTATGTTTTTGTTCCATTTGGTTTTTAAGGGAATAAGGAATATTTTTTTAAAATATTTTCTTCCAAAGAACAGCAGGGCAAAGGTGACTCATGGGAGTGTTGTAGCCCATGGGCCTCTTGTTTAATCATCTCTCCTACAAACTTTAAAAGAATCTGGCCCTTTATTTAAATAAATTTGAATTCCACTTAACAGTACTTGGTGCCAAGTTTACTTGGGATTGCAAAGACTACGCACATACTCTGCCATATGTCACATATGTAATACTCGTTTTACCTTGCAAAGAACTGGAGCTGAATTCCAGAGATTTTGATGTACATGGGTTTTCAGTCGATGTACTTTTAACTGAAATCAAAGAAATACTAATTGTAGCTACAGCAATTAGTGATGTACCAATTCATCGATTAAATCAATTATCTAATCGAAATGATCCCCGATCATAGGTATTCAATTATAATTTTGATAATCAATCAAACAAAATATTAGTTAAAAGCAATTATTCCTATGATTTTTTTATTCAGTCTTCTCTGGATTAAGTAATAATAAATGAATCCAATGATACAAAATACATCAAAAGTGCATTTTAGACATCACTCAATACCAATTATAGAGAATCTGATTATTCCGATTAATTGATTATGAAAAAAAATCCAATTGCCCATCACTAACAGCAATCATTTCATACATGTATCCTTTATATCAACAGGTGTAGTGATACTACTGTGAAAATCCATTCTTATTTCATTAAGCTATCACAATATGATGTATGCATTATATATATATATATATATATATATATATATATATATATATATATATATATATATATATATATATATATATATATATATATATATATATATATATATATATATATATATATATATATAAATAGATTGATAGATAGATAGATAGATAGATAGATATACATATATATAAAAGCAACAATAAGTTAATTCATCTCTTACTATTAACTGAAGTTATTCTTGAAATTTTTCAAAAAAAATTTAATGATTTTATAGACACAACAGAATATGTACTTCAGTAATTATGAAATATTGCAGCATTATTTACCTTGTTGGGAATTTTCAGCTATTGATTCAGTATCTGCCATATCTGCCAACAATTCTGAAGTATGTGGTGCTATAAAATTAAAGAAATGTCTGAGATAATTAACTTCATTTACGATACTCTTTAAATCTATAAGAAAAAAATCACTATATAGCTATAAATACCAAGATATTAATAATCCTAATTCCTGTAATTTCAAAAAATAAACTGATGTTTGAGATTGAAATTATTATAAATAACACTTAAATTGTTTATTCAACTTGATGATTTACACCATAACTTTTTCTGCCTTTTATTTCTTTCTCTTCCAAAGATTCAATGTGATGTTTCATTCCCATGCATAACTAACTTGTTAACCATACCATCTGTATCAATCCCTCCTGGTACACCACAAAGATTTGGTTCTCCATCTGCAAGGCGGAGAAATGTTTCCTCTCCCTGTGTAAGTGGTGGAAGAGGGGGGCCACCACCAGTTTTGGGCTGCATTAACCCATCAAGCTTTTCTTTGCCTTTAATTAAAAGATATAACTCAGAAAAGAAAAAAAAAGATTCTAAAAAATAAATCATCAAATATTATAATTATTATACATTTTCAAATATATATCATACATTCATTTAATCACAGTATAAAATAGAAATATTTCTAAAATAAATTTTTAAATATATTATCAAGTTGTTAATACCCTTACAATTTTGTTGGAATTCATTCACTTTTCACTGAATTGTGTCAATATATATACCTATTATATGTAAAATTGTATTATTTGTCTATCCTCACACTCTCGCATGCTATAAAACATTTGTCTTATTTGCCACCATTGTTAATTTATTAATCTCTTCACAATTTTACAATTGTATTCAGAGATATACATTAATAAAAAACTAATGTACATCTCTGAGTATAATTGTAAAATTGTGAAGAGATTAATAAATTCAGTATAGTTCAAAATGTTAGGTAGTTGCTGTTTCTTAATTTCATTGCATGGAATATTATACATTGTAAATTAGTCTTCAACATAATTTGTTTTAAGAAAGACCTCAGGGCTGGGCTAATATGATACACAGATTTACATCTCTGGGCATAGGACCCTTGATCCTATTTATGTAAATAGAAAACTGCTTGCCCATGGAAATGAAAAATAAAAAAAAAAATTGAATCTAAGTAACCCCCCCCCTCCCTCTTCAATGGCTTTATGCATACATGTACTTACTTCTAGATTTCAAATTATAGTACTTTTTCTTCACTTCCTCCCAGCTTCTTCTTTTTGAATCAAATTGTCTACAATATTACATAAAGAATATTGATTAGTGATCCACTCCATGCTTAAACATACAAACGGATCTAAAAATAGATAGGGAAAAAACCAATATGTACCATTAAAAAAAAAATCACGGTAATTTTATGTGCGTGCGTTGTGTTTTATTCAGTTTATTACCCATTTTATAAAACAACAGGATATTTACCGTTGTAGCATATATCTGTTTTATGTACATGTATACTTAAACTTGTGTATATGATATAGTATACACGTAATGTTGCGGAGAGGCACACATACTGGTAACATGCACGTAAGTGTACTTCCAATACGATATCTGTTCGAGTATAATGTTACATTTGAATTTCAGAAACATATACTAGGTCTATACTAACGAAATTAGTTTATCAGCAATCATTTGCCACTCCTTTTCTTTTAATTTCCCTTTTGCCCCTCTCCCTCTCATCAACCCGAACAAGGCATCTGATCTTAATTTCACTTCCTCAATAAGAGTAACTTCTTCGTCATCTCCCCAATTTTGTGAGCGTTTCTTTTGACTACGTTGACTCTCTTCCATGATAGATTTTACCCCCCAAAAGCAGACGAAACGTGTTATTTACATGTAACCAATGTGGTTTCTTACCTTTAGACAAAAAAAGAACTCCTCTGGGCCGCTTCAATCAGCGAAAAAAATCCGCGAAAACAGTCTCGCGAGAAAAAAATCTTGAGAAAATTCTCAACTCAAGTCTTGAGAATTACTCAGCTGAGAATATTCTCAAATCGTTTTATGGCAGTGAATTTAAGAATATTCTTAGCTGGGTAATTCTCAAGACTTGAGTTGAGAATTTTTTTGAGAATTCTTAAAGTTTTATGGCGGTGGGGCCTGATCCTTATCTTATTATCTGGCTGAACCAAGTTTTCCTCATAAAATAACCGCATCAATTCTTTAAATTAATAGATGCTTTTATATGAAAATGTAGAACTGGGTATTGACTAGATATTTTTAATGCGAAATATTGTGATATTTTGGACTGTATTGCGATATGTATTGCAATATTTTAATTAAAAATTTAAATGGTATTATCTTATTATATTAACTTCCTTTTACATTCACAACATTGTCCTTGTTTGTAAGGCTCATTATATAAATTGCAATTTAGAGGAAATGGAATTTGATTCTTCAAGTGGAAATCAAATTTATACCCATAGCTCCCTTTCTAAGGAGGAAATTCTTCAAAACCATATCTATATTGGTTTCCGAAACTTCATAAAAATCCTTACAAACAAAGATACTTAGCAGGTTTCAGTAAATGTTCTACCAAGCCTCTTTCTTTACTCCTCGCTAAGATATTAACAGTAGTAAAGGAGAAACTTCAAGAGTACTGTGCAACAATATATTCGAGAAGTGGTGTAAATCAGATGCGGATACTACAAAAATTCCAAGGAACTTTTGGAACATTTGAAATCACAAAATTTTACCAAAATAAAAACATAAAAACTTACGATTTTTCAACTTTATATACGACTATTCCCCATGATAAATGAAAGTCCAGACTTTCTGACATCGTTGACATCTGTTTTTTCAATAAAAATGGAACTCGTAAATTTACTTACCTTGTCATTTGTCATTTGCAAACTTATTTTGTTAAAAACAATCTGATTGTACACACAAGTACTCTGAAGTTGACATTAAAAAGATGCTCGAGTTTCTATTGATAATATCCATGTGGTTTTTGGAGACCAGATCTTCCAACAATCTGTTGGAATTCCCATGGATACCAATTGCGCCCCGTTATTAGCAGACCTATTTATGTATTCATATGAAGCAGAATTTGTTCAAAATCTTTTACGTGAAAAGAAGAAAACACTTGCCGTGGTCTTCAACTCGACATTTAGATATATCGACGACGTATTGTCAATTAACAAAGGTTATTTCTATTCTTATGTCGACACGATATATCCCGGTGAGCTTGAGATAAAAGATACAACAGAGTCTGACACATCTGTTTCATATTTGGATATTTTATTAGAAAAAGACGTTAATGGTAATCTACCAACCAAGCTTTATAATGAACGTGATTACTTTAACTCTTCAATCGTCAACTTCCCATATTTATGCAGCAATAAACCCTTATCACCTGCATACTAGGTTTATATCTTTCAGCTGATTCGATACGCCAGAACATGTTCTACGTATGAACAATTTCTAAAACGAGGTAGGTTATTGACAAACAAGTTGATGAAACAAAAATATCAGCAATCTCGTTTAAAGTCATCATTTCGTAAGTCCTATAGTCGATACAATGACCTTGTCAGCAAATACAATCTATCATTAAGTCAAATGCTGGCTTACTTTTTCATACTTATTGTTAGGTCATTATTTACACACTGAATTGTCGACGGATTTTTTGTTGTTTCCCGAATATGACAAGGAGCACATGGCGGGTATGACCAGTCGGCAGGGGATGCTCACTCCTTCATGGCACCTGATCCCACCTCTGATGTCTTAGAGGTCCGTGTTTGCTCTGTTCCTATTTTGTAATGTTTCATGGGCTTTTGAGCTCGAATACTGTTTGTTATCTCCACATATTTCATTGAGAATGTACGTAAGTAACATAAGTATGGTAATTGAGAATTCGAATTAAGAAGTATCTTGCTGATTTAATTACAGTTATGCAATGAAATACACCCACATAACAGGTTTTGTCCTGCTGTCTTACTGTTTGATCACAGACCTTTCTGACAACTTATACTTTATACAGTATGATAGAATTCCTGAATCCAAACATATTGCCAGTTTATCGGTATTACGTAAACATACTGCAATACGATATTTTTTGTCAACATACCGCAATATACAGGAACATTGTTATTATTGCCCAGCCCTATTAAAATGTATCATCAAAATTATATTTTAAATGAAATATAGAGATAAAAAACAGTATTCAAGCTCAAAGTCCATTTAAACAACACAAATCGGGAGCAGAGCAAACATTGACCTCCAAAAACATCAGAGGCGGGATCAGGTGCCATGAAAACTCCGATACCTAGGAAAAACGTACAGGGATGAGCTTGTACAAATTTTTCAGGTTTTCGAATATTTTGGGCGAAAGGGGGAGGGATTTCAATCCGAAATCAGAGTTTGCCTGGGAATACTTTATTTTAGGCAATCAAAAAGTGTTTCTTTCTGAAGGTTCGTTGATACTTTGATAAGAGAGACAACTCTTAATGACGTATATTTTCTATCATTCCTTCATAAATTTATGAAGATGAAAGGTCTTTTACTGTCAAAGGATGAATCGTTCAAACGACCAAATCTGGCCCCCTGATAATTTACAAAAAAAAAAATAAAATAAAGATTTTCTACATATTTTTGCCTCAATCTTTCCATCAAACATTGTAGGTTATTAATTTCAATTTTTACTTCCTTGCATTGTAATTAGGTATTTATGTGATTAATATAGCAGGGGTATGTTGTTTACATCGATTTCTCATAAACTTTAGGCCACACCCTCATTTTGCAAGCCCATTTTTTATATGAGCGCATTGATGTTTCAAGCTGTCGTAAATATGGTCGATGTAAAGAGTTATACTAGACATTTACATTCACTTTCACGCTTTGAGCACACCTATGTGGCATTGTGTCTATTGTCTGCGAGCTATCAATGGTCAAATCATATTTCAAATGGGTAATTAAATCTTTTTTATGATTAAGATTTGTTAAGATTTTCAGTCCATTTTGTTTGATTTTTTTTCGGTATCTATCAATTTATATTGAAGTCCTGTAGCATAAAGCTTGCACTCTCTGCATGTGTCTCATAAGTACATAATTTTAAAATTTAAATTACTGTGGGTATATAATATACATTTGCCCTTGTTCCTAAGTATACATAAGTGCTCCGTTCATTGACTTGGAAGATACGAGAGATTTTTTGATCAATGAAAATCATTTCTAGTCCGTTATTGAAAAAAACACCAACTCATCATATCTTTAGAAAAATGAATTGTTTGTTACAAGTGCACAAATGCATACTTCCAAAAGAAGAATCCTTAAGGGAAAGAAACTGAAGTACGGAGCGCTCAAAAGACCTGTGTATCGGATGAAAAGTCACCGGATGAATACATGTGCACAAAAGCACCCCTAAGGACAAGGTACGGTTTAAACACAGATCTTGCCCTGTATTTTTCTGAAATATGAAAGTGATGTAAAAAATTAAAACTCATGCATTCTGAATCATTGAAAGTCCATGCGGAAAGATTACACAAATCATTTTTCTCGCATGACCTTTTAAATGCTAAAAATGACGTCATGAACTTGTGCATTTTCCCGTATTTTCTGAAAAAAAGTTGCAGAAGACATAAATTTTCAATAAAATTTTCTTTCAGATATAGACGACATACATCTCCCACAAAAATTTTGAGATATGTGATTTTTCAAAGAATGTTACACAACATATTCGAAAATTAAAGTAAGCGACGGCTGTGGACACTATTTTCTTACTGAAAATAACCCCAGAAAAGGGCCATTTTGAGGCTATTTCTGCTTATAACAGAGAAATGTATCAAAATACTGACGTCATATTTCCAGAATGGTCCTCCTTTATGGTATATTCTTTCCTGATTTATTACAGTCATATACTCAACTCATATTTATACCGGTCTCGAAACTTTTTGAAAACAATATTTTTTTTAGGGCACAATAAAGCCAAAACCGTACCTTCTTCTTTTAATAGAGGGAAGCTTCAGGTTTTTTCTGACGCAAATTTTTTTTTTTTTTTTTTAGATCATGTTAAAAAAAAGTCCATGTTCGCAGGTATTTTTTAAAGCATAATGTTTAAAAGCAAGAACATGCATTTGTATGGCCCTTTCATGTGTCCGATCAACGAAGATATTAGTAAAAAAAATCAGTCGAATGAAGAAGGGCGTTAAAAATACCTCGGAGTTAATTATTATTCATCTTTCCACAGGAAGAGAGTTTGTTAAAATTAAAAAGTACAGGAGTGGATTCCGACAATTAAAGAATTCATAAATGAGGAAGATCATATTACCTTGTCTGGCATGAATAAGCAGGATTTTTTTTTTTTTTTTTTTTTTTTTGGGGGGGGGGGTAGACTTTACTTTACCGGTCCCCAGATCCGCAAGATCCGCGCGCTCATTGCATTATGACGTAAGATTTACGTCACTCAACTGATAAGGGTTAGTCTTGCACATTTTTTGACTGGTTAGGGTTAGTCTTGCGCCCACCTGAGAGAATAGGGTTAGTCCTTGCACAAGTTTTCAACTGATTAGGGTAAGTCTCGCATCCATCCGAGAGATTAGGGTTAGTCCTCGCACATGGGTTAGTCTAGCATCCGCCCGGGAGATTTGGGTTAGTCCTCGCATACCATCCGAGGGATAGGGTTAGTGTCTTGTTTTTTTTAAAGATAAAGAAATTCAGTTGCATCTGTATTTTTGCAAGATCTTAATTCCGCTTTAACGACATCTCTTTGGTTTGTTTACATGAAAAAATGGCAAAGTACGAAAGAAACGGCACTAAGCATGTTCCGCACGCGCTTTGTTGACAATTATTTCTCGTCTCCTTTTCACTGAATAAACAATATGTCACTTTTTTTCAGAAAACGAGGTTAAAAACTTCGTTTAAAAACGAAGTTTTAAACTAAACTTTTAACTGTAGAATTCGATTTTGGGGTCAAAAAGGCTAAAAACCTCATACTTTTAATTTTTTTCGATCAATCACGCCATCTGATATATACTGAAGTCGTCTACGGCGACACTATATTTTAGCGCGTTTTTCTGGGGACCGGTAAAGTAAAGTCGTCCAATACAATTGGGACAATTGAAACAATACAATTGGCACTGTACAAAGCACACTGACACTGATGTGTCTTTATCCACAAGTGATGATACTGACGTTTAATTGACGTTTAAATTTTCACTTTCTTAACTATCTATTTTTTTTTATACCGAGTGTAGTTTTATATCATAATTCAACCGCCTACGTGTATATGTTGTAGCACGCAGCACAGTTAAAGCTACAAAAAGGGGACGGAGCATAATTTGTACGGGAAACGTTAACTATGACATCATACAAAATTTCTTTAAAATACTACAAAATAAAAAAAAATGCTATTTTAATTTATCGGAGCCTATCAAACTATATCAAAACTTACTTTAACACGATGTTTTGTCTTTAGTTAAATCCCACATAGCAAGGTATAAACAAGTCACTGATCGTGATGTGCTGGTCAATGTGACGTCATTTCCTAAAACTTGACGCAGTTTGTACGCGGTGGGTAATGTTAGGGTCATAATAAATCGATCTAGTGCAAGGGCATACGCTCAATTGATCGCAGTAAGCTTTTACATATAACCTCAAGAAGTATTAAGGTATCCGAAAAGTGCTGCGATCCTGGTGAAATCTTGAAAATGAATTAATTATACCTATATTTAATGCCGTTGACCTGCAAAAAATGCAGCATGCAGCCATAAAAATATGATTTTAACAGTAAATAAGCTGAATCTATAAAGGATCGCAGCACTTTTCAGAAACTACAATGCGTGTTGAAAATACTTATACACTAAATTTAGAATTTTAACTTGATTATGCCCTGGCACTAGTGAAATTTATAGGTGACCTCGATACTACAAGTATATATGCTCTATCACGTGACTGTCACATCATGTGACAAGTCTAAATATAAAATCTTATCGTCCTCAATATGTTTTTATTAACCATAATTACATTTGTCCAATATTAATAAAGTACCTAAAAGAATCGCCATCCTGATTAAGAATATATTTTTTATCACAAAAAGTGCCGACCTTAACTGTACTGCGCAGTCGTATTTTTCAAAAAAAATATATATATGTTTGAAAAATTTCTAATTAAGCAATGATCTTAAAAGGATTAATTATCTCTTTTTCACAAAAAAGAAGGTTTCTTTAAAGTATGAAAAATAGTGTATCCTTCGTTATACGCTCTGTTTCCATTTTGTATTTAATGTATAAATAATTTGACGAATTTCTAGTAAATCATTTCAAATACGACTCGTACGTTAAGCAGAAAAAAAAAAATCAAAGTTAAGCCAGCCAAATTAAAAATGTATGGTAATATTTTTTCTAACATGAAAAAAGGCTTTTTAGGTGTCAGTTAGTCATAAAACTTAGTATACCTCGAACACGCGCTAATGTATTCATACTAATCGCACGCTTGATAGACGCTCCGCCTTCTCATTCAAATAATACAATGACCTACATAGCGATTATGGCGAATTCGAGATTTTACAGTGAAGTATAAGATTTTATTTAATCGACATAATTTTTATATTGAAAATTTCTTTCCCAATAAATCTGTTATGAGTATCTTAACAGACTTTGCTTGAAGAC
Organism: Saccostrea echinata; assembly: GCF_033153115.1. Taxonomy (NCBI): domain Eukaryota; kingdom Metazoa; phylum Mollusca; class Bivalvia; order Ostreida; family Ostreidae; genus Saccostrea; species Saccostrea echinata. The sequence goes on along the minus strand of NW_026889782.1, from coordinate 35,684,105 downwards.
TTTAGCTATAATATAACAATGTCCTAAAATGAAAAGGTAAAATTCTGTATTTAAAAAGGGGGAGAGAAAGGCAGTGTTATGAAGATTCATTTTTTTGTAACACAAGCTATGCAGTCAGTTAAGGTGCGCAAAAGGAATATCGGCAATTTTTTTTTGATTTAAAAATATATTCTTAATCAGGATAGCGATTCTTTTTAGTACTATATTTATAATTATCGTTATTAACTACATATTGAGGGCGATTAGATTTTATATTTAGACATGTCACGTGATATGGTATTCACCTGAATTTAACACATATAATTGCAGTATTGAGATCACCTATAAATTTCACTAGTGCAAGGGTATAACCAATTCAAAATTCTAAGTTAAGTTTATAAATATTTTCAACACGCATTGTAGTTGCTGAAAAGTACTTTGATGCAATCCTATATAGATTCTGCTATTTCATTGTTTAAATTATGTTTGCTTTAGATATAATTAATTCATTTTCAAGATTTCACCATGATCGCAGCACTTTTCAAATACCTGAATGGTTCTAGAGTTTATGTGTAAAAGCTTACTATGATTCATTGCGTGCATGCCACTAGCTCGATTTATTAAGACCCTTATATTACCGTCCTATGTACTTACATACAAATATACAGCGGTATCAATTAAAAAGGAAATGTACGGAAAATATATGAAAAAAAATCATAAAGAAGACATTTAATCCAACGTAATGGTCTCCTAAATATCTGCAAATAATATTTTATTGAATTCAGAAATAAAGAGCAAGAGCCACTTAGGGCCTTTTTTGGCCCTGTGCATTTCTGAAAATTCAAAACTGTATAGTTTTAGTCAACAAGGCAAGAAATTATACTTGAGCACTTGTTTAATGAATATATACTGACAATGACGTAATTTTCTTTCTAGTAAATGCATTATGACGTCATGAATTACGTCTTTATTCACATATTCTGAATATTTCTTAAAAAAGACTAAAAAATAATGCCACTTTTCAATATTTCTTATACAGCACAACCTCCGATCCAAAATGTGTAAATATATTATAAAAGAACTGTTAATGAAGATTATAAAGCATATTTTAATTTTTGGATCGAGGGGTGTGCTGATATTTTAATTCTTTGTTGAAGGTTCTCAAAAACACCTGTTTTCTGCAAAATTCAATAACACTGCAATTTCACACAACCTGTTTTTCAATGCCTGGACTCTTCAAAGGAAATTTTGTTATATAAACTGAAAGCACTAAGTCTCTACTTTATATTAATGCTGAAAATGGTACTCGGGAGTTTTAGTTAATAAATTGGTATATCTACAGGGCCATTTTATAAATAAAGTGAACCTAGCTCTTTTTCGTTGTGAAAATATTACTTGATCTGCCTCTCACTGCATACAAACTGCGTCAAGATTTACGAATGAAATATATGGAGATAACGAACAGTATTCAAGCTCAAATGTCCATTAAACAATACAAAATAAGAGCAGAGCAAACACGGACCTCTAAACATCAGAGGTGGGATCAGGAGCCATGGAGGAGTGAGCATCCCCTGCCGACCGGTCAGACCCGCCGCGTGCTCCTTGTCATGCTCGGGAAATAACGGAAAAATCCGTCGACAATTCAGTGTGTAAATAATGGCCTAACAATTAGTATGAAAAAACGTCAGTCAGCATTTGACTTAATGATAGATTGTATTTGCTGACAAGGTCATTGTATCGACCATAGAACTTACGAAATGATGACTTTAAACGAGACAGCTGATATGAAATGATGTCACATCGACAAGTGCATAGCAATCAAGGACTTGTTTATACCTTGCTATATAGGATTAAACTAATGACAAAACAGAATGTTATTGTAAGTTTTGAAAGTTTGATGGTTTCCTACATTTTAAAATAACAAATCAATTGACTTTCTGGTAATCTTAATAATTGTTAGTTTTATATGATGTCATAGTCAATATTTCCCGTACAAATTAGGTCCGGCCTCCTTTTTGTAGGCTTAACTGCGCTGCATATATATATATATATATTTGTTTTTCTTATAAAGTATAATTCTTGCAGAAAATCATAAACGTTAACGCTTAGATTTATATGAGTGAGCAGAGGGTCTGATCCTTCGACGTATTTGGCTCCAGTCTTTGGCAGCCCTTTTTTAAGCTTCCCAAGTCTTTTTTTTTTAATTAAAATATTTTGGATTTCTAACGTTTCGGCATGAGCATCACTGAAGAGACATGATTTGCCGAAAAGCATCTGGTGAATCGAAATTGATAGTGCCGTATAAGATTCAAACTACATGATAAATAAAGAAAGTTTGGTATACATTTTTTTTTCTCCATCTCAAACAAAGAAGATGTATCAATTTTTCCTATATTCCCTCAGGTTTTCATATCTTTTTGACTTCTTCTTTTAAATGATTTTTATCGTCGTAGTTTTCACAAACATCCGAAGGTAACATCAAGTATTTTTTATTGGTGATTTGTTCCTTATTTTGTTTGAAAATATTCTTTTGTGTAGATTGTGTTACATAAGTTTAATGTAGTTTTATAGGTTTGTACTTAATTAAAAAGTTTATTTAATCTAAAACATTGCTAAAACTGTTGGATTTTCGAGACAGGGTTCCATTTCTATGTTAAACTGAGAGACGACATTCCTATCTCCCTTTATATATTTATATATTTATCTATTTTTTGGACAGATGCACAACCATTTCATCGAAATATGCAGGATTTCCTATGAAAAAAAAAAAAAAAAAAAGAAATGAGAAGGGAAGAATAATCACTCGTTAAGATTTTTGTGACAGTCGTTTTACGGAATTTGAAGGGGAGTTAACATTCCACATATGGTATTTGTAGCATACAATATATTTGTTTTACTTTATACGAATTATTTTTTTTTTTTTACATACAAAAGGTAATATGTCTCTCGAATTTCTATTGGACGACAATAATTCGTCAAAATTAAAGGAGTCAATTTATTGTAATTGATATATTCTTAGCAATATTATGGTCGATATATGAAAGAAATACAAACGTACTGCTGATGGTGTGTTCCAATTATTCTTACAATTCCTCCTGGTGTACCCTCTATCTATTCTGACACTTCCACCTGGTGCATCCTCTATCTATTCTGATAATTCCTCCTGGTTCACCCTCTATCTACTCAGACAATTCCACCTGGTGCACCCTTTATCTATTCTGACAATTCCTCCTGGTTCAACCTCTATCTATTCTGACAATTGCACCTGGTTCACCCTCTATCTATTCTGACAATAACACCTGGTGCACCCTCTATCTATTCTAACAATAACACCTGTTGCGTCCTCTATCTATTCTGACAATTCCACCTGGTGACCCTCTAGCTATTCTGACGATTCATCCTGGTGTATCCTCTATCTATTCTGACAATTCCACCTGGTGCACCCTTTATCTATTCCGACAATTCCACCTGGTGCACCCTCAATTTATTCTTACAATTCCACTTGTTTATCCTCTATCTATTCCGACAATTCAACTTGGTGCACCCTCCACCTATTCAGATAATTCCACCGGGTACACCCACCATCTATTCTGGTAATTCCACCTGGTGCACCCTCTATCTATTCTGACAATTCATCCTGGTGCACTATCCACCTATTCTGACAATTCCACTTGGTGCATCATCCACCTATTCAGACAATTCCACCTGGTACACCCTCCATCTATTCTGACAATTCCACCTGGAGAAACCTTTTCTGACAATTCACCCTGGTGCACTCTCCACCTATTCTGACAATTCCACTTGGTTCACCCTCTATCTATTCTGACAATTCCTTCTGGTGAACCCTCCACCTATTCAGACAATTCCACCTGGTGCACCCTCCATCTATTCTGACAATTCCACCTGGAGCACCCTCTAACTATTCAGACAATTCCATCTAGCACACCCTCCATCTTCTCTGACAATTCCTCCTGGTGCACCCTACACCAATTCTGTCTATTTCACCTGGTGCACACCCTCCATCAATTCTGACAATTCCTCCTGGTGCACCCTACACCTATTCTGACTATTCCACCTGGTGCACCCTCAATCTCTGAAATTACTACTCCAACTTCATAAATTACAAGGTATACGTGATATGCTTACGTTTGATAAAATGGGGACTATTGATTGCTTACTTCATTATAAGATTTATTTACTCTTAAACTAAAAAGGAGGTCAAACCCCTAACTAATCCTCCGCTATAGATTTTCAGATGGTGAGTTTTGTATTTATACATTCAACTTTGTTGTACATTTCAGTATAAATGAGTTCATTCCCTCAATTTTTGTGCACAGTTTTCATGAAACAGAAGCTGAAAAAACTCATCAGATCACCATGCCAATATTTCCAGTGGTGAGTTTATTTAGCATCAGTAGAAAGGCTTGCATGTATTGGATCGCCTGCGAAGTATCGTCAAATAAATTGAACGACTCTGACATATTCAAAGGGGAATAAAATATTCTTCTTTGGGAATATTTTGGAATAGAATTGTATTTTTTACTAATCATTTGTTATCAAACAATGAAAACTTTATGCGTTATCAGAGCAGAAAACTTCGAAATTGAATGTGCGTTAAACTGCGTGATTGCGGAGTAAATGTATATGCGTTAAAATGCGTGACTCTACTGCGGGGAAGGGGTTTTTATTGGTATGAACACAATGTGAAAAAGATAATAGAGACCCTTGCTGGAAAAAAAAATGAACAAATAAATAATGTCATATCCTTAGTTTAACTTCTGGTAAATGTATTGTCTCCTTTTACATTTTAACTTCTGGTAAATACAAACGAAATACATTTTGCCATCCCATTTCTATGGCATCACAAATTTTATGAATAAACGTATTTAGATCGAATTTAATCAAACTTGCAGAGTATAAAGTCGAAATAAAATCGAAACATTGCATATTTATAAAATTAATTCATCAATGAAATATGTGGAGATAACGAACAGTATTCGAGCTCAAAAGTCCATTAAACATTACAAAATAGGAGCAGGGCAAACACGAACCTCTAAGACATCAGAGGTGGGATCAGGTGCCATGGAGGCATTGACTATTTTAAACTTCATTTTTGGTAAACGTGTTGTGAATGAAATATATTATATCCTGTTTAAAATCTTATTGTCAACTACCTGGTTAACAAACAATTGACCAATAAAATCAATACCCCCCCCCCCCCTAAAAAAAAAAAAATCCTGAAATATTTAAAAAAAAATGTCAAAATGAAAATAAAACACTTTTCATCAAACATTAACTAAAAAAAAAACTTTTCATTTGTCGGATTTTGTTAATTGTGGATCAAGCTTCCTAGCTCGCACAAAATTTGAGGACATCAAAACCCTCTAAAACAGTTCACCATGCCAATGATTCTAGTGGTGAGTTTATTTAGAGTCATTAGAAAGGCTTGCATAAATTGACTCGTCTGCGAAGTATTGTCAAATATCCTCATCGCAGTTACCCCTTTTATTCATAAAAAATACGAATGAATGAGTGAATGAATTCATTCTTAATTTTTAAGTAGAAAGAGGGTGAGAGACAGAGATAATCATCTGAAAATAGTTATAGTTTTGATTAGTATTTATGATATTTTTTTATGTTTTATAGAATAGCTTTTTCTTATCGTGAAATCACAGAAATAAATCAATTAAAATATGAAATTCAAAATTAATATCTTTTTTATTTCAATTCTTTCCATAAATTCTCTTTCTCCAAATTCCAAATTATGATATAGACTATAGCAATTAAGTAATTATCTGGACGAATTTCCGTTTTGCACACATTTTTTTCAATACCTAAAATTCAAATGTGTGCAAAACGGGAACAAACCGGACTGAAGGGCCATCAAATTACGCACACATATTATCCCATTCCTACGGATTTCAAGAACTACATCCAGGAATACATGTACATTTAGAAAGGAATGACGTTTCACAGACGACTCCGAGAATGATAATTACATCCAAAATCTTCTGCTTATTTTAATCTTATATTGGATTTTTAATAATTAAATATAGCCCCCCCCCCCCCCCTTTCCAATATAACTGCGATAGATGCATTCTTTAACCAAACCCCCTAAAAATATGCATCTAAAATTTACAAAACACACTAAGAAAATATTAATTAATATCGAATATCATGAATAGCATATAGGGTATATTACCTTGCATAGTCGTAAAACTATATCACCTACAGTAATTTATATCGACGGTTTTGGTTTCTAATAGAATGAACACATTGCTTGACTTTCGCTACATGCACATTAAAGTTCAAGGCTTATAAAACGCTATTTGAAAAATGCAAAAAAAAAAAAAAAAAAAAAAAAAAAAAATTAAAATTATCTTAGATACACGAGAATATATTTTTATTAGAAAAGTTATTTTCATTTTGTACTTAAAATATTCTAATATTTCAGCTTCTGTATTTTAAATATCATTACACTTATATATTTTTTTTAATTTCTCTTTCTTTCTGTTTGGTTTCGTTTTCATATAATTTCGAATGGAGATAACTCGCCTTTTAGACCAAGACTGTTTTTCACCTATGATCGGTGGGCTTCACCGCGGCGGTGTGAATTACCTGGATGGCCGAACCGCGTGGGCACGCGATTTTCACCTGAGACACCTGTACTAACCGCGATGAGATTCACACCACGGGGATGCGCGGTAAATGCATAAACCGCGTTGACTGTACTGTATGTGTTAGATGGTGCGACCGTTTATAGCCATTGAGAACATGAAAAAGGAACCGTTCAAATCACAACATTTGTACTATCCACAGTGCTATAACACTGTGTTATATTGTATCAGAGAGTTTGATATTTTATAAATATTGTAAATGTTCGCTAAGGCTGCATGGTTGCCCTCTACCCACTATTTGTTGTAGTATAGTTAATGTCATATATAGCGTATTTCTGATAAGTTCAGATTAACTAAAATTTAAAAGATCTCTCTATTTGCTTTATTACTTTATATAAAGATAGGACTTTCCTGTAAATAACACAATTAAAATCAGTCACGTTTCAAAGATATTAGAAATTAAAAAAAAAAAACGATTGATTTACTGACTCCGCATTAAAAAAATGGACATATTTTAAAGTCAGTTTAACTATGGAAACATGGGGTTATTCAAATTCAAAATGGAGGAAAATTTTAATTTGAACGTAAATAACATATATCATGTTTATATTCACTCAGTCTCGTGTTTTTATTTTTTAGCTCAGATACGCCATATATAGCTTTAAATCATAGTAATATATGTAAAGATATAATTGGGTTTTTAAAGGAAGGTGGAACTTATACCCCCAGGGTAAGTTAAAAAAAAATTCTGCCCACCCCCCCATCCATCCACTTTCAAAAATGATGCTACATGCCTGAATCAAGTTTTCACAGTTTCTCATTAAAATTGATATTTTCTTAGTATAAATAGAAAAAAAAATGTGGATTCATTATTTTTTTTTAACGAATCTGGGAAAAGAAATTTAACTTTTATTGAGTTTTGCCACAGTTGTTTATGCAGATAGCCAGATACCCTAATTTTAAAATCATATGCAAATCTTAATTATGAATTATACATTTCTCTGAAGATAAAAGGGTCATACTTTTTAAAATACCTGACTATGAGAAAACCAAACAGGATAATCATGCAATTCTCATGATTGAAGCTAGGAGAAAATATAAGCCTATGGAAATTTTATTTCAAGAGATGGCATTGTAGCAACCGCTAATGATATCACGCCGCTTAATGGTACTCATATCATTATGCGTTGCACTTTTAACGCTTGATGCCGTAAATTATTGCATTAATGGTTGACCTTTTCAACCATTAATACTAGATCGCCGCTTAATGATAAAATTATATTATTAAGCGTCACAAACGCAGAGCAGCCTTAACGCTTAATGGAACAAGCAAATATTTACATGATAGACCGCTAATGATACAATCTAATGTATCATTAATCGTTGCAATCGCACATTTACTGATAAAAACTCTCACCAACCCCCTCCGCCAAACCGGGAACTGGACGTCATATGCATTTAATTTGTAAGAATATGTGATATATACTTTTTTTCGGGAGGGGGGTGTCTATCATATTGCATTTCTGAAAGATCTTTGATGGTAAGATATTTTAACCACTACAACATTTCCAAGAACAAGGAAAAATACAAAGGGTTACAATTGTGATTTGTGTTTAAACATCCTTCCGCGAATTACTTAAAAAAAAAGATACTCAGATTTAATACAGCTGTTTTCATTAAACAGCTTAGTCGCTTTCATTTTTTATTGAAAGCAAAGTATTTAACATCAACATCAACATAAGTTATCACCAAACGAAAGGACTATATCTTTTAGACGGCTGGAGATTGAAAACAGTACCTAGTGTTCAGTATTCTTCTTGTTGTCTATGGAGAGGCATGACAATTGTCAGAACATGTGTATTCTGTGGAAATGCTTGAAATCAAAATCTGAAAACGTATAAAGTATTTCTATTGAGGATGAAATAGTTTTGTATTTTTTTTTTATTTCTTCAGTTGTTTATGATTCTTTGCAACGAGTATCTACTTTATGTGTATTTCTTTATATGAAGGGGAATGTTCCTCTGATTCAGAAGGTGATATTACGGAATGGTGTATTAAAGGGAGAAATAGAGTTAGAGGTGGAATGGTGTATTAAAGGGAGAAATAGAGTTAGAGGTGGAATGGTGTATTAAAGGGAGAAATAGAGTTAGACGTGGAATGGTGTATTAAAGGGAGAAATAGAGTTAGACGTGGAATGGTGTATTAAAGGGAGAAATAGAGTTAGAGGTGGAATGGTGTATTAAAGGGGGAAATAGAGTTAGAGGTAGAATAGTGTATTAAATGGAGAAATAGAGTTAGAGGTGGAATAGTGTATTAAAGGGAGAAATAGAGTTAGAGGTGGAATGGTGTATTAAAGGGAGAAATAGAGTTAGAGGTGGAATGGTGTATTAAAGGGAGAAATAGAGTTAGAGGTGGAATGGTGTATTAAAGGGAGAAATAGAGTTAGAGGTGGAATGGTGTATTAAAGGGAGAAATAGAGTTAGACGTGGAATGGTGTATTAAAGGGAGAAATAGAGTTAGACGTGGAATGGTGTATTAAAGGGAGAAATAGAGTTAGAGGTAGAATGGTGTATTAAAGGGAGAAATAGAGTTAGACGTGGAATGGTGTATTAAAGGGAGAAATAGAGTTAGACGTGGAATAGTGTATTAAAGGGAGAAATAGAGTTAGACGTGGAATGGTGTATTAAAGGGAGAAATAGAGTTAGAGGTAGAATGGTGTATTAAAGGGAGAAATAGAGTTAGAGGTAGAATGGTGTATTAAAGGGAGAAATAGAGTTAGACGTGGAATGGTGTATTAAAGGGAGAAATAGAGTTAGAGGTGGAATGGTGTATTAAAGGGAGAAATAGAGTTAGACGTGGAATGGTGTATTAAAGGGAGAAATAGAGTTAGAGGTGGAATGGTGTATTAAAGGGAGAAATAGAGTTAGACGTGGAATGGTGTATTAAAGGGGAAAATAGAGTTAGACGTGGAATGGTGTATTAAAGGGAGAATAGAGTTAGACGTGGAATGGTGTATTTAAGGGAGAAATAGAGTTAGACGTGGAATGGTGTATTAAAGGGAGAAATAGAGTTAGACGTGGTGTATTAAAGGGAGAAATAGAGTTAGACGTGGAATGGTGTATTAAAGGGAGAAATAGAGTTAGAGGTAGAATGGTGTATTAAAGGGAGAAATAGAGTTAGAGGTAGAATGGTGTATTAAAGGGAGAAATAGAGTTAGACGTGGAATGGTGTATTAAAGGGAGAAATAGAGTTAGAGGTGGAATGGTGTATTAAAGGGAGAAATAGAGTTAGACGTGGAATGGTGTATTAAAGGGAGAAATAGAGTTAGACGTGGAATAGTGTATTAAAGGGAGAAATAGAGTTAGACGTGGAATAGTGTATTAAAGGGAGAAATAGAGTTAGACGTGGCATGGTGTATTAAAGGGAGAAATAGAGTTAGACGTGGAATAGTGTATTAAAGGGAGGAATAGAGTTAGACGTGGAATAGTGTATCTATAAATGATTTAGATTTAAAAATAGCGTATCCTTAGATGAATTAGATTTGAACTTTGAAATAGCGTATCCTTAGATGAATTAGATTTGAACTTTGAAATAGCGTATCCTTAGATGAATTAGATTTAGACTTAAAATAATGTGTTTACAGATTATTTAAATTTATATTTGCAATCATATCATGCTTGTGAAAAATGAACAGTTAATCAGGTTTTTTTTTTAATGAAATGAAATAATTCATAACATCATTATATTTCTATTCTGAAGGGGGTTTTAATTTCCTGTGCAGTTTAAAAAAGATTATGAGAAACTGATAAATAAATGATATAAGTCAATGAAATATTAACCTCTTGGTTCTTTCTCCTATTATATTTAGTTTGTGTTGTTGTCACGTTACTCCACTCATGTATAACTGTAGGCATATTAAAGGGGATTTATTTAAAAAAAAAAAAGATGTAGAAATGTGATGATTTATTCAACATATTTGGTGATGGTCCCCTATATTATAAAACCAATATTGAATAATTAATAGAAGGTTGGATGCATTTGAGACCAATTTTAAGCAATGATGAATATACTGAAGATAAAATGTCACCAGCATTTAAATTATTTAGTTTGAACTGAAAATGAGACTTTAATGATCGTAAACAGATAGACACGTTCTATTCATTACTTTGGTAATGTCCCTGAACAATTTATGATAAGCCAACAAAAGGTGTAGATTGATTCAACCATTACATCGAATCGTGCAAGCATTTATAGACTAAACTATTGTGAAGAATTCTCGTGAGATTTTTTTTTCAATTCTAAACGAAAAGGCGACATTTATATCAATGAAACGACATTCAAATTTCTTTCATACAAAGGGTACCTTTTGCTAGTTCATGATTACTGAGAAAATAAATATCAGTGCATCTGACATGTTCCTCCTCTGAAAAGCATGCACAGCATTTAGTGCTCTGCAAAATATATTAAAAGATACACATTTAGCACATGCATCTTACATCCGTCTAACCGATAACCTGAACCTTTATTTGAATAATTGTCTTAATGAGTTAAAATTAACTCATTAATCTTGGTCAAACTGGTTAAAGTAAGATAATAATTTCTACAGAAAAAAAAAAAAAAAAAAAAAAAAAAAAACACTTTTTGGCATTTGCTTAAATGTTTTATTTCGAGACTCGAAACATTTCACACTATAAAGACTGATCCGTAGATAATTTATCATACACACTACAAAGCCTGATCCGTTGATAATTTATCACACACACAATTAAGTCTGATCCGAAGATAATTTATCACACACACAATTAAGCCTGATCCGCAGATAATATATCACATACATGATTCTACACGTTACACATTTCACACTACAAAGCCTGATCCGTAGATAATTTATCACACGCAGTATTAATTCTGATCAGTAGATAATCTATCACACACACAATTAAGCCTGATCCGTAGATAATTTATCACACACACTATTAAGTCTGATCCGTAGATAATTAATTACACACACAATTAAGCCTGATCCGTAGATAATTTATCACACACACAATTACGCCTGATCCGTAGATAATTTATCACACACTGTTAAAACTGATCCGTAGGTAATTTATCACATGCACTATTCTACTACACTTTACACAGAAAATTGTGATCATAAACAAGAAAAAGCACTTCTTGAAGCAAAGAGATAAATAGATTTCTTTTGCTAAGATTGAGAAGTAATCTTTTGTAAACTTTCCTTGTAATCTTATATTAACTCAAGTTCACAACAGGAACTCGATGGCAACCTCACTATCTTAATTCCTTCTACTACTTTCATACTTTCAAAATCGTATCAGGAATAATTTCATTATTCTTAATCACCATCAAATATGTATATATATATATATATATATATATATATATATATATATATATATATATATATATATATATATATATATATATATATATATATATATATATATATATATATATATATATATATATATATATATATATATATATATATATATATATATATATATATATATATATATATATATATATATATATATATATATATATATATATGGAATTTATTTCACTACTGGGACAGGATTTTTTTTTTTTTTTTTTTTTTTTTTTTTTTTTTTTTAATTTTTTTTTTTTAATTTTTATTCATGCTTCGCACTGGTTAACACAATAAAAAAAAAATCCTGTATCACGAGTGAAAAAAATATATTCCATATTCAACTACAAGATATTGAATTTTCAGTTTATTACATTTTCTTTTCCCTTCGCCTCTATCTTTTAGCAACACAACATCATAGGCTGTGACATTGAGATGTCACAGCTTAGGGATTGAAAACATTGTGAACATGGATTTCAACATATTTGGAGAAACTTGAGGAGTTCTTAAGTCTCTGTCAGGATGTTTTATTGACTCTATCTTAAAGTAGGCCATTGAGTGTATTTTTCAACACTCTTCATGAATGGAAAGAAAAATTTCTAGTTTTGTCACACTTTTGATATTCTTTAATTAACACTGTGACAAAATATCACCATAATATTTCACACTGTTGCAAAATATTACTTTTATTCAGTAAGTAAATTACAGTATTTTACTGTTGCTATATTATTAGATATGAACTTTTTTAAAATATTCAATAGAAATCAACATTTGTATTGTTTCCTTACATACATGGTTAGGACAGTTCCCCTTATTCCTGACAGAAACATGCTATGTATGTGCTAAAGAATTTCTTTTTGATTTCATTGTAGTACATTTACCTTTAAGTCTGTTTATCACAGATTTTCCTTAAAAATATCAGGCAGGTGGTGGACAAGGTCAATGCACTTACGGCAAATGCCTACAATAAATAAATGAATTTCCCTGTACAGTTTGTATACATGTACTTTCAAATTCATATAGATGATGTTAGGAACATTTTAATTCTTCATTATTATCTTGTTGCAAAAAAAATCGTTTAACATTCCTTTTGTTTTGTGGGGGGTGAAAGGTGACACCAAAAATATCACTGATGTTTTATTTATTTCATTTGTGTAGTATACCTCCCCCCTTTTGCCCCTGAATTCACACTTCTTTGGTATATTACAAGAGTACAGTGAACTTATTTTTGGCCTACTGTTTCATGGAATTTAGAAAACAGCACAATAAAATTAAAACTGTACACATACTTGAGCCAACTGGTACCAATGTGGCAAAATGACTGAAAAACCAGCTTGCTCAATTGGAATGTAAATCTGCGGTATGGCTTGGCCTTCCCTTCATGAAGAGGATACTGGCACGTAGATTTTTGCTGCCAAGCTATTCCTAGATTGTCTCTGTGGAAGGGGCACACAGTGTATAAGCTGAGATCAACTTCAAACAAACCACATCGAACGGCTATCAGTTGCCCTTCGCTTGCTATGTCGGGATTACTTACTGAGCACTGTCTGAAGTGGCTGTAAATTGGTCTTTTACACTCACTTAACTTCCTTACTCCAAATGCGTGAGTAAATCTTAAAGATACTTTGCAGGGTGTTTCTATAGCATTGGATACACAGGCGATGGAACAGCTGACGTCGGGTACGTCTGGCGTATTGTTTACATCAGTTACACAGAAAAGTTCTCAGAAGGAAATAACTTTTACTAAAACGTGGCTCTTGAACCGTTGTAGGACGATTTTGCGATTTTTTTTAATTACAAACAGAGAACACATAATTTTTTTTATTGTTTTCAAATATTTTTTTTTAATAATATAATAATTATGCATTTGGGTTTGTGAATATACTAAGTAATAGATCTAATATGTTAAGTCCATGTTAATTATCGTCACATATTGCAATGGCATTGGGTCTACATGTATCTGAAAGTTCAACGCTTTCAAAAATATACACTGACTGAAGACAAAATATTTTAAAGAAAAAATAGAATGATACTAATGTGTCATAATAGCCAATTATCAACAGGAAAACACCAAAAAATGTATTTTTATGTATATTTGTATGATCCTTTTTAAGACATTTTATAGTGTTCATGATTATTAGTGAGAGCGGTTTACCAATCGTTACAGTGAACTCTTCAGTCTTTGTACCTTTTCCCATAGAAATGGTGTTATTTCGTATATTTAAATTAGAATATATTTTACAATGATATGTAAGATGAGCAACCACAAATAGTTTTCATTGTGAGAACAATCTTTTTTTCTTGCATTAACTTTGGGTCTTATTTTGCTTACAAAGAAATGCTTGTAACTCTTTATAAGATATATTGGCGTTATAAACTCAGAATCGTTGCCATGGATTAATCAAATACAACATATACTTTTATTAAGATCAATTTCATATTGTTAAATGTGCTACATGTAATCAAAGGAATATTTTGAAATTTAAAGTAAAACAAAAAATAATCTCTATTAATCTTTACAGGAATGCATCAGTGCCAAAAAGTAACTTTATTTTATTGTTGCTATGGCCAATTTTCTGTCGCTATGGCGATAAGTATTTGTACAATGTCCCTTGGTTTGTAAAGAAGTCTCAAATAAATTTTCTGATTGCAAAATAGTGTTTTTTGATATTCACCGGTAACATTTTATTCAATTTATAAACCCAACAATTTACAAATACCCTTTCTTCTTCATAAAAACACCCATTTTTGTTGCTAGGCAACGGATTGGAAATATAGAAAAATAGCACACCTTTTTAAATTTAAATTCCAGAAGTGATGTTCCCCTTCCTTTGTGTAAAATATACGAAACTTATGTATTGTGTCAGAAGTTTGAAAAATATGGGCTTGAAAAGTGCTTAAATTTACAAAAATGACGAATCAGCAGAAAATGTAAAACATGCATATCTTACACTTCCTTTTGCCGGAGATATCTTAAAATCTAATTTCTATGTTTTGCATTGTTAAAACACTTTAAATGTTTATCTTTACGATAACATTCATTAAAACGAATATTTTATAATATTTGTTTTTAATTTCAAGCCTTCCATGTAAGTGATTTTTTTTTTGTCCATTCACATTGAAAATCGGCTGGTTGCTAGGGAAATTTCTTTAACCAGGTTTCCATTGTAGCCATAATCCAATTTGTTTTTAATTTTACATACATAGTTCAAAGTGCAAAAGAAATCTATTCATGGAAAATCATGGAAATTCATGGCGACGTTTTTTTTACGAGTGAAAAATTCTCGAATGGGACGAGAAACAACAAATATGTACAATCAATCAATTTAAATCGAATAACATTGTAATATGTTAGATTCCAAAGTTAAGTTGATTCAAGATTTTTTTCCGTAGCAATTCAACAGTACTCAATCAGCGCAACTGCAGGAAAGATAACTCATCCATGCAAATGAAAGGTTTACGAGAATGAAAATGAGTAAGTTAACTTTATAAGCAGTTGTTCTCAATTCTCAATGACGATTAATGGATATAAAATTAATTAGAAAATTGTAAAACATTCAGCATTCTATTGATATCTGTTTGTACGATATTTTTTTTTACCTATTCTCACTTTATTTTGGTGTAATGTAAAAAAAAAAATGAAGAATACATTATTGATTGCAAACTGTTTATTGTACTGCTCATTTCAGCTTATTTAGCAAAATGTGCAAATTAGGGCTACTAAAATTACCTAAATGCGCCACAAAAATGAAAACCCCTTAGTGTGTACTGTATTAATGGCTGACACCTGGCATTCAAAATCATAAATTTGTTCCATTCTTATTTAAAAGATAATGAAAGGCTTTATATATTGATAAATACTCCAGGTTATTTAACCACATGTACACTTTATATTTTTTAGATACCCAACACACAGGCATGTCAGTATCAAATCTAAGTATTTTCGATCAAGAGATACAATAAAATCTAATGGTGGGAAATATATAATGAAGTGTTTGAAGTTAATGCTTCTTTACAAGTTTATGGAATCATGAGTTACAGTCTAAATATCTCATGCAGTATCGTGTTTAGTTGGATCGACTGAATTGTCGGTCGCATTTTTATAATTACTTTAAAATGAATAATTTAAGTTCTGATGACAATGAAATTTTCAGAAGGCAAAAAGAGGAAATTTCCATTCATCGAATACATACATCACGTGACTGGGACCATCACTTGAAAACAGGAAAACGCTACTAAGATATTAATTTACACTGAATAGAGTTTGGCTTGCACTAAAAATTGTGTAAAGGTTACAGACCCTGAAACGTGCTACTACCCCAAAAAAGCGTGTGACTTTCGTGCGCTTTTCGTTTCGTGCAAACCGTGTAGCGTTTCGTGTAAACCGTGCAGCGTTTCGTGCAAACCGTGTAGCGTTTCGTGTAAACCGTGCAGCGTTTCGTGTAAGCTCCAAAGCGTTTCGTGCAAACCGTGTAGCGAGCGTGCGAGAAGCGTGTGAAAAACGTTCGACTTTCTTGTAAGAACCGTGTGAGAAACGTGCGACTTTCGTGCAAGAATCGTGTGAAAAACGTGTAGGATTCATTCGGAAGTCATTTCATTTTAAATATGGATATTCATGGATCAGCATGTCATTCTTTGTTGTTTGTAAGTAATATTATTCGGATATATTATACCGGTGGTATATAAAAAAAAATACAGAAACAACAAATTAAATAAAATTAAACGGTAATGTACATGTATTACATATTTGTTTGTTTTTCTTTCTTTTTTTATTAAATAATGATGGACAGAAAATGTGCTCAAATAATTAATTATATGCACATCAATGTAAAGGTATTTGATTCAATACATTTCTTAAAGGGAGCAATACTGAACATTTTTTTAAAAAAGAAAATTCATCAGGAACCCAGTCTTGTTCTTTTCATTCATTCATTTGAATCTCTTCACCATTTTACAATTATGGTATATAGAGATTGCGAGAACATGAGGCTGATTAATACAAAATAATAGATAGATAAGGCAGGCTTGAAAAATAAAATACAAAATTTATTGCGTTGCTATAAATCTGACGTATGGGAATTCTAAGGCGGGGAGCAGAATTAATTCATTTTCTTTATAAACGAACATAATTTTCTTATGTTACAAGATTGTGATACAAAACATTTTGAAACGATGAGATATTTATAGTTTTTTATGCATTAAATTCGTTGATTAATAATTGTTATATGAATGAATTATAATTCACATGCACCGGCAAATACAGGGTTAATTATTTCCGGGGGGTGGGGTGTTCAAATGAAAACACAAACTGAGTTTTTGTTGTTAACAAGTGTTTTATAGATAATTTTCTCTTTAAAGAAAATTATTGCTTTTTTTTCGGGGTGAGCCCGATGTACCCCTTCAAAATATAATGGAATCTTCCTTACACTTCCAACACTCTTCTTACGACTGTGGTCAAGGTCATTCACAACAGCGATCACGGGCACCACGTGCCGGGAACTGAAAACTTCTGCTGTTATCTCATGTCAATCATCGGACAATAACGATTGATTTTGATTTGTGAAATCAATAGGTTTTAATAGTATTTAATGGAAACAATTAAATAACGGTGGATTTTATTTCTTAATTTTATCAGATTGTCTGTAAACAGTGAATTAATTTGAGAGTGTATTCGTGAATAAATATATATATATACAAATAAATCTTGAATACTTATGTATCAGGGTTTTTTTTTAGGTTTTTTTTTGGACATAGGACATGTACACATGTATAAATGAATGTATTCTTAAGAGCCGCGACCATTGATGATATAATTATATTTTTTAATTGTATAGACGGGGTTTGAAATTTGAATTACATGAATCTGGTCTCCCTAGATATCCATTTTTTTTTTCTTAGAACGGGCACTTGTTTCTATAATAATATTTCCCCAAATGGTTACCAACTGAAACAAGTGCCCGTTATATTTAGCCGTGTACAGATTTGAAGATACAACAGTAAGATATCGGTAATCTAACCCCCCCCCCCTTTCTTGCACAATGTTCTTGTTTCATGTAGTGTACATATTACCTTTGAAAGTTATAAACAGAACCTAATTTAATCCAACGAAATTATTTTTTTAATAAATCAAAAGAATGAATAAATCAATCAATAATTTAAAAAAAAAAGAAAAGAGAAGAAAATCAATCCGTTTACAGAAACCATACGCAATTTAATCATTTTTTTTCTTTTTCAATAACTGAGTTTATTTGTAAGTTATAAAACGACTTTTTAATATCAAACTATAATTGTAAAAACATTGAATGTTGTAAAAGATTATGAATTACAAATATAATAATTTGTTTTCAGTGCGTAATTTAGAGTCGAGTTAAAAAGGTTTGTACAAAGACGACGATAAGCATTTCACAGGGCGGTTCACTTACTCAATGACAATTATTAATTAATTACAACTGACCATTGGGTATTTTATTTGTTAATATTGTACTGGTGTGGCTAGTTTTAATCTTAACTTAATCTGAATGATTGCAATTCTAAACTAATCTTTTAATCCGTAATAATTTAAATAAAGTCCGAGAGATTCCGAATAGAAAATCCAGATCGAGGCCAAAGCGTGCGAGAATCGTGTACAAAACGTGTGAGAAACGTGTACAAAGCGTTTCGTGCAGGCTTTCGTGTAAACCGTGCAGCCTTTCGTGCAAAGCGTTTCGTGTAAACCGTGTAGCGTTTCGTGCAAACCGTGTAGCGTTTCGTGTAAACCGTGCAGCGTTTCGTGCAAATCGTGTAGCGAGCGTGTACCGTTCGTGCAGCGTGCGTGTGGGGTAGTAGCACGTTTCAGGGTCTGTAACTTTTTCAGCAGTTGTTTGCATAGACTATATTTTGTGCAAAGATAAAAAAGATCAAAAGAGATTAAAAAAATCTCTATCAGCTTTTTTTCTCACGAAATAAAGTTTTTGTGTAACTTGTTCCATTTTGCTTTTCTCATCACTGTTGGTGAAATTTAGTAACTTAAGATCAGGGTTATAATTATGACATAATAATTCTAACTGTCCAGTTGTAGATGATACTAGCGTGATCTAAGACTCAGTCACCTAAAATATGCTGGACAGTTTCTAAAACAATACATGTTTATGACGACGTACGTAAACCTTTTAAATTATGTGTCAAAAAAGCACATTTGAAGGGGCCTGGACACGGCTGCATTGTTATCATTTTAAATTTCTATTTTTATTAACGATCACTGGTCTTAGATCAGGTCAGTTTTTAAGACAATACATATTTATGATGACTTACTGAGACGCAATAGATTTTCTGTCAAAATAAACAGGATTTTTATCAAAGTAAAAATAATTCGATGATAATTTACAAACATTATGATAGAGAATAACATTTACATTTTTAAAATGTATAAAAGCTTTAGTTGCCTAAATGGAAATGAACAATATTGAATATTTTACCATATTTCCTTTCTAAAAGCAGTTAATATACTGTAAAAGGGCAAATTAGAGCTAATAAAACTGCATAAAAAATAACCGAGAATGTATAAAACAACTACTAAGTACGTTCTGCATATAGAGTTCTAAAATTGCCATTCATCAAAATCATGAATTTGCTCTTGTCGAATGTATAAAATAAAACAAAAAGCATCACAATAAATATTGCATCTCAACTTTTGAACGTTGTTTCATAGTTCTTGTTGGAAAAAAAAAAAATAGTTAAAGATTTGTCAACAAGGAATTTTGAAAGGCAAATAGAAGAATCGCCAATATATGATACACACATCACGTGACTGAGATGATCTCTGATAAACAGGATAACAATACTTAAGTAACTATTATATTACACTTAATAAGGAATTTAACGGCTAATTTCTTTTTGAATATTTTAACCTTGGCCTTTACTTTTGTATCTGAAAATGACAGGGCGTTCATATTTACACGTGTACATTACTTCTGTCAAGATCATTCCAAATGTGCCATGACATTTATACAGGACCTTGAAGTTTTAAGTACCTTTCAATTTAATTTGGCTGTAACATTTGCACCAGAACATGTACCATGACCTTTATACAGGACCTTGAAGTTTTATGTACCTTTCAATTTAATTTGGCTGTAAAATTTGCACAAGAACATATTCCTTCAAAAGATAAAACTTTCTAGCATGATGATCTGACAAGATAGAACAAAGACAGGTGTTTTATTGCACCCCAATCAATAAGATCCTAAAGCGGAATCACACCCAATCAATAAGATCCTAAAGCGGAATCACAATTCTCTGAAATAATTGTCAGCTGGTTTTATTTCTTTTCAAATTGTATGACAGGTAAACATGCACATTTTGTTCTAGGAGGAATTGTATATTTTTTGTAGACGAAAATTCCGAGAATTTCATGTTCGGAAAATACAGTCAACAAACCGACTCAAAAATTTTAGATCTTTTACATGCATGTATAAATTTTCTTAATTGATACTAATTTATTTATCTAATTGTCGTCCATACACCAATAATGTTTTGAAGATAGCAAGATACATTGTCTAATTAACATTTTAAAAATCCAATACTAATATCCCATTCTGATGTTTAAACGATTTCATAAAGAGGTTCATGAAATTGTTGATGTTCAAAAAGTTTTGTTTGTACAGGTTTCTTTTAAAATTCAGTAGGTGTATGTTAATAGTTTTGCAGAACTGTGTGAGGCATGATATACAAGCTATATGTATGATTTGTGAAGTAACTTAAGTATACTAATTCCTTCAAAAGTTAAATAATTCATTTATTTTTTTTTTTCATTTGATTTCAATTTATTGATTGGTTGGTTTACCATTGATTTATGTTTTGCTATGTGTTTGTTGACACGGAAGTATTTAGAAAGACTATAACAAAAATCCACTTTCTTATAAATGCATTACGTGTCACGATGCAGACTTAAAACCCAGGAAGTGTGTGTTAAAAATTGTCGGGAGAAAGATCAAATGCAGCACAAATTGACTTAAATCGTAAAACAAGACACTTGAGTCTGATATATCTTATAGTTTCTAGGCAGTTAATGTACATGTACAAAAAAGGAGGGGGAAAAAGGTTTAGGAGGGGTTAAATTACTTTATCTTATTTGCTCATGCCAACTAGAGTGACTTGTTGCTTACAATGGCACTGAGTTTAGAGTAGAGGTCTTAATTTGAAGCCATTCACTGGCATACAGTGACGTATCATTAAATGAGAAAATCCTGCAAGTGACCTAAATTTAATAACAATCAATCAATCTAAAAGTGAAATAACGAATAGATGCCGTCAGAAGCAATTATATTTTATATGCCTTTCTTTTAAGTTTACATCACGCTGGTATCACAATACTCAGAGTGCATTAGAACTCAAGGTCATCCATGCGATGAACATTGTCTAGGTTTTCATATATCACAACTTTCTACAATTTTTTTTTTTCTATAAGAGAGCTTTTCGGTCTTCATACAAGATTAGCTTTCAAAAAGCCTATGTAGTCCGTCATTGACATGTTATGTGATAGTCAACTGATGAACAATGATCTTTCATTTCTATCGACAAAGGGTTCAGGGAAGTCTCGGAGGGAAGGGGTTTTATAACCTATGTTCCCGAGAATAGCGGCAATTTAGAGTTACAAGAAGTTTTATAAATTACAAAAAAATAGCAGAATGAGGTATTTAAAATAATCCCTTTAAGGTTTTGAAGGAAAAATCTTCAATATAGATTTAAATTTACTTGAATACAATGTATTCTATTACCTAAACAATCACATAACCTGTAGTATTACTCTGATCTTGAAGCTTTTCCTGTCATATTTTGATTTTTTTTTTTATCTGCTCAGATCATGTTGTTTACATTGATGATGCTATAGCATTTTGATTTTAGTTTGAAATACCAATAAAAACGATTGTTATAAATATTTTTATGCAATCTGCCAAATTGCTCTTAATTATCAAAAGGGACATGAAGAACTACAAATTCCAGAAAAAAACGTGTTGATCAATAATCGGTCAGTTTTCAGTATATGACAATTACGATTATTTTCAATACCTAATAAATTTGCACTTCGGTATGTTGAATAAATGTATTCATATCTCAATTACCTTGAATATGTCAGAGTAAGTTGTGGTATTTGTATTGCATGTGCATTAGAAATATTTAAAAGTGATTCATTTATAAATCCTTCAGTCAGGATTTTTTATGGATTCTGTTA
The DNA here is from genome assembly GCF_033153115.1 of Saccostrea echinata. Classification (NCBI taxonomy): domain Eukaryota; kingdom Metazoa; phylum Mollusca; class Bivalvia; order Ostreida; family Ostreidae; genus Saccostrea; species Saccostrea echinata. Next base: position 35,661,910 of record NW_026889782.1, on the reverse strand, counting down.
TTGTTCTAGGTTTTATACCAGTTACTCTATACAGTTGAGTCTTATCATAGTTATATTTATAACTTATCTTTAAATGATCTTTTTCTGGTAAAATTTCGTCTTTCTCGCTATATGCTCATTGATTAAATGGGATTCAATACGTTTAGCGTAACATCATCTTCCTGTTTGGCTAATCAAGAAAATGGAAATATGGAGGTTGGGCATCCGTTCATTTTTTTCCGAACAACTGGACAAGAAAAGATAACGTATCATTGAAAGAAGGCTTCATGACAAAGCGTAGATTCAAATTTGTCCAAACCATGCCCTTGAGGGTAGGGAAAGGGTACAATATAGGATCAAAATATTACTTGGGGATTAAAGGGGGAGACATTAAAATATTTTTTCATAGGATGGTTAGAAACAATAATATTCAATCTTTTCCAGTTAAAAGCAAATTCACCTTTGCTCTGGTAGATACAACTTTGTATAAAACATGGCCAGGGGGCAACTGCAGGATAGATAACTCCTGCATGTATATAAAATGATAATGAGAATGAGAAAGTTAACAAAACAAACAATTGTTGACAGTTAATCATCACTAAATGATTATTCAAATATATTGAGTAATTAAGTAGGAAATTCTGGAACATTCTTCATTCCTGTTGATATCTACATGTGTGTTATTCATTCAAAACGTATAACTAATTTATTCTGGTCAAATAACATGTACAAAACAAAAGAATGCATGAGTTGATTGCAAACTGTTTATTGCACTGTAGATTTCAGTTTATTCAATTACTACAAAAAGGGAAAATTATAGCGAATAAAATTGCTTTAAATTACCAACATGAAATTACAAATCTTAAGTGTGTACTGTATTAAGGTCCTTAAATAGTTAGTATTCAAAATTCCGAACTAATTGATAAGATCATAAAAAAAAAAATCATGTATATCCCGATAAATATTGCATCCCATTAAGCTACACTTGAAACTCATTGAAATTGATATTCAACAATGTCATTTAAAACATGTTTCATCAAGAGGTGCACAAAAGATGTGGTGTTCAGAAACATCATGGAAAGAACATTAAATGTAGCGATTGTAGTTGCATGTTTCAAATTGCTCAGAATTTTTTGAAATCATGAGATACGGTTTATATATTAGCCTTTTTACAGTATCTTGTTCAGTTGAATTGATTGATTGATTGACCGTAGTTCTACAGTTGCTATAGAAAATAAATACTTGAAAGTATGTAAACACAGAAGTATTAAGAACTGGAAAATGAGAATTCCCGTTCATCTTTCATATTACATACATCACGTGACTGGGATGATCATTGGAAAACAGGATAACATGCAAGAGTTTGACATGCAAACAAGAGCTGAATTTTTTTTTTATTTGCATTCCACAATGCTATAATACAAACATAAACATATGAAATTACCACAATCTTTTAATTGTAGTATTCATTCTTGTGTATGTGTGTGAGAGAGAGAGAGAGAGAGAGAGAGAGAGAGAGAGAGAGAGAGAGAGAGCACCCGCGTTTACCAACTTGTGGGGAACTCACACCTGACAAAGGACCTTTCTTATGGGGAAAGTTCAGAATTGTGGGGAAATCTCTCGTTCCCCACAAATATGGTCAAGGGTTTTTTTGGATTCTACGTGGTCTACTGATAAATTTATTCGATTTGTGGTCATTTTGGAAAAATTCCCCATAAGTGGGAAATTTTGACACACAGTCTGTTTTATCACTGCACCGTAAAACTAATGTCTGAGGATGCTGGGAAATGTTCATTCGGAACGCGGCGGGATTTAAACTGGTCCTCCAATGATCGTTTACTTTCAAAGGCCAAAAAGGAGCGGAAAACCAACTTATTGCAGGTAATGGCGGCTCCGAGGTGACAGTCATATGGTAAGTAGATTTTTATTTAAAAAAAATAGTTTACAAATAACAACCTGCATAGTTTTAGCGATATAAATCATGTATGCAGTTATGTATATAAACTGTAGACTTTCGTAGTAGAAAAGTAAGATTTAATCATGTAGTCTGGTAGGGCCTAGTGTTACGTGAAACTTTGAACGTTAGACCCGACAAAGATTTTATTTTATAATGGCTAAAACTGCAAATTTATATTCAATATTTTACCCCCGGGACCTGGTAGACGTTGGGAGCTTGTCCCCCTTTTTGCAAAACATATCTAGACTTTACGACCGGTAGTGATCAGCTGATCAGGGCGGAGTCATTGAAAAAGCATCTATACGTTTAATTGTTTGATACTAAACTAAGTATTAACCAATTTGAGAAGAGTATCACTGAGAACTCCCCGGGATCAGTCTTTTTAACACGTACCTCCAGTACAATCAGTACATTTAGCTGCATATAGCTTAAATTACCTACCTGGGAATTTAAACCTACCGGAATTAGCTTGATTTACCTACCCAGGACTGGTACAATCACTAGGTTTAGCTACGTAGCTTGAATTACCTATATAGCTTTATTTACCTACCTGAAGTAGCTTTATTTAGCTACCTAATCAAACTTATTTCTTGAATTAGCATTTTTCCCAAGAAAGTGCAGAAAATTGCACTTTGATGCTGTGATAATTTTCAACTTTGAACTCCTCTGAAAACAATTCATGAAAAAATCTTGGAGATGTAGTTTTTCTGTGCAATTTCAAACAAAGTTCTAAAAGTTTTGGGGCTATATACAACTGTTAATTTGTGACCAAACAGTTTACTTCTTGAATGAAATAACTAAATTAAATAATCCCAAGTATAAATATATTATTAATCATTTATTTGTGATTTTTTGTCTTTTTAAAATAAAAAGCAAAATTGTGAAAAGTTAATTGCCTTGAAATAGTTAAATTAAGCTACCCGAGGTAGGTAAATAAAGCTACGGTAGGTAATTTTGAAAACAATTCATGAAAAAATCTTGGAGATGTAGTTTTTCTGTGCAATTTCAAACAAAGTTCTAAAAGTTTTGGGGCTATATACAACTATTTATTTGTGACCAAACAGTTTACTTCTTGAATGAAATAACTAAATCAAATAATCCCAAGTATAAATATATTATTAGTCATTTATTTGTGATTTTTTTGTCTTTTTAAAATAAAAGGCAAAATTGTGAAAAGTTAATTGCCTTGAAATAGTTAAATTAAGCTACCCGAGGTAGGTAAATAAAGCTACGGTAGGTAATTTTAGCTACGTAGCTAAATGTACTGATTGTACTGGACCTGCTACCCATTGTTATTCGCTCATATAAAAATCAGAATAAAAATAATTGCAGTAATTCTGACCTGGGAAACTGACCGCCTCACCAAGAACAACACTAGGACTGTGTATCTTTACAAAAAGGTATCACAATGCATCTCGGAACTTCAGAAAAATATATAACAATGTATGATACGAGGGCCATTCAAAAATTATGCGGACTTGTAGCACAGAAAATAAATTTGACGACAAAATCAAGCAAAAAGTCATAAATAATATAAAAGAATCTTTTTATATATGATCATCAGAATTTCATATCAAAATACTGTAAATTGGTATCAATTTCAAGTGATTTAACAGAACATCTTATGAAGTCACGGCGCAGTAAAACCTTCAACGTCACAGGCATTTAAAAAAATGGGAGCTTTCATTTTCTCAATATTTTCCCTTAGTATTTGATACTGTATAGTTTGGGTTACCTTATCCACTCAGAATAAAGATCCATATACCATTTCTGATTCAACTTAAAAACTGTAAAACTATTATTGTGTGTTTTAGTTTGTGTTAAACCCCAAAACTGCAGATATTTCTGAAGTAAATTAAGTTTGACGTCGGTCGATCTCAATTACATTCTTTACAGTCCAGAACTCCAGATCAGCGTTTTGTCAATGAACTTCACACCCCGTGCACCAAAGATTTTTGCTCGTACACCAAGACAAAAACAAATGTTTGATTAAATTTAAAACTTGCTCAATCCAGAAAAATTGTTCAAAGTCTTGGGAAAATTGGGAAAAATTGTTTATTTAATGATAAAAACTTGACATATAAACCATGTAAATAAAACCACAAAATAAGGAGTTTGTTTGTCTGTTGTTTAACGTCCCTCTTGAGAATGTTTCACTCATAAGGAGACGTCACCACTTGCCGGTGGAGAGCTGCAAATTTTGACCTATGCTGATCGGCACTTAGGGTCATTGAGCAGTGAGGGATCTTTTTCATGCCAGCACCTACTGTGACACGGTACCTCGATTTATCATCCCAAGGACCGGTCTCCACGTCCCACAGTGGGATTCGAACCTGTGATGTAAGGATCAACTCCTTACTCCGCAACTCTAGAGCAAACACTCTAACCACTGGCCACTGCGCCAGGGGGGCGACCAAAACAAGGAGTAAAATGCTGTTTCTCTACACCTCCTCACCAATTCTCCATTGGAGTTGGTGCACTCCATCTAGTATTACATAATGGAATCCCAAAATGCAATGCATATTGGCAGGAAATACAAAACTCCCAAGAAATCAATGTCCAAGTAGGATATAAAAATAAGTTATTAAAGATATTTTAAAAAAAAAAACTTTTCGTGTGTGTAAAATACCTAATTTAAGTTATTTTTCTGATAACCTGTTTGCATTATGCCCCTGACTTATAAAAAAAACTATAATGGCAAAACTCGACAAAAGTTAAATTTCTTTTTCCAGATATTTTGTTGAAAAAGAAGTGATGAAATTGATGAATCCACATTTTTTTTCCATTTTGATAAAATGTGAAGTTAGGGAGGAATGACATAAAATAACTAAAAACAAGTTATTTTTTATTGAAACTTTTTTGGAAAGATAAGGTGTTTGAGTTACTAATGCTGGGAAAAAGTAGGTCATAGCAAAGAGAGGTAACTCATTGTGACAAAAAAATAACTCATTTGAGTTATTTTTGACAATAGCTTGTTTGCATTATGCCCCTGACTGTTTATGCAGATACTATTATCATGATAATTTTAAATTATATTCTCATACTCAGGTAGGTAAATTACCGAAATTTAGAGCATATGTGATATGTTTCTGCTAGGAATACCGGTATGGGAAACTGCCCAATCACGTATGCTTGTTATGCCCCAACCTCCCCCGATGATATCCACCTTGACATTTGTTAAAAATTTAATTAGTGTTGCAATACATTTTAATTTCTTTACCGTATTTTAAACTTTATTGCCTGACACCACGTGCCTCAGGCAGTATAAGGATTAATTTTTCCAAGATCCGAAACTAACCGATCATTCTTAATGAACTAGATTTTGTGCAAGCTGATTTACAACGGAATTTGTTACCTGCATTTAAAGAAAAACAGTTTGCAGAAGAAAGAATCATATTACTGATGCAAATTAATGATGTGTTAAATTCCTTCAGTTTTTGCATGCACATGTTCATTCTTTGCAGTTCTTTGTATGGACATGTCCATGTAACATTTTTTCTGCATTTCTAAACTGCTGGATCAGTCCATTTGCCTTTTACGAAAGGGGTGACACAATCATTTCGCGCGAAACGTCACATGTATATTATCTTCGCGCCTTTTTCTTGGATTGTTCTATTGAATGGGTGTGATAACTTCTATGGAAATAAATAAAGTTTATTCTTTTAACCTGATTCTTAAGCTTCAGATTTTTTATTAACAGTAAATTTTATCTCATTTTTGAAAAGAACACATTGTATATGGGCAGGCAACACTAAAGCAATGGATTTGCTGATTATTCTCACTATTTATCCTATAAGTGGACTAGTCCAATCATAAACAAACTCCCTCCACCTAGTAAATGGGACATCCCTTCTTGATTCAGTATGTTTTCCACCTTTTCTTTCAATATTACATTTATTAATAATGTACGTTACAAGGTTAGGCTTTTAAAAAAGCTTACAAAGTCAGTAGCATATTATTTCATGCTTTAATTGTGATGAACTAGGTTTCCTCTTAATCAGGCCAAATAAAAAAAATATGTGTGGTTCCGGTTACCCGACCGTCCCTATTTTATACCCCCGACCCTAAACTTTTTTTTGGGCAATTTTCATATTTTTTCCGGAATTTCATTGTCAACATTGCAACACAGAATTTTGAGAAAGATCATGAAAATTGAAAATGAAGTTGTTTATTCTGTAATATAAATATTTGCAAATACTTTTCTTAGATGAACCTATTGAAGAGAAAATATGTTCAATTCTGTATGAACTTATTAGGCCTGAGGGGGTCAGAGGTTATTGCATCACACTGCGAGATGATATCTTGTCTACATATTTCTGTCATGGTGCAACTGGTTTTGTAAAGTTCTTCTAAGTTAATAGCGATGAAAAAGATAAAATAATTGAAACATATGGAATTGTTTCCATCAACACGATCAACAGATGTTCAATAGATCTTTTTAAGGTGTGAAGAATGTTTTGTGTATTTTAATTAGCCTAAAATTGCACTTTTTAACCTGAAATTCTTTTGTTATGTAAACTAAAACAGCGATACCACCTCTTTTGACTTCAAATATATTAAGAACTCATAAAATAGTGAGATTATTCTCAGTAGCGATCATTGTTCTTTCATTATAAACAGATAATTCGTGAACCTGACTGATGACACATGAACCTTAACAAAATCATTTAATTTAATTGAAATGACAATTAGGGAATCAAAAGTAAATAATGTGCACTGCAAAAGGGGAAAAAATGTCAGTGGCACGCCAGATTAAATCTTGTGCATTCTTGTTAATATGTAGACGATGTAAGGTGTGTTTTTACTACCAAAGGCTTAGATGTTTGAGAATTGGAAGCAGATTCGGAACACTAATTTTAATTAGTTTAAACTTTGTAAGACTGGACATTTTTAGACTATACAAAAATTGTTATTTTACCTTCTTAACTTTAGACAGGAAATGTTTTAACAAAAGTATAATAATATATAGTTATGGAATTGGTATGAGGGAAATGGCAAATTTATGGTTCTCCGAGGAGGAAAACTTTTTCCCGAGGGGGTGAAACCCCCGAGGGAAATAGTTTCCTGCCACGACGAGCCATAAATTTGATGTTTCCCTCATACCCATTCCAGAACTGATTTATTATACGGAAATCATAAGAGTTTTATAAACTATAGACTCAGGCATTTTTTAAAACGATATAGGTTGAGGCATTTAAATAATCACAAATGCATGTTATTCAAATTTTGTTAAATATCTAATGCATCTGAATACCGAGGAAAATAAAATTATTTTAATTAAAAAAATTATTTCACAGACATTTCAAAGGATTACCGTTGTCTTCATTTTTCTACAATTCTGGTTTAGTATCACTATGATTTTGACCTGGCATATCGAAATGTTTTGACGTCATAGTTTCATTGTTAATAACATTACGTCACAGACTAAAGTTTCCTTGAACGCTCCACCCACTGTTCATTTTAATTGGTTAAAATTACTAATAAACATTCATGAGGGAGTAGTCCCAGGGAGTAGCTCTGATTTTCAGGAATTAGTCCTCAGATGAGGGAAGTAGTATCTTCTCAGTTTTATGGTATTAGTTTTATATAGAGTAATTAAGTAAAGGTATAATAATGATAAATATTCCCCACAAGTCAGTAGTGATAAATATTCCCCACAAGTAAGCGGTTGTAGTCTGTCTGTCTCTCTGTCAGTATATAGCTCTACTGGATGAAGACCAGAAGAGCTTATGCGTTACTTAGGTGTCCATTGTTCGTCCTTCTGTCTGTCCTTTTGTAAATAATTTTTAGCTCGCCTGAGCCGAAGGCTCAAGTGAGCTTTTCTGATCACATTTTGTCCGGTGTCCGTCTGTCTTTCTAGCTGTCTGTCTGTCTGTAAACTTTTCACATTTTCAACTTCTTCTCAAGAACCACTGTCAGCTAATTTCAACCAAACTTGCTACAAAGTATTCTTGGGTGAAAGAGATTCAAGTTTGTTCAATGAAGGGCCATGACCTCTTTCAAGGGGAGATAGTTAGGAATTAGTGAAATAATAATGGCATCATTTAAAAATCTTCCTCTCAAGAACCACTGAGCCAGGAAAGATGAAACTTAGATGGAAACATCCTCAATTAGTGTAAATTCAAGTTTGTTCAAATCATGACCCCCGGGGGTAGGGTGGGGCCACACAGTGGGGGATCAAGTTTTTACATAGAAATATATAGGAAAATATCTTTTAAAATCTTCTTCTCAAGAACAGCAAAGCCATGATTGGTCATATTTATATGGAAGCATCCTCAGGTAGTGTAGATTCAAATTTGTTTAAATCATGACCCCAGGGAGTAAGGTTGGGCCACAATGGGGGATCAAAATTTCCTAGAAATATATAGGAAAATATCTTTAAAAATATTCTTCCTAAGAACAGAAAAGCCATGATTGGTCATATTTATATGAAAGCATCCTCAGATAGTGTAGATTCAAATAATGACCCCCGGGGGTAGGGTGGAGCAAGAACGGGTGATCAAACTTTAGCATAGGAATACATAGGAAAATTCTTTAAAACTCTTCTTCTCAAGAACAGCAAAGTCATGATTGGTCATATTTTAATGGAAGCATCCTCAGGTAGTGTAGATTTAAGTTTTTTTCAAGTCATGACCCACAGGTGTAGGGTTGGGCCACAACAGGTGATCAGAGTTTTTCATAGGAGTCAGTATATGTATAGGAAAAAACTTCTTCTCAAGAACAGCAAACCCATGATTGGTCATATTTATACGGAAGCATCATCAGATCGTTTAGATTTAATTTTGTACAAACCATGACCCCCAGGGGTAGGGTGGGGCCACAATGGGGGATCAGTGTTTTACATAGGAATATATAGGAAAAAATCTTTTTGGCAAGAACAGAAAAACCATGATTAGTCATATTGATAATTTGTTCAAATGAGGGCCCCCGGGGGTAGGGTGGGGCTACAATGGGGAATGAAATTTTTACAAATGAATATATAGGAAAAAATCTGCGCAAGAACATCAAAGCCTTTTGTTATATTGATATTGAAGCATCATCAGGTAATTAAAATTCAAGCCCCCCCCCCCCTTTGAAGTGAACTGATTTTTGCTTTTTTCTTAGCCAATGTGCTCAGGTGAGAGATGTGGCCCATGGACCTCTTGTTTTTAAAATGCTACTCCTCCTACAGTTTTGGTCTGATAACAATATAACTTGGCACACAGGTAGACAACACTAAGCAACATAATTCTGTATATCTGTTTTGGATTTTGATCAACAGTGTTGCCATGGTTACAAAAAACAAAAAATAGAAATTTCTGTAAAATACTTTCAAAATGCTACTTCTCCTACAGTATTGGTTTAAATACAGTATAACTTGGCACACAAGTAGACAACACTATGATACTTAATTCTATTTATTGCTGTTACAAAGTTTCAATCCAAGTATTACTTTTCTCTTCCTTTGTTATAAGTACAACCCAGTAGAGCGACTGTGAGTCTCATCAGAGACTTCTGGTTTTTGAGCATCTTTTTTCTAGGAAGACTAAGTTTCTAGGAAGATATTGACCTTAAGTTGAGTTGACGCTTTTTCTCTTTGAAGATTAAAGATTTGGGGACAATCAAAAATTAAAGTGGCTGAAGTCATGGAGACCCAATCTCAGTTCACAGGGAATACCACGGACTGCAAGGAAGGACATTGGAACTGGCTTATGTATTCCAATTTTGATTGCAGTTGATGAAAGATGTCGTACTTAGGGAAACATTAGATGAAATTACTTTGAAGTAAGACTTTATTATACCCTGCAAAGTTCAGTATATATACATAATATGCTGTAAACCAACTTTAACTTGCCTACAAGAAAGATCTGCAAGATTCGCAACCTTCACTACTTGCAAATATTTCTCATCAGGTGCCATGCATAAGTTGTGACAGTGTATTAGAATGTTTCCTTAGAGCTTTGTGAAAATTAATGGTCACTGTTGCAGATGGATTTCAATAAAGTAAGGAATCCTGAATAAAAATTGTCAGGAATAATAGTTGGTTTATAGAATACATACTACAGTAATAAGAGTACAGTTGAACTTCGGTATCTCGAACACTGATATCTCGAATACCATGTAAAATATGGTATTCTAGTCCCAATCACTTATTATTAAGAATTTTTCCCTCAGTATCCCAAATCTTCCAGATATCTCAAAGTTTTTTCACAGTCCCGTCTAGGTCAAGATAACAGGGTTTGACTGTCAGGGTTTGACATTAACGAGTACTAGTCTTGTCGAACTGTCTTTCAGAAGATTCTAAAAATGTATTTTTGTTGCATTTAAAATGAGTGATAGGTTAGATAAGGAGTAGTTTTCATTAGGAAAAATATCTACCTAAGTGAAAAAAGGAATACCTTAACATGCTTACTGCAATTCAGATTAAGCAATTAAGAGTGTCAGAATTACATAGGAAGTGTTATTTTAATTGTCCATGTACTTCTAATAATTCTATATTGTAAATTTAAAAGCAAGATATTCTTTTGTTTACTACAAATTTATAATATTTACTTGCAAGAACTTTAATAGAGAAATAAGATTTTTTTCTTAAGGTTTTGTTAAATGTTAGAGCTCTTACTGAAAAATTCTAATTGTACACAACAATAAGTAGATTTTATCCAGCATTTATTACACTAAGACCTACTTTTAAAACGTTGTCAACATGGTCAGTAGTACTTGATATTATGGAAAATTGGTGATTTGCAGTACTCTATACAGGACTTTTTTCACCCCATGTTATTTTTGCCCTTTCACACTTGCAAACAATTTTGCCCCGTTTTAAAATTGGTCAGTCACAGTTCTGTTTAAGAAATTATACATACTGTGTTCTTTGAATTTACCCCGTTTTAAAATTGCACACCTGTGAGTAGGCCCAAAGGGGCGAAAATAAAATGGGGGGGGGATTTCCATGTATACAGTTTATTCCTACTAATCTGTCTTTAACTTACAGATACCCCTAGTTTGTCAACTTCTAGCCAAGATCCTACAGGTTAGTTGAATTGGAGAACAGATGTACACACAGTAGAAAGGGTAAGTAGACCTTATAAAAAAGATCACTTGCTTCAAAATAATAAATTAATTTAATTGAAAGTAATTTCCTAACTTCTCAAAAAACACAGTTTCCCCCAAAACTTGGATAAATCCCTGTGGAATGAAATTGAAACTTGATCTGTACCGTATATACTAGCCTATAAGTCGGTCCACCTATAAGTCGGTTGTATTTATTAAGCTTAAATTAGAGGGATTGACCCACTAAATTACCAATCTTGTTAAAACTTGCGTATAAGTCGGTAAAGAGTTTTGGACCAAAGTTTAACTCCCAAAAAACCAACTTATAGGCAAGTATGTAAGGTAATTCATCAAGATACACACACTTATCAAAAAAAGCTCATTTTCTGCAAGCATTTAGGAAAAAAGTGCAGAAAGCCAAGTGGGAGAGACTGACAGACAGACAAAGCGACTAATGCTCTAACCACTGCATCACTTGAGCTTATTGACAGAGTAAAACCTTACTGTAGAAAGAACAAATGATATTATTTTCCCTTACCCGGTATTATTTTTTTTCTTTTTGTAAAACCTTGAACCTCAGCCCAATTTGGTTCAACTAGAATAAATACAGTCACAACATTGAAATGAATTCAAAGTTATAACTTACTACAGAATGCAGAATTTCTAAACCCCTCATAATTTTTATGGAAATTGTAGGTTGTAATTTTTGTTGATATTTCTTACATTGCTTTAAATGCTCATGAATGATGCTTTCTTTTCAGATATTACCTGAAAACATCAAATGACGGGGAAAAAAGAAGACTGCCTATTTCAGAGATATATATTTTCACAGTATCATCACCCATAGCACTACGATCAAAAATTAAAAATGACATTAAGGAAGAAAAAAAATGAAGAAACTGATCAAAAAGAAAAGAAGTTGGAAGAGTTTCGAATATTATGTCTGAATATTCTGTCAACAACACCATAGATCTGGAGAGGGATTTTTTTGCCTAATAATTTATATTAATGCATGTACATTTATTTTTTAATTCTTTTTTATATATAGTGTTGCCTTTTTTTTCATCAAGTGTACATGTTACTTTTTTAGCTCACCCAAACTTAAAGCTCAAGTGAGCTTTTCTGATTGAAAAATGTCTGGTTTCTGTCTGTCCATCTGATGTGTGTTGTCTGTTAACTTTTTACATTTTTGAATTCTTCTCTAGAATCACTTGGACTATTTCAACCAAACTTGCCTCAAAGCATCCTTTTATAAAAGGGGAAAAAGTTTGTTCAAACGAAGAGCCATGCCCTCTTTTAAGGGGAGATAATTAAGAGTTCATGAAAATTTGATGGATTTTCTAAAGTCTTCTTTTCAAGAACAACTTGGCTGGAAAATGTTAATGTTATGTGAAAGCTTCCTGATTTAAGGGTGTTCAAATCGTGTGTGGCCACAACAGGAGATCACAGTTTTACACATGGGAATATATAGGAAAAATATTTATTTTCTTCTTGTAAAGAATAACAAGGTCATGATTAGTCATATTAATATGTTGTAAATCATCCTCAGAGCAGATTTAATTTTTCCAAATAATGGTCCCTGGGGGTAAAATGGGACTACAACTTGTTGGCCCTCAGGAGTAGAATAAGGCAACAAAGGGGATCAATATTTCAAGGTGAAATGTATGACGATGATATTTTTTGAAAAATAATGTAGAAAACACCATGCCAACACTTCTTTTGAAACATTCCCAAGTTATGTGGATTCAAATTTTCTTTAAATTATTGTTCCCAGTATTAGAGTAAGCTAGAATCTGGAAGCATTTTTTTATTATTCAATGAGTGTTTTCCCCTTCTGCAGAACAACATGACCTTCTTAATCAATATTGAAGCATCCCCAAGATATGTGGATTAAAGTTAGGGTATTATGGGTCATAATTCAGTGTGAAAATAATTGCATAACATTTAGTATGAAAAAGGTCAATCAACATTTGACTTAAAAAGATTGTATTGCTAATAAGGTCATTGCATCCATCATAGAATTTGCAAATTGCTGACTTTAAACAGGGCTGTTGATATCCTTGTATCATCAACTTATATGTCAATAGCTTGCCCCATTTTAAAGATTGTTTATTGTCTGTAGAGCATGCTCTTGTATATCAAATCAACTTGAAGACATAAACTCCATACATGTATGACAGAAGTTATAAGAAGGAAATTTGTGTATTGCCAATTCACTAATTGTAGTTTAATGCAAATTTGATACAGATTTAATCAATTATTAATCCACAAGTTTTCAAAACTTTGATTTAACTGTGTGTTTACTGTACATGTACCACAATACTTCCATCATGTTTACAACTTTACATGCAGATCAGAGGGAGGGGTGTTCATATTATAATACAAAGCTGAAGCAGGTTATGCATTTTTTCAGCAATGTGGCAACCATCACATCTTGTGTAACACAACAAAAAGCTTATTGTTTGGATATTAATAATTATTTAAAATTGCAAGAAAAAGGACTGTAAATGTTTAGAGGTTTATGTGCAGCAATATATACAAAAAAATTGTCTAACAATGTTTACTCTTTGTTGTTTGTGCTGTACTGGTATGTACTTTTGTATTGAAGCATGAGAAATAAAAAAAAATTGTTGATTTAAAGACAAGAAGGTTTTGGAAAGTCATGGAATTAGTGTTTGAAAGGTCCGTATGAACTATGTTAAGTGTATATATATTTGTATTTTTGTCAAATCAGAGTACATATTTCTTCAGAAAACTCGTCGAAGTTAATATTATTTGATGCAATTTAACAAATCATTATATAATTTACTTTCAAAAGTAATGCATTATTTTCATAAGTTCAGTAATGTTTAGCACTTTGATAGAAACAATTGTAGAAGAAGATTTATCATATTATATTTGGAATTTTAAAGAATTTTTAAATCTGCGAAAATAATTCCTTGTCTTAATACATACATGTATGTACAAATCCTTTCATGTTGAAATGACAATGCAAAGAAGGGAATAAAACATATGTATGTACACTTATGCTTTCTTATCAAACTTGGTTTTTGTGGAAGGAGAAAGGTTGATGAAATAATATCTTAAAGATGCATATCAGTCCTTTAAAATTTTCAGTGAAATATTTTGACTTGCATGTTACCAGACATGATATATTAATAATGAATGCGAGGTTACAAACCTTATAATTCTTTATTTGAAGATAAAACTAATGACTTCCATTGTAATTGTCATACATCCTAGCACTTTCTTGTGTTAAAATATATAGAGGAAAGGGGGAAATCTGTCTTTAAAAAGGAACATATTGGACATTTTCGGTTTGGTGAACATGTACATATCTTGAGTATGGGGCGTATTATGCACCAAAAATATTGCGTAGTATTTAAAGCTGAACACGCTTCGTAAAAAGAATCTGTCCGCCATATTCGATTGGACTCTCCCTATATCTGAGGGCCCCTATATATAGAGCCGCTCACTGGTCACTGTTCAGTGTATTCAATTGTCACTGGTGTAGACGGACGTATGCTATACAGCACTTGGTGGCCACAAAAATAACTGCTTCTTCTAATGCAAGAGAGTAAGATACCAAGGAGATTTACAACAATTGCACAGGTCAGTGCAGTATACAAACAAACACAAATATACGTAATTGCAATAAAATGTAAACAAGAAAAGTTAATTGCCTTGAAATAGTTAAATTAAGCTACCCGAGGTAGGTAAATAAAGCTACGGTAGGTAATTTTGAAAACAATTCATGAAAAAATCTTGGAGATGTAGTTTTTCTGTGCAATTTCAAACAAAGTTCTAAAAGTTTTGGGGCTATATACAACTATTAATTTGTGACCAAACAGTTTACTTCTTGAATGAAATAACTAAATCAAATAATCCCAAGTATAAATATATTATTAGTCATTTATTTGTGATTTTTTTGTCTTTTTAAAATAAAAGGCAAAATTGTGAAAAGTTAATTGCCTTGAAATAGTTAAATTAAGCTACCCGAGGTAGGTAAATAAAGCTACGGTAGGTAATTTTAGCTACGTAGCTAAATGTACTGATTGTACTGGACCTGCTACCCATTGTTATTCGCTCATATAAAAATCAGAATAAAAATAATTGCAGTAATTCTCATGTGCACTTAACCAGGCCAGGATTCAGCTGACCAGGTCCCAGAGCTCTAAACTGCTTCTTTTCCACCTATGTATCATATCCAACACTGGGAAACTGACCGCCTCACCAAGAACAACACTAGGACTGTGTATCTTTACAAAAAGGTATCACAATGCATCTCGGAACCTCAGAAAAATATATAACAATGTATGATACGAGGGCCATTCAAAAATTATGCGGACTTGTAGCACAGAAAATAAATTTGACGACAAAATCAAGCAAAAAGTCATAAATAATATAAAAGAATCTTTTTATATATGATCATCAGAATTTCATATCAAAATATTGTAAATTGGTATCAATTTCAAGTGATTTAACAGAACATCTTATGAAGTCACGGCGCAGTAAAACCTTCAACGTCACAGGCATTTAAAAAAATGGGAGCTTTCATTTTCTCAATATTTTCCCTTAGTATTTGATACTGTATAGTTTGGGTTACCTTATCCACTCAGAATAAAGATCCATATACCATTTCTGATTCAACTTAAAAACTGTAAAACTATTATTGTGTGTTTTAGTTTGTGTTAAACCCCAAAACTGCAGATATTTCTGAAGTAAATTAAGTTTGACGTCGGTCGATCTCAATTACATTCTTTACAGTCCAGAACTCCAGATCAGCGTTTTGTCAATGAACTTCACACCCCGTGCACCAAAGATTTTTGCTCGTACACCAAGACAAAAACAAATGTTTGATTAAATTTAAAACTTGCTCAATCCAGAAAAATTGTTCAAAGTCTTGGGAAAATTGGGAAAAATTGTTTATTTAATGATAAAAACTTGACATATAAACCATGTAAATAAAACCACAAAATAAGGAGTTTGTTTGTCTGTTGTTTAACGTCCCTCTTGAGAATGTTTCACTCATAAGGAGACGTCACCACTTGCCGGTGGAGAGCTGCAAATTTTGACCTATGCTGATCGGCACTTAGGGTCATTGAGCAGTGAGGGATCTTTTTCATGCCAGCACCTACTGTGACACGGTACCTCGATTTATCATCCCAAGGACCGGTCTCCACGTCCCACAGTGGGATTCGAACCTGTGATGTAAGGATCAACTCCTTACTCCGCAACTCTAGAGCAAACACTCTAACCACTGGCCACTGCGCCAGGGGGGCGACCAAAACAAGGAGTAAAATGCTGTTTCTCTACACCTCCTCACCAATTCTCCATTGGAGTTGGTGCACTCCATCTAGTATTACATAATGGAATCCCAAAATGCAATGCATATTGGCAGGAAATACAAAACTCCCAAGAAATCAATGTCCAAGTAGGATATAAAAATAAGTTATTAAAGATATTTTTAAAAAAAACTTTTCGTGTGTGTAAAATACCTAATTTAAGTTATTTTTCTGATAACCTGTTTGCATTATGCCCCTGACTTATAAAAAAAACTATAATGGCAAAACTCGACAAAAGTTAAATTTCTTTTTCCAGATATTTTGTTGAAAAAGAAGTGATGAAATTGATGAATCCACATTTTTTTCCATTTTGATAAAATGTGAAGTTAGGGAGGAATGACATAAAATAACTAAAAACAAGTTATTTTTTATTGAAACTTTTTTGGAAAGATAAGGTGTTTGAGTTACTAATGCTGGGAAAAAGTAGGTCATAGCAAAGAGAGGTAACTCATTGTGACAAAAAAATAACTCATTTGAGTTATTTTTGACAATAGCTTGTTTGCATTATGCCCCTGACTGTTTATGCAGATACTATTATCATGATAATTTTAAATTATATTCTCATACTCAGGTAGGTAAATTACTGAAATTTAGAGCATATGTGATATGTTTCTGCTAGGAATACCGGTATGGGAAACTGCCCAATCACGTATGCTTGTTATGCCCCAACCTCCCCCGATGATATCCACCTTGACATTTGTTAAAAATTTAATTAGTGTTGCAATACATTTTAATTTCTTTACCTTATTTTATACTTTATTGCCTGACACCACGTGCCTCAGGCAGTATAAGGATTAATTTTTCCAAGATCCGAAACTAACCGATCATTCTTAATGAACTAGATTTTGTGCAAGCTGATTTACAACGGAATTTGTTACCTGCATTTAAAGAAAAACAGTTTGCAGAAGAAAGAATCATATTACTGATGCAAATTAATGATGTGTTAAATTCCTTCAGTTTTTTGCATGCACATGTTCATTCTTTGCAGTTCTTTGTATGGACATGTCCATGTAACATTTTTTCTGCATTTCTAAACTACTGGATCAGTCCATTTGCCTTTTACGAAAGGGGTGACACAATCATTTCGCGCGAAACGTCACATGTATATTATCTTCGCGCCTTTTTCTTGGATTGTTCTATTGAATGGGTGTGATAACTTCTATGGAAATAAATAAAGTTTATTCTTTTAACCTGATTCTTAAGCTTCAGATTTTTTATTAACAGTAAATTTATCTCATTTTTGAAAAGAACACATTGTATATGGGCAGGCAACACTAAAGCAATGGATTTGCTGATTATTCTCACTATTTATCCTATAAGTGGACTAGTCCAATCATAAACAAACTCCCTCCACCTAGTAAATGGGACATCCCTTCTTGATTCAGTATGTTTTCCACCTTTTCTTTCAATATTACATTTATTAATAATGTACGTTACAAGGTTAGGCTTTTAAAAAAGCTTACAAAGTCAGTAGCATATTATTTCATGCTTTAATTGTGATGAACTAGGTTTCCTCTTAATCAGGCCAAATAAAAAAATATGTGTGGTTCCGGTTACCCGACCGTCCCTATTTTATACCCCCGACCCTAAACTTTTTTTTGGGCAATTTTCATATTTTTTCCGGAATTTCATTGTCAACATTGCAACACAGAATTTTGAGAAAGATCATGAAAATTGAAAATGAAGTTGTTTATTCTGTAATATAAATATTTGCAAATACTTTTCTTAGATGAACCTATTGAAGAGAAAATATGTTCAATTCTGTATGAACTTATTAGGCCTGAGGGGGTCAGAGGTTATTGCATCACACTGCGAGATGATATCTTGTCTACATATTTCTGTCATGGTGCAACTGGTTTTGTAAAGTTCTTCTAAGTTAATAGCGATGAAAAAGATAAAATAATTGAAACATATGGAATTGTTTCCATCAACACGATCAACAGATGTTCAATAGATCTTTTTAAGGTGTGAAGAATGTTTTGTGTATTTTAATTAGCCTAAAATTGCACTTTTTAACCTGAAATTCTTTTGTTATGTAAACTAAAACAGCGATACCACCTCTTTTGACTTCAAATATATTAAGAACTCATAAAATAGTGAGATTATTCTCAGTAGCGATCATTGTTCTTTCATTATAAACAGATAATTCGTGAACCTGACTGATGACACATGAACCTTAACAAAATCATTTAATTTAATTGAAATGACAATTAGGGAATCAAAAGTAAATAATGTGCACTGCAAAAGGGGAAAAAAATGTCAGTGGCACGCCAGATTAAATCTTGTGCATTCTTGTTAATATGTAGACGATGTAAGGTGTGTTTTTACTACCAAAGGCTTAGATGTTTGAGAATTGGAAGCAGATTCGGAACACTAATTTTAATTAGTTTAAACTTTGTAAGACTGGACATTTTTAGACTATACAAAAATTGTTATTTTACCTTCTTAACTTTAGACAGGAAATGTTTTAACAAAAGTATAATAATATATAGTTATGGAATTGGTATGAGGGAAATGGCAAATTTATGGTTCTCCGAGGAGGAAAACTTTTTCCCGAGGGGGTGAAACCCCCGAGGGAAATAGTTTCCTGCCACGACGAGCCATAAATTTGATGTTTCCCTCATACCCATTCCAGAACTGATTTATTATACGGAAATCATAAGAGTTTTATAAACTATAGACTCAGGCATTTTTTAAAACGATATAGGTTGAGGCATTTAAATAATCACAAATGCATGTTATTCAAATTTTGTTAAATATCTAATGCATCTGAATACCGAGGAAAATAAAATTATTTTAATTAAAAAAATTATTTCACAGACATTTCAAAGGATTACCGTTGTCTTCATTTTTCTACAATTCTGGTTTAGTATCACTATGATTTTGACCTGGCATATCGAAATGTTTTGACGTCATAGTTTCATTGTTAATAACATTACGTCACAGACTAAAGTTTCCTTGAACGCTCCACCCACTGTTCATTTTAATTGGTTAAAATTACTAATAAATATTCATGAGGGAGTAGTCCCAGGGAGTAGCTCTGATTTTCAGGAATTAGTCCTCAGATGAGGGAAGTAGTATCTTCTCAGTTTTATGGTATTAGTTTTATATAGAGTAATTAAGTAAAGGTATAATAATGATAAATATTCCCCACAAGTCAGTAGTGATAAATATTCCCCACAAGTAAGCGGTTGTAGTCTGTCTGTCTCTCTGTCAGTATATAGCTCTACTGGATGAAGACCAGAAGAGCTTATGCGTTACTTAGGTGTCCATTGTTCGTCCTTCTGTCTGTCCTTTTGTAAATAATTTTAGCTCGCCTGAGCCGAAGGCTCAAGTGAGCTTTTCTGATCACATTTTGTCCGGTGTCCGTCTGTCTTTCTAGCTGTCTGTCTGTCTGTAAACTTTTCACATTTTCAACTTCTCAAGAACCACTGTCAGCTAATTTCAACCAAACTTGCTACAAAGTATTCTTGGGTGAAAGAGATTCAAGTTTGTTCAATGAAGGGCCATGACCTCTTTCAAGGGGAGATAGTTAGGAATTAGTGAAATAATAATGGCATCATTTAAAAATCTTCCTCTCAAGAACCACTGAGCCAGGAAAGATGAAACTTAGATGGAAACATCCTCAATTAGTGTAAATTCAAGTTTGTTCAAATCATGACCCCCGGGGGTAGGGTGGGGCCACACAGTGGGGGATCAAGTTTTTACATAGAAATATATAGGAAAATATCTTTTAAAATCTTCTTCTCAAGAACAGCAAAGCCATGATTGGTCATATTTATATGGAAGCATCCTCAGGTAGTGTAGATTCAAATTTGTTTAAATCATGACCCCAGGGAGTAAGGTTGGGCCACAATGGGGGATCAAAATTTCCTAGAAATATATAGGAAAATATCTTTAAAAATATTCTTCCTAAGAACAGAAAAGCCATGATTGGTCATATTTATATGAAAGCATCCTCAGATAGTGTAGATTCAAATAATGACCCCCGGGGGTAGGGTGGAGCAAGAACGGGTGATCAAACTTTAGCATAGGAATACATAGAAAAATTCTTTAAAACTCTTCTTCTCAAGAACAGCAAAGTCATGATTGGTCATATTTTAATGGAAGCATCCTCAGGTAGTGTAGATTTAAGTTTTTTTCAAGTCATGACCCACAGGTGTAGGGTTGGGCCACAACAGGTGATCAGAGTTTTTCATAGGAGTCAGTATATGTATAGGAAAAAACTTCTTCTCAAGAACAGCAAACCCATGATTGGTCATATTTATACGGAAGCATCATCAGATCGTTTAGATTTAATTTTGTACAAACCATGACCCCCAGGGGTAGGGTGGGGCCACAATGGGGGATCAGTGTTTTACATAGGAATATATAGGAAAAAATCTTTTTGGCAAGAACAGAAAAACCATGATTAGTCATATTGATAATTTGTTCAAATGAGGGCCCCCGGGGGTAGGGTGGGGCTACAATGGGGAATGAAATTTTTACAAATGAATATATAGGAAAAAATCTGCGCAAGAACATCAAAGCCTTTTGTTATATTGATATTGAAGCATCATCAGGTAATTAAAATTCAAGCCCCCCCCCCCCCCCCTTTGAAGTGAACTGATTTTTGCTTTTTTCTTAGCCAATGTGCTCAGGTGAGAGATGTGGCCCATGGACCTCTTGTTTTTAAAATGCTACTCCTCCTACAGTTTTGGTCTGATAACAATATAACTTGGCACACAAGTAGACAACACTAAGCTACATAATTCTGTATATCTGTTTTGGATTTTGATCAACAGTGTTGCCATGGTTACAAAAAACAAAAAATAGAAATTTCTGTAAAATACTTTCAAAATGCTACTTCTCCTACAGTATTGGTTTAAATACAGTATAACTTGGCACACAAGTAGACAACACTATGATACTTAATTCTATTTATTGCTGTTACAAAGTTTCAATCCAAGTATTACTTTTCTCTTCCTTTGTTATAAGTACAACCCAGTAGAGCGACTGTGAGTCTCATCAGAGACTTCTGGTTTTTGAGCATCTTTTTTCTAGGAAGACTAAGTTTCTAGGAAGATATTGACCTTAAGTTGAGTTGACGCTTTTTCTCTTTGAAGATTAAAGATTTGGGGACAATCAAAAATTAAAGTGGCTGAAGTCATGGAGACCCAATCTCAGTTCACAGGGAATACCACGGACTGCAAGGAAGGACATTGGAACTGGCTTATGTATTCCAATTTTGATTGCAGTTGATGAAAGATGTCGTACTTAGGGAAACATTAGATGGAATTACTTTGAAGTAAGACTTTATTATACCCTGCAAAGTTCAGTATATATACATAATATGCTGTAAACCAACTTTAACTTGCCTACAAGAAAGATCTGCAAGATTCGCAACCTTCACTACTTGCAAATATTTCTCATCAGGTGCCATGCATAAGTTGTGACAGTGTATTAGAATGTTTCCTTAGAGCTCTGTGAAAATTAATGGTCACTGTTGCAGAAGGATTTCAATAAAGTAAGGAATCCTGAATAAAAATTGTCAGGAATAATAGTTGGTTTATAGAATACATACTACAGTAATAAGAGTACAGTTGAACTTCGGTATCTCGAACACTGATATCTCGAATACCATGTAAAATATGGTATTCTAGTCCCAATCACTTATTATTAAGAATTTTTCCCTCAGTATCCCAAATCTTCCAGATATCTCAAAGTTTTTTCACAGTCCCGTCTAGGTCAAGATAATAGGGTTTGACTGTCAGGGTTTGACATTAACGAGTACTAGTCTTGTCGAACTGTCTTTCAGAAGATTCTAAAAATGTATTTTTGTTGCATTTAAAATGAGTGATAGGTTAGATAAGGAGTAGTTTTCATTAGGAAAAATATCTACCTAAGTGAAAAAAGGAATACCTTAACATGCTTACTGCAATTCAGATTAAGCAATTAAGAGTGTCAGAATTACATAGGAAGTGTTATTTTAATTGTCCATGTACTTCTAATAATTCTATATTGTAAATTCAAAAGCAAGATATTCTTTTGTTTACTACAAATTTATAATATTTACTTGCAAGAACTTTAATAGAGAAATAAGATTTTTTTCTTAAGGTTTGGTTAAATGTTAGAGCTCTTACTGAAAAATTCTAATTGTACACAACAATAAGTAGATTTTATCCAGCATTTATTACACTAAGACCTACTTTTAAAACGTTGTCAACATGGTCAGTAGTACTTGATATTATGGAAAATTGGTGATTTGCAGTACTCTATACAGGACTTTTTTCACCCCATGTTATTTTTGCCCTTTCACACTTGCAAACAATTTTGCCCCGTTTTAAAATTGGTCAGTCACAGTTCTGTTTAAGAAATTATACATACTGTGTTCTTTGAATTTACCCCGTTTTAAAATTGCACACCTGTGAGTAGGCCCAAAGGGGCGAAAATAAAATGGGGGGGGGATTTCCATGTATACAGTTTATTCCTACTAATCTGTCTTTAACTTACAGATACCCCTAGTTTGTCAACTTCTAGCCAAGATCCTACAGGTTAGTTGAATTGGAGAACAGATGTACACACAGTAGAAAGGGTAAGTAGACCTTATAAAAAAGATCACTTGCTTCAAAATAATAAATTAATTTAATTGAAAGTAATTTCCTAACTTCTCAAAAAACACAGTTTCCCCCAAAACTTGGATAAATCCCCGTGGAATGAAATTGAAACTTGATCTGTACCGTATATACTAGCCTATAAGTCGGTCCACCTATAAGTCGGTTGTATTTATTAAGCTTAAATTAGAGGGATTGACCCACTAAATTACCAATCTTGTTAAAACTTGCGTATAAGTCGGTAAAGAGTTTTGGACCAAAGTTTAACTCCCAAAAAACCAACTTATAGGCAAGTATGTAAGGTAATTCATCAAGATACACACACTTATAAAAAAAAGCTCATTTTCTGCAAGCATTTAGGAAAAAAGTGCAGAAAGCCAAGTGGGAGAGACTGACAGACAGACAAAGCGACTAATGCTCTAACCACTGCATCACTTGAGCTTATTGACAGAGTAAAACCTTACTGTAGAAAGAACAAATGATATTATTTTCCCTTACCCGGTATTATTTTTTTTCTTTTTGTAAAACCTTGAACCTCAGCCCAATTTGGTTCAACTAGAATAAATACAGTCACAACATTGAAATGAATTCAAAGTTATAACTTACTACAGAATGCAGAATTTCTAAACCCCTCATAATTTTTATGGAAATTGTAGGTTGTAATTTTTGTTGATATTTCTTACATTGCTTTAAATGCTCATGAATGATGCTTTCTTTTCAGATATTACCTGAAAACATCAAATGACGGGGAAAAAAGAAGACTGCCTATTTCAGAGATATATATTTTCACAGTATCATCACCCATAGCACTACGATCAAAAATTAAAAATGACATTAAGGAAGAAAAAAAATGAAGAAACTGATCAAAAAGAAAAGAAGTTGGAAGAGTTTCGAATATTATGTCTGAATATTCTGTCAACAACACCATAGATCTGGAGAGGGATTTTTTTGCCTAATAATTTATATTAATGCATGTACATTTATTTTTTAATTCTTTTTTATATATAGTGTTTCCTTTTTTTCATCAAGTGTACATGTTACTTTTTTAGCTCACCCAAACTTAAAGCTCAAGTGAGCTTTTCTGATTGAAAAATGTCTGGTTTCTGTCTGTCCATCTGATGTGTGTTGTCTGTTAACTTTTTACATTTTTGAATTCTTCTCTAGAATCACTTGGACTATTTCAACCAAACTTGCCTCAAAGCATCCTTTTATAAAAGGGGAAAAAGTTTGTTCAAACGAAGAGCCATGCCCTCTTTTAAGGGGAGATAATTAAGAGTTCATGAAAATTTGATGGATTTTCTAAAGTCTTCTTTTCAAGAACAACTTGGCTGGAAAATGTTAATGTTATGTGAAAGCTTCCTGATTTAAGGGTGTTCAAATCGTGTGTGGCCACAACAGGAGATCACAGTTTTACACATGGGAATATATAGGAAAAATATTTATTTTCTTCTTGTAAAGAATAACAAGGTCATGATTAGTCATATTAATATGTTGTAAATCATCCTCAGAGCAGATTTAATTTTTCCAAATAATGGTCCCTGGGGGTAAAATGGGACTACAACTTGTTGGCCCTCAGGAGTAGAATAAGGCAACAAAGGGGATCAATATTTCAAGGTGAAATGTATGACGATGATATTTTTTGAAAAATAATGTAGAAAACACCATGCCAACACTTCTTTTGAAACATTCCCAAGTTATGTGGATTCAAATTTTCTTTAAATTATTGTTCCCAGTATTAGAGTAAGCTAGAATCTGGAAGCATTTTTTTTATTATTCAATGAGTGTTTTCCCCTTCTGCAGAACAACATGACCTTCTTAATCAATATTGAAGCATCCCCAAGATATGTGGATTAAAGTTAGGGTATTATGGGTCATAATTCAGTGTGAAAATAATTGCATAACATTTAGTATGAAAAAGGTCAATCAACATTTGACTTAAAAAGATTGTATTGCTAATAAGGTCATTGCATCCATCATAGAATTTGCAAATTGCTGACTTTAAACAGGGCTGTTGATATCCTTGTATCATCAACTTATATGTCAATAGCTTGCCCCATTTTAAAGATTGTTTATTGTCTGTAGAGCATGCTCTTGTATATCAAATCAACTTGAAGACATAAACTCCATACATGTATGACAGAAGTTATAAGAAGGAAATTTGTGTATTGCCAATTCACTAATTGTAGTTTAATGCAAATTTGATACAGATTTAATCAATTATTAATCCACAAGTTTTCAAAACTTTGATTTAACTGTGTGTTTACTGTACATGTACCACAATACTTCCATCATGTTTACAACTTTACATGCAGATCAGAGGGAGGGGTGTTCATATTATAATACAAAGCTGAAGCAGGTTATGCATTTTTTCAGCAATGTGGCAACCATCACATCTTGTGTAACACAACAAAAAGCTTATTGTTTGGATATTAATAATTATTTAAAATTGCAAGAAAAAGGACTGTAAATGTTTAGAGGTTTATGTGCAGCAATATATACAAAAAAATTGTCTAACAATGTTTACTCTTTGTTGTTTGTGCTGTACTGGTATGTACTTTTGTATTGAAGCATGAGAAATAAAAAAAAATTGTTGATTTAAAGACAAGAAGGTTTTGGAAAGTCATGGAATTAGTGTTTGAAAGGTCCGTATGAACTATGTTAAGTGTATATATATTTGTATTTTTGTCAAATCAGAGTACATATTTCTTCAGAAAACTCGTCGAAGTTAATATTATTTGATGCAATTTAACAAATCATTATATAATTTACTTTCAAAAGTAATGCATTATTTTCATAAGTTCAGTAATGTTTAGCACTTTGATAGAAACAATTGTAGAAGAAGATTTATCATATTATATTTGGAATTTTAAAGAATTTTTAAATCTGCGAAAATAATTCCTTGTCTTAATACATACATGTATGTACAAATCCTTTCATGTTGAAATGACAATGCAAAGAAGGGAATAAAACATATGTATGTACACTTATGCTTTCTTATCAAACTTGGTTTTTGTGGAAGGAGAAAGGTTGATGAAATAATATCTTAAAGATGCATATCAGTCCTTTAAAATTTTCAGTGAAATATTTTGACTTGCATGTTACCAGACATGATATATTAATAATGAATGCGAGGTTACAAACCTTATAATTCTTTATTTGAAGATAAAACTAATGACTTCCATTGTAATTGTCATACATCCTAGCACTTTCTTGTGTTAAAATATATAGAGGAAAGGGGGAAATCTGTCTTTAAAAAGGAACATATTGGACATTTTCGGTTTGGTGAACATGTACATATCTTGAGTATGGGGCGTATTATGCACCAAAAATATTGCGTAGTATTTAAAGCTGAACACGCTTCGTAAAAAGAATCTGTCCGCCATATTCGATTGGACTCTCCCTATATCTGAGGGCCCCTATATATAGAGCCGCTCACTGGTCACTGTTCAGTGTATTCAATTGTCACTGGTGTAGACGGACGTATGCTATACAGCACTTGGTGGCCACAAAAATAACTGCTTCTTCTAATGCAAGAGAGTAAGATACCAAGGAGATTTACAACAATTGCACAGGTCAGTGCAGTATACAAACAAACACAAATATACGTAATTGCAATAAAATGTAAACAAAAGTAATGCAAGGTAACCAGCACGAACACCTGTCGCCATTCCACGCCGATACCTGTGACAATAAAGCAGTCAGGTGTAACAAATGCGAAGAGTATATCCCGGTGCTGATATCTTAGATAGTAATATCGAAAATGGCGTATGCATGCCTATTTACGAGTCGTGTTCAGCTTTAAACTGCTTTTTATACCTGGGCTGGGATGTCCTCAAGCATCGCTAAGGCCTTTTTAACTTTTGAAACATTTTATAATCAAAGTTACCAAAGCTCTGACATGCGTATCTTATAATACAATCAAGGGTGGGTAGAGGATTTAAAGTGGGGTGAGGCGAGCTGATAAGGCAGGGGGCTTGGGGCGCCTTGAGATTCCCCTAAGGGCAAAGTCTCTGAAAGCTTTTGAATGCAAAAGTTTCAGTAGGCCAAAAATGAATGTCTTCTGAGAAGACTCTGTTTACTATATCTTGTCATCATTATTGATGAATTATTATAAATTGAATTAAATTTCCATGATCAATCGAAACACTGATATTTTGAACTGCTGAGCAGAGAGCTGCGTTGGTTTGAGTGTAGTTGGAGACCTAAAATGATGCAGTTTGATGCAATTTTTCTTAGAGACACACGTACAGGACATTCGCTAAAAAATTCAAGCAAAAAATGACATTCATCTTCAATCATTACAAAAATCAAAATATTCTACAGGTTCTTTCATTTTCTGGTAAATGTCAGTTTCTACATTCAATCTCCGTGAAGGGTCCTCCGTCTAGAAATATTCGTTTTTAATTTAAAGTGGATAGGTTTAGTCTAATATATGGATTTGACAAAATTACTTTACAATATGAACTACATATCATACAAGATCATGCTATTTAGAAGTACATTTCATGCAATATTGCCTTCTTTAAAGATATAACATTTATTGAGTAGGGGTATTACTAATAAAATCTTAATTGGTCCAAGAATTCCAGACCCTTAAGAACCATTTCAGTTTGGGGACACAACCAAGCATTTTTGGTGGACACTACCAAGCAAAATTTACTCATGGGCATAGCATCGTTTTTTAAAGAGAGGGGTCAGTCTGAAAAAAAAAATCAACTAAACTTAAAAAATTGACAAGCAAAATAGGTTCCAATTTCTTTCATTGCTACATTTTATTAATTAACTACTACATTACCGGTATTTGACTATACTGCAACAAATACGGGGGAGGGGGTGGGGAGGTGCAACTGGGCAATGTTCAATGAACATTTCATTTTCAAGGGTAAAAAGTTCGATTGGAAAAAGTTGGGGAAGCAGGCCCCCTAATGCTACCTGCCTGTTCCTTTGAAAGCCAATAAAGGTCATCAGACGTATTTAGGGGGGGGGGGGGGCACATCCATAAACTAGCTTTATTTTCTGTAGTTTATTATATCATGCAAAATTATTTAAGGAGGGGTGCTCCACTGGCCCCTTTTAGGTTCATACAACCATCATTTTCATTGCCTCATTCCTAATATCCCTTACCCGACATTGGCTCTATCTCGAAAATTTTGCGGAATGCGTTCCCAGTTTTTCATTTGTTGGAGTAAAGCTTACTTTTTACAAAGCTTACTCCAGCTTTCAGCATCACATGTATTTATTACCATCAAGTTTTATAGCCTACATTTCGAGCACGTGCTCGTCTTCAAACTTCTGAGTCGGAATTTGAAGCCAAGTTTTATGAACAAATTGTTCGGAGCATACTCCAAATTTCTCTTTCGAGCTAGAGTTTTAGCTGGTGCCCGAGCCAATGTTTATAATCTACTTGCCAGATTATCTATATTATTTTCAAAGGGCTAGTAATACTGTGGTTCATATATACAGAACACATACAAGTACATTGGTATCATTTCGAAGTATTACGGTTTTGGCGTTTGGTATTTTGCGCAAATGTAACATGTTACTTTTTGGAATACTTTGAACGATTAAAAAAAATGCAGAATCGAATGCATCCAATGACCATTTTGGATAATTAAATTATATCATATTTTTGAATATATAATTTTATTTTTGCGCAACATGGTTTCCACATTTCTTTATCCATATATAGTCTCTGATAGCTGTAGAAGTTCACCCAACCGAAAATGTCCATCAGAAGGATTATCAAGAAAAAATAAACCGAAAGAAAGCAATATTTAACATATTTAATTTAACTTTCAATATTTTTTTAAACAGATATAAACAATAAAATGTCTTTCTTTGTTTGTTAGTACGGGTATTAACGTCGCAGCTATTGCAGAAAAAAAATTACATAACTCGCTTACGTGGGTAATGTATTTTTTCTGCGACAGCTGCGACATTAATTCTCATACTAACAACCAAAGAAACCATTTTATTGTTTAACTTAAGTCATACAGACGTAAATATACATGTGTTAATTTTAAGTGTACCGGTGTCTTCGTGAGACTTCTCCCATAATGAGACTTCCCCCGGCAGACTGGCTATGAAGTGAGTTTTCCCCCCAGGGAGGGTGGGGGTGGTGTTGCTATATAACCAGTCCTCCCTGCCCTCTTAAAACCATAGTGATGATTCCCCCTAAGTATTTGGTTTGTATTTTTAATTATTTATATTGTCGATATATTTTTTGCATCAGAAACTGTTTTATTAAGTAGTAAATCTCAGGAGCATTTGATTTGGATCTGGGCGCACTTGAAAAGAGAAAATTTCGTTCTTCCTTCACATGATATTTAAGCATGCTATTGATATAGTGTTCATGTATTATATAGTAAAAGGAAATATTTTCCAGATTTCTTAAAGTTGTTTCGAAAAATACGGCTTGATGAGTCAAGTGGTACAAAATGACTGTGGCTTATGACGATGACCTCAACCAAACGAACAAATATTTTAAGAATGGTTAGAAGACCCAGAGATCATTTAAAAAAAAAACGAAACTAAACAAATAAGAAAGGAAATGTTCTACTTTATTGTCGTTGTTTTATAGTGAAAATTCCCTAATAGTGAGTCATCCCCTGGATGCCTGGCTATATATAGTGAAGCACCCCTAACCCCCACCCAAAAGACGGCTATATAGTGAGACAAGACTGAAAAGAACTATTCGGGAACTAAATTTCAGGGGGAATCCTAGCTATGAAGGAGGGAAGCATGCCTGGCTTTATACTGAGACTATCCGTTTTATAGCGACTTTCTCGGGGGAGGTCTTACTACTGTGTACATGTACAGGCTTCCAGGGGGAATAGACAGTCTTCCAGGGAGAATTCTCACTATTGGGGAAGTCTCACTATACAACACCGGAAACAATATTACATTAGTACTTTACTGCATCATAGTTTATGCATTCGTTTTTTGTTTAATTTACTGTTTTGATACCTTTAAGTTCTCACGAAAAACTAAACGTGATGTGCAGTCATTAAGATTATACGGACCTAATTGGGGTCTACCCACTAGTCCGAAGGTTCATTAATACGACGGTCCACTAGTCCGAAGGTTCATAAGTCAATCAATCAATCATTCATTTGAATCTCTTCGCCATTTTACAATAGTATATAGAGACTTACAACATATGGATAATTTAATACATAGCAATAGCATGCGTGAATAATAAAGAACAAAAAATAGTACCTTGCTATAGATGTGAAGCATGGAAATTCTAGGCCTTCTAAGTCAGACGACCCAGTAGTCCGAAAGTTCACTAGTCCGATTAAAAAAAAAGTTAAGAACTTTTTGTTTACATATCATGTGATATCAAGGAGCGATATATATTGCATTAAAAAATATGTTTTATGGAACATATATACCTTTGTTGATTATCACTATGGAATATGATTATTTGTTGAGATTTTCAAATGTCGTTACCTCCGATTTGAATATACAATAATAATTTTTACACATGTATCATTAAACTTTAAGCGTATGCTTTAGCGGAAAAAGACTAAAGCTTTATTGAATTGACCTAGAGTTACATTATCTTGTGCCTTTTTCGCTCGAGGGCTAGACATTTACACATATTCAAATAATAACACATACACACCCATCCAACACAGGCAAATGCACAAGAATTGTGTCGGAAAAAAATCTTTTACATAGGAAATCATGGATTTCTGAAGTATACACAAAATCAAGAGTGCATACAGATTATCATAAGTTTAAATAAGATAAAAATATATTCTATTCTATTTCATTCTATGAAAACATATTTCGTCATTTTCCCGCAGCATTAAATTTCCCGAATGATTTCTTTTTTTTTTTTAAATTCTCCTTTCACTCATACAAAGTTTTGCTTTAATGATAAATTTCCAAACTTAAGAACTCTAAATAGAATTGCAAACAAGTTCAGTGCTTTTTTTTAGTCCCCTATAGGTGAAAGCGGAGGGGACTTTAGGTTTCCTCTGCGTCTGTTCGTCCGTCTGTCTAGCTGTCCGTCTGTCTAGCTGTCCCCCTGTCTGTCTGTCCCAGTTGGTTTTCCGCACTTGTTTCCTAAACGGTTGCAGATATTGAGCTGATTTTTGGTATGTGAGTGTAACTTGATGGCTTACAGATCGAGTTTGCATCTCGTTCCGCTTCATTGATTTTTGACGGAATTACGACCTTTTCAATTTTTAAGTTTTTTCTGCAATTTTTTTCTAAATGCTTGAAGATATTGAGCTGCTTTTTGGTATGTGATTTTGACTTGATTAGTTAAGTATTAAGTTTGCGTTTCGTTCGGCTTCAATGAATTTTGAAGGAAATATTGCATTTTTAATTTTTAACGGGAACCAGATTATACTTGCCGGTAGGCGACTAGTATAGCTAATGCACTTTCAGAATGCAAGTATTTTTAAAATTTTGACACAAATAAACTTTTACGTACTTGACAATTTTTCGAGGGAATAATAGTTATTCATTCCAGTGAGAGCACATGTATCTCTTTTATTAAAAAGTCACTAAGCTTAATCGTGCACAATTATATTTGAATAGGTAACCTGAATTATGTTTTCCGGGTAAAATGGAAGAATTATATGTAAGATTCTGTGACAATGTTAAAAATGTCATTGTGTACACAATTTTGTATAGAATTTCATTGAAAAGGACAAAAGCTGATATTTAAGCACCAAAAAACTCTTACGATTTCTTTACATTTTAGGGATTTATTATTTATGTCATTTCTATTCAAATCATTCGAAAAGTATATAATTTATATCAGTACGTGCATCAAATTTTTGTTTGTGGCACATGTATCACATGTAACTAAAAATGTTTTAACTGTTATATATATACATGCATCAGTGCTGTTCATGCAGCATATTTAGAATAAACAAGAAGTCTTTGAGCCAATCCTCACTAATAATACCCCCGCTCTAATGTGAATACAAAAGTTCATTTATGGACGGACACAGGGATAAACAAGAAGTTGACATCGGGTTCGTACAAAAATTAGGGATGTCAACGAATATTCGAGTACTCGACTATCGTTCGATCATACCGACTATCGACTAAAATTTCTTTAGTCGGTTATTCGTTAAAAATGTGTTACCTCATAGTAATTTTAAATTCAAGGTAATAAACTTGGATTCGCCCATTTCATTTATATACAGATCAATGTTCTCGTAAGTAAAACTCAGGGTATGGTTTAACTGCTCAAAGGAAATTATCTGTATGTCGATTTATGTTCGGCAAATATGCCTCCAAAATATACAGTTTTTGGTATACTTTAGAAGATGTCATGATGGAATAAAAAAGTTAAAATTACGTTATCAAGGTTATGTGAAACTGAACTTGTATTCTCCAGTGGAACATCAAATATGATGTATCATATGCCGAATCCGTCAAACATACATGTAGTTAACACAGTTTTTAAGTGAGACTTTTCTGAAGTAAGTGCTCCGCAAACATGCCAAAAAAGCAGAGCCAGAAAGAAAAATGTTGCTATCACAAACATGGTTATCAAGGATTGTCTACCACTTATTGTTGCAAATGGAGAGGATGTTCAAGAATGGTTTGGTTTTGTAGATTCAAATTATAAAGTTTCAACCTGCAATTCCATAAGATCTGACTAATGCAACTATTCATAAAAAATAATTAAACAGCTGTTACAAAATTGTAAATACATGTAAATTCGGGGACAGTTATGAGCGTAATTATTAATTAATTTAATGGTGTTTCTTTCTGATATTAATATCATGCAATCATTTCAAGATTGTATTGATTATTTGTACAAAATCTCATAATTAAAATTTATCGCAAGCTCTCTCTGTTTTTATAAGAGGCACACTTTAATTGTTTACCAGTCAAAGGTCACTGACACGATACGTAGAAATGGCTTCAATTAAGGGGTATACATGTACTATCGTTATGAAAAGAAAGGACAAATGCGAGCGTTTGATATCCTACATCTGATAAAATGTGCAGTAAATATTACATTAATTTTAAAATGAAATACATTGGATAAATGTAGAGGTATAGTATTTATTGTACTACGTAAATGTTTACGATTTAGAAAATCGTTATAATGGTGATAGCGTACAATGTAGGTTAAATATTGTACAACTAGTCTATAAAAGATAGTAAAAATGACATGAAAAATTAATTTAAATTTCAACGAATATTCGACTATCGTTCGACTAAAGCCTCCAACTATTTGACTAAGCTGTCCGAATAAAATTGACATCCCTAACAAAAATGAATCCCAGTATATGGCATGCCTAAACAAAGAGTGTGCTAAACTTTCAAGCATCTTCAATGAGTAATTGCTGAGAGAACTGCGAACAAATTTTATTACGGACAAATACACATACAGACAGACACACAAGGGTAAAACAGTATACCCCTTTCCTCCGGAACGGGGGTATAATTATAGAGGCACACGCAGTCAGAACAAGGAATTTCATTTATTTTGGATACTGCAATTTTGCTTTTTTTCTCCTGTCACACGGGACTTCGGTTTTCAAGGTCTCATTCGAAAGACCCATGACTTCACTCTTAATACCGGTCGCTTTGCTTAGGAAAAAGTCAGTACCTTTGTTAAAGATTTCCCCTACGTTAACGACTTCGAATTGACGCATCGCGAGAATCAAACCCGGCCCTCCCATCACAAAGCGAAGGCCCTACCACAAGGCCAACTTGACCGGTGTCGCATAATTTACGTTCCGGATACTTCGCGTTCCGGCCGGAACCTTAAAATCATAATATTGGTTCCGGATTTTACTGTAAGTTTGGTTCCGGCCATGGCTGCAATCTTCGAATCGCGGTATCTCTCAATTATTATCTGCCATTCTACACTGAGCCATAGAAGTATTTCTTTCCTTGAGGATTAAGCATGGCGCAGCGGCATGCCATTTTCATGTGGCGCAGTGTTCTTTTTATAAGGCATCATGCCCTTTTGTACAGCCATTTTTAAAAATAAATGAATAAATAGCCCAAGTAAAGATCGCTATCTGATACATACACACCGAATAAGATTTGGTCGCATGAAAGGCTTTGTTTATCTAATGCATACAAATTAAGTCCCTTTGTTTATTTAGTGCATGAATTTCTCACTTGAATGCACGCAGACACGGTATTTACCATGTTTACAGGGTAAAGGGGATAGAAGATAAACTAGACTGAGCCCTTTGCCTAAAACTCATTTAAAATTGCGGAAATGACACAGCGATTCGCATGACTGCATATTGTATCGATAGAAGGAAGTCATAAAACAACATGATGGGGTATGTCAATGTAAACAAGTTTCACACCTTCGCGTTCTTTTGTTTACAAAGAAACAAGATAATTGCGTATAATTCCAAGGACTGTAGTATTGGTACATGTACATGTATTAAGACCGTATATTGGGACTTCTTCTAAATCGATATACGTTTAAATCCTGCTGCATCGTATAACCCGTTAAGAGAAAGAAAAAAATCCAAATTATTTGTAAATATTAATCATAAATAAAGTTTTTAAAAGGGTACTTGGATGCCCTGAACGTTTATTATGGCCGGAACCAAACTTACGCGGGCCGGAACGTTTATTATAGCCCGGAACCAATATTATAGGTATTTAGCGTTCCGGCCGGAACGCTAAGTTACCCGGAACGTTCAATAGTTGGAGAAGGAAAGGGTTGAGTTGAGGGAATATGAATATAAGAAGGAAGTTTCAAATTTCTATTAATAATTTTTAGTTCGAATTTCAACCCCAAACTTCAGGGTCTTCTTAAGGTACAATATAGAACAATTGCACAGAGCCGGACACTTTGAACTACGAACTACATTGGGTTTTCTGACTAATGAACCTTCGGACTAGTGGGCCTTCGGATTAGTGAATATTGGACTAGTGAACCTTCGGACTAGTGGGACTTCGGACTAGTGAACCTTCGGACTAGTGAACTTTTGGATTAGTGGGCACTTCGGACTAGTGAACCTTCGGACTAGTGGACCGTGACATACATGTACATGCGATTTGTTCGACCTATGACAAGACTTAAACTGCATGGTTGCATGAGGCCGTTAGGCTGATGGCAGCCCGAGAATCTTTTACTTTATTTTATGATGTATTTTCCTCTCTCTTCAACGTTTGCGATAAAGATGACAGAATTCTGGTATAAATTTCGTTTACCTGCACTGCGGATTTCACTCGGTCAAGACCGAAACTATCGGACATCTAGTATACTTGTATATATAGTTGACCCGCTTACGCTGAGGAATATCAGCTGTTTCAGAAAGTATGATGCGACGTTAAAAAAACTTCAAAGCGGTCCATAATCTAATCTACCGGTCCAACATCTCATTAAGCGGTGCAACATCGAAATTTTTGGACAACTCGGTGACCCATTAGAAATATTTAGGACTTTTATGGTATAGCTAGATTTATAAAGGGAACAATTTTAATGACTTAACAATAATTTGTATGTTATCCATGCCAGTTCTTTGTGTGATTACCTACAGAAAATAAATCAGTAAAATATCTACACTGTGAAGAATACTGATGATTAAACAAATATCGATAATTTCTCGTTTGTTATAGTTAAACGAATATGTAAATGTTTTACATGTACTTAATAATGAAATCTACCCATTACTCTTACAAAAGTAATTTCTTTCTACCCTAAAAATTAATCAAATATAACCCGAGCCCCCCCCCCCCCCCAAAAAAAAAAAAAAAAAAAAAAATAACGAAGCCCATCGTAACTTGGTAAGATGCATGTAATATATAGGAAAGCTAGTCGTCCATGAGAAGAGATCCTCCTTTGCCCACGGAATACTTTCTTTTGTTAGTGCATTATCTTATGTGTAAAAACTTTAGTTGGATTCTTTTCCTTATAAATGAGAATATTCATTCCCCCCCCCCCCCCAAAAAAAAGAAATCCTGGATCTCCCAATGTTGCTATTGACTCAATTTCATATTTATACAAATCTAATGAACCAGTGAAGAATAATTAGTAGTAAACATGTAAAGATATCAACAACCGCACATCTAGGCATTACACCTGCCGCTGAATGAATCTAATCTAAAAATTATTTAATTTTCTTTCATTCTTTGTGTAAAAGGTCTTTAACTATTACCCCGCTATTTTTGCGGTTGCGTAGGAGTAAGTGCTTACTAGTAATTTGAAAATTAAAACAACAACAAAAAAAAAAAAAAACAACAAAAACCGAGTCCATATTTATAAATGAATGCTTTCTGATTGACTGAGATCGAACATTGTATATAGAAACCATATAACAATGTCCACTTGCAGGAGTCCTTCCATGAAAACATAACATTACGATTGGTAATGAAAAGTTATGTCCATTTGCACATGACATTCCAGGTGAACATAATAAGACAAAATATAGATTGAAAAAAAAATCTGCATTGATACAATTGGTTGTGAAAAGTGAGTTCTTGACCCAACTTCCAGGATAACATTACATTTATTTTCTATACATTGCACCAAAAAATAGATATCAAGAATTTACATATAAATACTACTGACTACATGTATATTTATTTTAACCCAGCTTCTCTCACTATTTTGGGATAGGAGTCAACAAATATATGTACAATCAAGAAAAATGATAAAGTTTACTAAACGAGCTTGTTTCATTTACTAAGTCATTGAATGAGATATTTTAAAAAAAGAAGAAGATTTTTTTCAGTCAATACAGAAATTAAGTTCCTTTGAAGTACAATATCGACCTCGCCCTAAGGCCTTGGTGAATTTTGTACTCCTCGTGTGGCTGAATCGGGAAGGTGAAAGTAAGACTTTGAGTAGGATGTTTTTTTCCCCAATTTTTTATTCAAAATCTATTTTATTTAAATTAAAGCGAGAAAGCTTTAAAACCGAGCGTTGTTCAACAGTTCAAGGATAAAACACACAGTCTTTACATAACTGGTAGAGGTTTGAAGGCCATTTGCTTGACGTACTGCTGTCTGGAAATCTCTTATAATGAATCATAATGAGTATAACTTATATGCATTGGCATTGCTAGATGATTTGATATGTAGCTATATTGACTTGTAATCGGCAATGGTCTTATCGAAAAAAAAAGAAAAAAAAAAACTGGTAAAGATCACCCGAAATTTCGAAGAAATGTAGCGGCAATGAGTTGAAATTTTTCGCAATGTAGCGGCAATGTTGACCTCCCGAGATAATGTCGTGCAAACAAGGTATTACTTCGTTCGAACGACATAATTAACCATGCATGTCAGGATATATTTATCAAACGCTATTTTTTATATTATATATATAATTATATAAATTATATTATTATATATACGGTACATATTATTCAGTAGCAGATCCAGAAATTTTAGAAATTGAGCCACATGCAGTTCAAGAGGGATGGAGCTTATCCATTTTTTAAAATGTTTGGGAACAAGCAGAATGAAAAAACAACAACACCTAATTCATTAAGGGGGGGGGGGGGTGCTTGGGGAAGGGGGGAAGTCACGTCTCATGGACAGGCTAAGAGGTTTTTTTCTTTTTTAACTAGGGAATCCATCAAAACCCGTGAATCCTAAGAATCTATTCTTCGTCCCCATATTAAATCTATTCTTCGTCCCCATATTAAAAAAAAATGATATTGCCTGTGGAATTAACTGTGTAATTAAACTGTTTGTACATTTGTATTATCCGGCCAATTTCTTTGGAACCAGTGGATTTCGGATTAGACAAGTTTTACTGTATATAGTTGTTGATTATACTTGTACAATCAGATACTGAACACTGGAAAGCATTGATAAGACGATTTTAACCCCTCAAAAACCGATTGTTTTCTCTTAAAAATAAATGGATCTATATCAATCGCACTCCATTTTATCAGGACAGTCAATATATCGGAAATGCTCTCAAGGTCAATATATCAGAAATGCTCTCACGTTGAAATTGCAGAAAGAGGGATTAAATAAGCCACATGGCTTGCTGTCCCCCGCTTTCGCGAAAGCGAGGGGGCATTAAATCTCATTCGTCTGTCCGCCTGTCCCAAAGTCTTTAACCTTGATCATAACTTTTGAATGAGAAGAGGTAGGGCTTTCATATTGCACATGTACATTGCCTGTTACAATTCAATTTTATTTATTACTAGTGTATTTGTAACTTTAATATATATTGTTCTTGTAATTCCCTCGATAATTATTATCTTTGTCATGATCTAAATACAAAATCTAACAAAACACCGATGCAGTCTTAAAATTAATGTGTTTTGTATCAAAAAAATATGTCTCTCAAATTCCCAAAATTAAGAAGCTTAAATTCCTGTACCCCGGGGCCTCGGGAAATAGTCTTGACCTTTGGGAACTGGAATCTTGCTAACTCCCCCAATGATATACTTTAACTGTATGATAATTACCTCTTTTAAACGAGTTATTTATCTCGTTATTACAAGAAAATAATTTATCTTCAGAATTGATATCTCTTAGTTAAGAATAACAGAACTGGAAATAAACGGATTCGAGTTAATAAAGTGTGCGTGTAATATGCATAATCAAGAGGTAATGGAATGGAAGCATACTAGGCCATTGTTTTGTGCATATGATTAGTGTTCTTTTCTTTAAGTCATACAGCGAAGCCTCGGGAAATAGTCCTCACCTCTGGGTTTGGAATCTTGCTAACTCCTCTTTACTGTTTCATTATACCGATACAAAAATGAAAAAAGAGGATTATGGATAACTGGGAATAAGCTTTCGGAGCGGGGATTAGCTCACTTGACTTACGGACGATGATAAGTCCAATAGCATTATATACCGATACAAAAGTAAAATCAAGAGGATAACAGATACCAGGGAATTAGCTTGCGAAGCAGGGATTAGCTTATTTGAGTAACGCACGGGGATTAGTCCATTCACAGCGATTTCACATACCAAAAAATCGCTGTATATTTCCAATCGTCTAGAAAAACATGGCGGAAAACCCTTAAAAATTGAAAAGGTCGTAATTCCGTAAAAAATATTGAAGCGGAACGAAATACAAACTTGGCCTTTAACTCACTATGATACATTCCCAAAAGTCAGCTCAATATCTTTAAGCATTTAGAAAAAAGTGCAGAAAACCTTTTGGGACAGAGAGACAGACAGACACACAGAGGAAACCTATAGCACCCCCCCCCCTCGGGTTTCCCCGATTGATTTGATTTTAAAAAAAATTGTTTGAAAATTTTCATTTTCATTCTTCGTATACGTATGTTCAATAATCTGTTCACTATTTTGAAGAAGGGACACTTGTAGCAATGTACCACCCCTTCCCCCTCAAAATATAAGCACAGCAATTATATTTCATGGGGGTATGGGCTTTGGGGGAAATCGCACTCTATAACGACTGCATAGAGTAGGATTTCCCCCGGAAAATTGACTCTGGTTTGAGATTTCCGTAGGGGAAATCCTACTCTAGAGCCAGTTTTCCAGGGGGAAATCCTACTCTAAAGAGCCAGTTTTCCGGGGGGAAAGATTTTAGGGGGGAAAGCCTACTCTACAAGACCGGTAATGTTGTTGCATGTTCTGAGTATCACGACAAAGAAATTTTTGTATGTCTACAAATACACTTTCTGAAACAATATCACATTTTTTTTTCTCGAGCGACGCCATAAACCACTCTGAGAAAATTTTATTCTATTTGTGTAATTCGCAGAGTGTGCGCTCATTGACATACCGGTACATGTATGAATATAAAGATACAAGTTTATAAAATTGTCTTTGCTCTTGAAGATCGATTCCTGTTTATCTATTTGTCGTTGGAAATTTCGTGTTATTAAATTGTAAATTGAAACAAGGTTTCGGGAAAGGGAGCAAAAAAGTATTCCCTGTCCCATTACGATATGCTTGTGTACACAATGTATAACTCGTACAAATAAGAACGAAATGGGATTATCGAGTTCAATAAAATATATACATATCATTCAAATTACTTTTTGACACGTTCCCTTGGGTAAAATCCGCAGTTGTGTCAATGTTCGTTATGACATGGGAGTTAAAGTAAAAGATGTTTTTATTTATTTTGCGAATATGATTTAATGCAGTTATTTATCAGTAACTGTCTAGCGTAATGGTTAACGTGTTAGTCTCAAAGGAAAATGATACTCAATATTATTATTACTAGGGTTCGAACCCCAAGAATACGATATTTTTTTTTTATATAAGATAATAATTTTTCCCGAGAAAATTTTGTTTGTCATTTTTCACAAATTTCAATAATAAAAACTTCACTCTAAATACTAAATTCACAAATTGAATATTATATATATATATATATATATATATATATATATATATATATATATATATATATATATATATATATATATATATATATATATATATACCCTAAAACGTGCTACTACACCACTTGCACGGTTCGGTTCGTTTCGTTTTGTGTACGGTACGGTACGCTTCTTGCACGGAACGGTACGCTTTGTGAACGGTTCGGTTCGCTTTGTGCACGGTACGGTACGCTTCTTGCACGGTACGGTTCGTTTTGTGTACGGTACGGTTCGCTTTGTGCACGGTACGGTACGCTTCTTTGGTGAACGGTATGTAAATTAAGTGGGCGGAGCCTGTACGCTTTAGTTTATGATTGGCTACATTATAAAGTCATTTATTTCTTTATTATAATTTCTTTATTTTATGTAAATGGAAGGACGGTGACGCAAGCATTTTTTGATAAGTTGTTTTTAAGTTAAAACTGTTATAAATATTTCCTTTTTAGAGCTGTATTTTTGTTATTACATGTAACTAGTCGTCTTAATAACTGTATCTTTTTTTTTAATTTACTTTCTGTATGAACTACTTTCAATTTTTTAAAATAAAATAATTTTAGTTGTCTATATTTATTTATTATCTTATTTTGTACACCATCGCCTTATGGCTCAATAACTTGGAAATAAATCGAACATATCAACAAACACTGTATAACAAGGACGAAAAAAATATTTTGGTTGCGTCGCTGTATTCTTTTTTTTTAAAGAATAAGCGTACATATGTTTTTTTTTTTCCTTTAAATTTTCCTAATTGAATACAATTATTATTTTAAATATTCATTTATCACACTTTTAAACAAATGAGATTGATTTTATAAATCCATGCTTTCATTTCTCTACCATTCTTTTTACGGTCTTGTCACTGTTGCTTCATTAAAAAACAAACAAACAAAAAATCTTCTCTTGATCAAATGATCAAACAAACAATAAAAAATGAGTTATTATTTTTATTTGCGAGGAAATATATTCTTTTTACATTGATTTCTTAGGTGTTTGGCTCACTAGGAAAAATATATTGAAACGTAATCGGTAGAAGTGCACACAATTAGTGCAAAATATTACTTTATTTTTGGCGCGCAATTGTTTTCCTTTATACACAAATTTTCCATCAATGTGTAAAAACGTTTTTGAAGGGAAGTTACAATCAAGATAACGGTTAAGACAGGTACAATTCCATCTACAATGTATAAATGTATATAACATATATTGACTGCAAAGACAGATTTCGAAATAAATAATGTCAAAATGTTAGAAATAATTAGTCCGTTTTCAATTACCTTGAAAATAAATAATATTCAGCCATGCATGTCCTAAAAAACTTTGAAAATGAATAATGTGCCCATGCCAGGTGCTACCACCCCCCACCCCCCCTTTTTTTTTTTTTTTTTTTTTTGTTTCCATGTCAAACTCAAACTTTTTTTTTTATTGAAGATCTTGAAGAATAGCTGACTGCACATGAAATTCTGTTTAAATCTGCTGATTAAAACCGGTTCATTGTTGTAGACTTACTGTTTAAGACAGCAAACTGTTGATACACGTGTGAATGTAGGAATATCTGGAATAACGGGATTAGATACGGTTCAATATACACAGCTTAAGTTTTTACCTGTGCACGTGTAATGACAATACTTGATCGAAATTTTCAAATGTTTTAGAGTAAATAACGAAAGTATTGAAAGACGTCAGTCTAGATAACGAGACCATGGCAAGAAAATTAATGTACAGTGTTTCTTAAAAAAAAACTTGGATGAACACGCATGCACGGACTAATATAAGCATTTTTTTTTAAAGATTAAACTGGGCTTTATGTGTAAATTCCAGGTAACATATTTAAACTGCAGATTTCAGTGATTAAAGCAAATGAAATGGGAAAATGCTTTAAATAAAAATTAATTCTGACATATATCCAGAATTTATTTATTTATTTATTTATTTTTTTTTTTTTTTTTGGTTACGTGTATTAATCGGAAAATTCCATGCGAAAATATAGCTATCGAACTTGTTGACAGTATGTTATATTGGCGATGACATCGTGAGTTGGTCAGAAGAGTGTAAACCAACACATATAATTTATATATACATCGCTTTTATTTTTTTCTAGTGATTGAGAGGCGTTTACA
This sequence comes from Saccostrea echinata, assembly GCF_033153115.1. Classification (NCBI taxonomy): domain Eukaryota; kingdom Metazoa; phylum Mollusca; class Bivalvia; order Ostreida; family Ostreidae; genus Saccostrea; species Saccostrea echinata. Next base: position 35,619,604 of record NW_026889782.1, on the reverse strand, counting down.
TTTTAACATGTCCGCTTTCAACATGATAATTTAGTTTGTTGTTGTTGTTGTTTTTGTTAGATTTTGTTGTTGTTGTTCCTATTTTTTGTAATCGCCTCACACTCTGTCGAGTTGTTTTGAAGTCGTAACTAGTTTTGAGTAGTTTCCTTATATTAACAAATGTAAATCCAGATGCATGGTACTTAATAATAATATTTTAAATCTCTAGGGTTATTTTCCGTCCTTCTTTAACGGGCGATGCGTCGAAAGAAATAAAAGAAAATTACTTACTGTATTTGGTCATGGCAAGATTCGGAATGCTTTCTGGGCGTGGCTTGCATAATTATTTCAAAAATTATTCATGAACGGTACGGTTGGCTTTGTGCACGGTACGGTACGCTTCTTGCACGGTACGGTTCGTTTTGTGTACGGTACGGTTGGCTTTGTGCACGGTACGGTACGCTTCTTGCACGGTACGGTTCGTTTTGTGTACGGTACGGTTCGCTTTGTGCACGGTACGGTACGCTTCTTGCACGGAACGGTACGGTTCGTTTCTGAGGTGTAGTAGCACGTTTTAGGGTCTGTATATATATATGTATCTATATAGCTATAAACGTTCTGCATGCACGCCTAGTTCGCCTATATTGTATCTCCTTTGATAATTTTGGTTACAAAAGATAAAGAACTTTAGAAGCTGAACTAGACGCTATCATTTAGGTCTATGATGTTATATACAACAATATATATACAACAATATATATATATATATATATATATATATATATATATATATATATATATATATATATATATATATATATATATATATATATATATATATATATATATATTCTGTATTTCAATATACTTCAGAAAAGAAAAACTAAATTAAATTATATACTATACGACTAAAATTCTTCATTTATGGATGATCCCAGTAAATCTCTTAATTTTCACTAAAAAGGTATGATACCTGCAAAGTTTACTAATTATTGAATTACAGTGTATTAGAAATTCCGCAGCTTCACTTTTTCGCGATTCGACTCAGCTTTTCCGCAAAAGAAATCAGGCTTTTCCGCGACAAGTTTTACTGCTATTCTGTAATTATACAATGTATATCTTTTGCTTTTCCACGATTTGTTTTAGCATACACCTCCTCCGTTAGCCAGGTAAAACCTGTTTCTCCCTGCTTACTAGCGTTTTCAGTCATTTTCTCATTACTGAGATGGCCATTTTTTTATTTTACCTCGGCGATTCCTATTGCATCGGTTGTAATATAATCGGTAAGACACATCGCCATTCTTTCTAAGCATAAATTCCTCGTTTATAATACATTTGTTACCACGTTTTGTTTCTTTATGAACAATTTCCATAATATCTAGAAGATAATCGACCAGTGTAAAATGTGATTCATTCAATTTTTATTACACTGTGAGTACTACAGAGTAGAACTCTAGGTGGAAAATACATGTAAATGCAGGTGTATATCGGCAACTGTTTGAAGTTAAAAATGATTTATCGGTAATTAACTTCAAAATTTCTAATATCCCCTTTAAATATTAATAAAAAAAGTCTGATTTGTAATTTAAACGAGCAAAATTTACCTGTCCTCTATTCCAACAGTTCATTAATCGCTGTTTATACAGTAGTTACATGTATATGTTTATATAGTTAATTATTTGTTTACATAAAAATTCCACCTATTCTCACCTAAAATCTTACCTTTCCCTACCTGATTTTCAAAAATTGGTAATAGGTAGAATAAACCAAACCTGCATATCCAACATAGAGGTAGTCCCTCCCCCATACGTTTGAAAAGTGGAAGTACCCATCCACTTTTTGATTTGAATAGTACATGGAATATAATAGTAATTAATCTATGTAAAAGGTATAGTGACATAGCAAATTGGAAATGCTCGAAGCCGGTACCTTTTTTTGTGAGTCAATATTTATCTAAATTGAGCATCCCCCAAACTTTCCACTTTGTGACTACGCCTTTATCAAAACGGTGCTAGTTAAACAACAATTAAACCAACATGGAGCCACCTTAGCCGATCAGGAGCCATATTTGATGCAGTATGAGCTTAATTTTTTTTTCCGCTGTAAAATTGTAATTTACTATTTCAATGACAGAGAAAAAAGTTCATATCAACTTTATGATGGGAAAAAAAAAATGAATGAAGCCAAATTACATCGTACAAATTTGAAATCATACAGAAATCTTTCTTCTGGTAAATTTTAGTCTTATTAATCACAGGGACCTATATACTGTATAGGTCCCTGTTAATCATAAAGGAAATTACGTTCTTAAAACTGAAAGCAGCCTCGCGTAACTTATATATTGTCAAGGTGCAAGATATGCAGACATGTTTTAAATGAATAACATTTTAAAATATAAATATCAATGAACGAAATCAGTTTCCAAGAAGTTATTTAATATAGAAAGCGTGGCATATTATCGATAGGGCTCAATGATTTTTGTATGCTGTGACGTCATATCGAAGGTCGAGATCTTCTCGAATGGGGTTGACATGTACTATATAGATTCATTTAGGCTATTAAATAAAGATACTTCAAAATGCTTTATGTCTATATTAAAACTGTAACCATGAATAAGTGGAGATTTAAAAAAATACACATAAACATCAAGAGTGATATTAATTTAACAGTCAATCCAGAGGAGTTCTGATGACGTTCCCCATAAAGATGAGTGATAAAAAACATTCCCCATAATTTTTGATTACATACTGAAACGACAGATGGGTAATTTTTAGGATAAGAAAGGAGAGACTACATCAAAACAGATATTTTCTATAAAAATTGCCCTTTATTTAAATAAAAACATAATAGGAAAGCACTTTCCCCATAACATATTCCATCCGTCCAATTCCTCACAAGTCGGTTATGATGGGTAAGAGAGAGAGAGAGAGAGAGAGAGAGAGAGAGAGAGAGATTTGTGTGAGTGAGAGAGAGAGAGATAGATGAGAGAGAGAACGAGAGAGAGAGATTAATACTTATTTTTGAATTATTGTAAGAACAAAATTCAAAATTCATGCGTTTCCATCATTTCCTCGCAAAATACTTTTTTTTTTATTAAATATACCTTCCAGCATATATAACGTTCATCATTCTATTGCATTCACAGGAGCTTTTTAAGATTGCTAAGAGGGAATGGGGTGTTGAGACTGAAAAGAAGAACTGTAAGTATTAGGGTTCATTGACCGCCTGAAAAGGGAGATAACTCTTACTGGAATAAATTGCTATTGTTTCTGTAGAAGAATCTAGATAATTGGCCATTTCTGTCAGTTTCTGCACATTTTAATCATAAATAAGATTTTTATTTGGAAAATGATTTTAAAAAAGCAAAGAAGAGTCAATAAAGGGAAAGTGATACTTCAGATTTAAAGCTTATCTCAAATAGTGTTGTATGGTTACTGATTTTTACGTTTCATTTGTTCTTACAACGTTAAAAGTACATTACCAGCTTTACTTGAATGTTTTACTGACTACTGACGATTGACTGTAACAGTCAACTAACAACTTGTTGTATGACAAATGAGATGATCTTAGCTCTTACAACGTCATATTTCCTTATTTATCGAGTATTATCTATCACCATATTTTCTAAATATGAAAAAAATATGACAGGCTTCTTTTATTTCAAGTTCACTGGGATAGATCGAGTCGACATATGAATGGAAGTAACTATTGTTAACTGATTATACGTCGTCAATATTTCTGAAAATCGAATTGAAGGCCAAAGCAAGTGCTCTCTTCTTCTCATGTAGAAGTTTTATTCTGCTTCATATAGAAACAGGTCGGCTAATAAAAAGATTCAAAATGAAAAAAAAAATAATGGAAAAACGGGAGGGGGGCATACCCCAAGTGCCTGTGAATAACCGAGCATAATTAGTGCCCATCGAAATTCCAACAGTTTGTTGGCAGAAATGGTCTCTGAAGATATGAGTAGTATAAGAAGCCTGGAGGGCCGGGTCAACTGAGTGCACTTTTGTCCCCCCAGATCCTGGATGGCCGGGTCAACTGAGTGCACTTTTTTTTTGGCCCCAGATGACCGGTTCAATCTAGTATACACCCTTGAAAAACCCAAGTAAAAAAGGGGGGTCTACGTTTGATCTACGTTTTGTGCTGAGTCAGGCCTAGGCAATACACACAAAATCTTGGCATCGATTCAAGTATACCATTGTGACGTCATGTGTGTCATTCACACAGAGCTCTATTTTCTGAAAACGGAAAAAACAATAACACAGTCAAAAAGTGTGTAAGATGATTTATTCAAGTAAAAATGTACATCATATTTACTTTTTCTTCCGGAGTTTCAGGGTCTTCTCCGTCTGGGTTGCAGGAAGTTTCCTCTTGTTGTTAATCTGCTTTTGATCCTGGGGAGTGGTTTTATGTTGGGTGGTCTTGTTTTCTTGTGCCTTTTTCTCCAGTTTTTCGACTTCTTTGAGTAATTCCATACTGTCATCTGTACACTGATGGGCCCAATGTCCAAAATTTCCACACTTGTAGCATAAGTTCTGTTTTTTTTCTGGGACAGTCCGGAGCCCAGTGTCCTAATTTTTACATATGAAACATGGGTCTGTCTGTTTACTTTTCTTGGCAGCTCCTGTGTTTTCATTTTTCTTGGCAGCTCCTGTGTTTTCATTTTTCTCGTATCCTCTCATTTTTTCTTCCATTCTAGCAACTTTAACTTCTAATCGGGACAATTTCCCACGAATCAAACAAAATTCACTGGTGTTGTACTCTTTCAGTTGAGTCAGCATGTTGACAATGCCATCCAAAGTGGTGGTTAAGATGCCCATATCTTCCTTTGTCATGGGTTCAGGCATATTATAAAGTCCCAGATCAAATCCGATGGGATTCTGCGTGTCAGGCATTGTCGGTAAAGCATATCCTAATCCTTCATTGCTAGCTGGAATATAATTACGATTTTCCACGGAATTCATCATTGCTTGTGCCATATTTCTACGTCTGTCAAGTACCAAGTGCCCAGTAAGAATGATCCTAAATTTCCAGTTCTGGTTTATATACCCCTTTGAATTTCGTGTGCAAAAATAGGTTTGACTTACGTTTTGTACCCTCGCGCTTACTACCCCTCTCTCGTTGTATCTACGTTTTGCTGAGTCAGTACATTGCTGAGTCAGTACATTGTACGTTCTGTGTACGTCTTGTATAGATAACAGGGGTATAAATAACAAAACATTTCTGGTCATTTCTTCACAATTGATTATCATGTCAACACATAAACACACTCACTCTTTAGTGTTGGAAGGGTATGATTTTTTAATGCGATGTATCGAGAAAAATCCAGAAGCTTTACCCCCGGAGGCGGAACCAGTGTTCCAGAGAGCGACGACCATCATAGAAAATACTCAGGACTTGTGGTTACAATGCCTGGCTTTATTACATCATCCGACACTGGGGAGACTAGCCATTATACATTTCCTTTGTCAACGGATCAAAAAGACTCTACCAGAAAAAAAGTACGGGATGAAAATGAGCGACTATTTAGGAAAACCTTACAGTTTCTTATGTCATCCCGAAGGGAGCAAAGTATGTCTACTCTGGAAGGAAATAGAAGCCGTAGAGAAAATATGCATCCAATACGGGATGAAATATGTAGAAATTTCAGACATGTTAAGAAATGTGTAACTTTTGATACCAGCCTAAATGAAATTTATCATTTACCACCCGAAGATCGAAAAAGTCCATGGATGGCTATAGTAGCCGATCGATTACGATTTCAGAGGAGAATTCGACAATTTGAACAATTATTAAATAAAAAATAAAAGGATGTCAACCACAATAAGTCTTTTGTTATGATTTCTATACAAATATGACGCCATCTTGTGCCCTGGTTTAGACGCTGAGATTTTTTAGACGCTGAGATTTTTTTTTTGTTTAGTCAGAAAAAAAAAATCTATCCCCATTTCCATTAAAGTAGATACAAATTGATTTTAAAACTAATCTGTTTTATCTCAAAATCTTTCAGGATTCCTAAAAAAAAAATCATGCCTATGTGTATAAAATGCTGTGCCTTGTAATAAGACGCTGTGTTTTATCGTTATTTATAAAACATCTAGACCTACCCACTGGAAATAAAGTGGATTCAAATTGTTTTTCAACTAAACTGATTTGATTTATTTAAAAATTCCAGTCAGAAAAAGGTCACGATTTAAAAAAATCCTATATTCTCTATAACAAGTCTATACAGTGATTTTCTACAAAAAATGGCCGACCTTCGCCTTCTTGTGTCTATACCTAAACCGACTCTGGCTATATTTTTACACTTGAAACCATTCCTTTGATTTAAAAACAGCATCAACACTTTTCTCTAGGTTTAATCTCATTGTATAGATTAACTTTTCCTTGTATCACACTTTAAAAAAGGTAAAAATACTTATTTTATGTATTCAGGTGACCCGATTTTAGCCCTTCGGTTCAACATCAATGCTTCTTTTCTAGACGACAGATAAATGTCATGCATCAAAAATACTATGAAATCATGCCTGAAACTTACCTTCGTCTTAGGGTTAAGATGTTTGAAAGTATTTCTAATCCTATAATAAGTTATTCACTCCAATGTATAGTTTGTGAAGCACAAAATAACACAATTTGACGTCGCCATGATTTTTTTGGCTCTCGGTTTAGGGTGCTCTCTTTTACGCTCGTGATGTGCGCATAAATACGGCAGCTTGCCAGAGCTCGGTGTCATTCTGTTAGTATCAGTTCTGCTGACACCGTATCAGTATGGCTGAGGACGATGTCCAAAACTTCTACATATTTCCAGGGGTAGAGATTGAAAATGTTTGGATCGTCAGAGACGTAGCCACCGGCAGGGAGTTAGCTCGCTGGCCGATAGCTACCCTGGGCCTAGCCAGTGACATGATTAGGGGAAGGAGACAAGAAAGAAGAAGACGACGAAGACGACGACGACATAGGTCTTCTACTAACGAAGATGACCAGCCAAGGAGAAGGAGGAGGACAGATTCAACACCTGCTGCTTCTTATTCGGCCCCTCTGAGTAGTCCGGAACTACTCGAGGACCACCCGAGAAGCCCGTCCCCTCCAAGAAGACCACCAACTCCTACCTGGTCACCCAGTCATCCCCCGGGAGCAGCTGCTGGACAGTGAGATTCCTCCGTAGATTCGGATTGGACCCCTCCCGTTAACAACGATTGGGCTGGACAGGGGGCTTCTTCATCCGTTGATTCGGATTGGCCCCCTCCCGTCAACGATGACTGGGCACCTTCCCCGGAACTGGCTAGACCACCACCCCCGACCCCGGAGATGTCACCAGGTGTGAGTACTACGGGGCCAATTCCTAGATGGAGGATTCAAGTTGCAGCAGGCAGGCTGGATTCCTGTTCAGTTTGCTTGGAGGAGGATCGGATGTCCAATTACATCTGCTGTCAGTGTCGCCGTCGACCGGCTTGTCTCGAGTGTTCAGCTGTGCTGGTACAGATGAACCAATGTTGCCCTCTGTGTAGACGCAGGCTTTCGAGATATGCAGCTCGCGGGCGAGGATTGAGACCCCCTCCTCCAAGAGAGTCATCTCTACCCCGACCCGGAAGGCCAGACTTTATGGAGCCGTTGACCGGTAACCAGTTACCTCCCCTCTCAGGCAGAGGCAGAGGTAGAGGCAGGCCTCTCAGGGAGTAAACCCTTGATAAAAAAAAATCAACCAACGGCCCTTTTAAGGGCCACTCCAATGATTCGAAAAGATACCTCTATACATTCAATGTTATAGAAACGGCCCTTTTAAGGGCCACTTATTTTGAAAAGATACCTATATGAAAAGATACCTAAAAACATTCAAGGTTATAGAAACGTATCAACGGCCCTTTTAAGGGCCACTTATTTTGAATAGATACCTATACGAAAAGATACCTAAAAAACATTCAAGGTTATAGAAACGTATCAACGGCCCTTTTAAGGGCCACTTTAATCATTCGAATAGATACCTCTAAAACATTCAAGGTTATAGAAACTTATCAACACCAGGTCACTATTTTTTTTTTTTTGTAAAATATGAATCTTTTCTTTAAAATGAAATAACATAAACACATTTTTTTTTATTTATTTATTTATAACACAATCTTTATAACACACACACACACAGTCAATGTTTATGAAGAATGTACACTTGTTTTTGATAAGTGTGTACAAATTGTTCAATATATTGTCTATAATGTGTCCAATTTCCTCCTGCTAAACCACATCCTATTTTATAAGGAAAGGCATAAGTCTGGTAAGGTAAAGTGCCCAATTCTTGTAAACAAGCTTGAAACCATTTTTCTCTATTTTCTGGTGTATCTTGATAATAAGGTAGGCGATTATAATGTCCTGTGCCATAATCCCATTGAGCTAACAGACAAATGACTACAGGTTTTTGTAAAGCAAACACTTGAAGGGTGCCTGGAATTCCTCTATCTTCTTCTAGGGCTAAATTTCTAGACCTTAAAGGTCTGCGGGTCGCATATAAATTAGCTCTGGGGTATTTCATAGCTATACTTTGACTCAATCCATGAGCTTTTACAGTCAAACAATTACATTGATGTACAATAGCTTCTACAGGAAAGTTTAATAAATCTCCTGGTATCTCCTGTAAACTCATGTTTGGAAATATTTTTTTTTTCATTGTCACACCTTTTTATATATACAACCTGAACAAAATAACTAACAACTATAAAATTCTTAAAAATAATTTTTAATCTGAATTTTCCATATACTCAATCATTTCTCTCTTTCTTTTCCAGGAAACCTCTCCAGGCACCAATTTCCCATTTCCCATATGCATCTCTGGACTCTAATTCTTTATTTCTCTTCTCAGGTTTCAGAATTCCATATTCTTCATAGTTGTCACCTTGCCTGTAAAACAATCTTTCTAATTCTGGTGTACTGTGAGACATACAAAAATCTGCAAACCAGTGAATTCTAGCCACATTCAGTCCTCCTACAGGTTTTTTTCATTTGAATGAATCCCCTGATTTGATGCACTTTTCCTGTCCAGGGATGAATTTCCTTTTCTAGGATCAGGTATTGAAATTGATCTTCACAGCTCATGAACATATCTATGTCTTCTTCTTCCCTCACATCATGGATGACAAATGTCCAATTAGTAGCCACTGGATAATCTCTGAATGGGTTCTTTGGGTCATGGATCTTCTCATTTTCTCCCAAGTAAACATTACAAGGTTCTTCATCCTCCTCCAGAGTTTTCACTTCCATTCTTCTTTGAGGACTGTAATGTTCTTCTTCCATATGCATGATCAATCTTTTTTCTAATAACTGTTGTTTCTCCTCATCTATATTCATACTCTCTATTTTTTCTAATAACTGTTGTTTCTCCTCCTCTATATCCATAGTCTCTGTTTTTTTTCCAAACTGACTTTGACTCATGGTAAGGGTCAACTGATCATGATCATCTACACACCTTTGTATTTATACCCTCAGGGGGGTGGTGTGCAAAAAATAAAATGTTAGACCTACGTTTTTTTTATTGAGATACTACTCTGTACGTTTTGTTTACGTTATGCTGAGTCAGACACTACACAAAACCTTATATTATGACGTCATACTTGTGATTCACAGTCTAGGCAAAAAAAAAAAAACCACACACACACACAAGCTCCATGTTATTTATTCAAGTAAATCTACAATCTCTTGGAATTAATTCTTTGTTTCTCATTTCAGGTTTTAAAGTCCCATATTCTTCATAGTTGTCACCTTGCTTATAAAATGTTCTTTCTAATTCTGGTGTGCTGTGAGACATATCAAAACAGGTTAACCCATGAATGATTTTGTACATGTTTCTCTCATGGGTCCAGTGTTTCATTTGAAGGAGTCCTCTCACATGATGAAGTTTTCCTGTTTCTGGATGCATTTCATTTTGTAAGATCAAATATTGATAATCACTTCTAATGATTTGATCTATATCTTCCTGGTGACCTCCAGTTAAATTAAATATCCAATTAGCAGCTCTTCTAAATCTCTCCTTTTTAAATTTAGCAATATAATGATTGCCTGGATCTTCTTTATGTTGGTTCTCATAATGAGTTTTAATATCTTTCAACAATTGAGTTCTGATTTCCATGACACATCCTTCTGTCAGACTCATGTTTGAAACAATGAAATTTTTTTGGTGACACTTCTTTTTTTATATAGATAACAATTCAAAGATAATTTTAAATGATTTATTCAGATTCTACCATGATTCTTTCTCTTACAATCCTGTGTCAATCTTTTTTTCTCAAAATACTTTTTTTTTTTTGGACACAGCTTCTTTTAGGTCTTTCAGGATAATCTGTTTTTGGTAATAAATGGGTATATTCTTCTTCTGCAGTCAAGGGTCTTTCAATGTAATCTCTCCCATCATTATCCTTTTCTGGACATAATTGATTATATTTTTCATGAGAAAGGATCTCAATAGTTCCATCCTCCTGTATTTGAATTGGTATACCTTTATCCACATCTTCCTCTCTCAGAACACTCTTTCCAAATTGAATTTTACTCTTTTCTTGACTAGACGTGTTACTCATGATTAAGACACATCAATAACTGATATATTTTTCATTTTACACCTTGTATTTATACCTTTTTTTTTCTATTTAGTATCATGGGGAAACCCCTTTTTTATCAAAAAAAAAAAAAAAAAACAAAACAAGAATAGATTTTCAATTCTTTTAATGATAACAAGAACAACAACAATTACAATACATTTTGATAGAAACATTGACAAGTTTGTCCATGACCCGTAGGTCTTTTATGATAAGTGTCTTTAAACCATTCAGCTACATAATGATCTCTTTGTAATGCTGTACTATGGTCAAAGGGGAATAACCACTCATCTGCGGTTTTTCTCTTCTTGTGTCTTTGATGTAAATAATACACGCAATATTGTCCACATACATCTGTATTCCAAGCTTGATATCGGTACGGATTATAAATCCATTGTTGAGCCTGACGATGGATAAAATCTTGAATTTCTTTTTGTAAGGGAGGAAATCCATAAGAGTCAAAATATTCGATGACTGGACTGGACAAATACAAACATACCCAATGTTCTCCAGGTTTATCTTGAGGATCCGTATTCACCACAATGGCTTTTTCTTGAGGTCTTAATTGATCCGGTAATAAATCTAAAGGGTACACACCACCAAAAGAACTCTTTAATTCTCTGGATAAGACTTCTTTTAACTGTCCTGTATCCATTAATAATCAATACTGACTTCTCTCTGTTTGTTGATTTCTAATAGATTATCGAATTCTGCATACACCACACAATTTAAGGTGTTCACCGTATTGTTCGTAAATTGGACTTCTACTCTCAGATTTCCGGTTTCTATGATGTGGAATTTATCCGATTGCGCTTCTTGATCTTTCGTGAAATCCCAGCCCCATAAAGTGTATCCGTTTTTATACTCTTCTAGGGTGATGTCCGGGGCCCAATCTTCTCCTAATTTTCCCAGTGCTTGATATAAACTCAGATAAGATCTCAGATATAAATCTTCATTGAAATTAGGTTCGAAACAACGAGTACTCATGGTCTCTCCTTTAATACTGACATCTAATTTCTTAATTCCCACGTTTTGAAAATGAAACGGATTTTTAGTTTTATCTCCGTTGAATGCCGCATTGTCCACAAAACCTAAAATGATGCGTTTAGGCATCTGGCCTTGAAACAGGTGATCCGTGATTTTAGATTGTGTTCCTGTGAGTATGGTAAAGGTTTTCACTTCGACTCTTCTCAATGGATATTTAGCTCTGTGAGTGTTCAAACTTTGATTAATACCATTCATCATGACGGCCGTGGGTTTGACTTTTCTCACCCATAAGATCATGCTCAATATTTTGACTTTTCCCGTACTTCCATCTTTGATCATCATATAGAACTGAGGTTTAGCTCGATTAAATCTCAAACGGATATCTACTCCATTCGGTAGAAATCGGTCTTGTTGAAATAAATCCAGATGTAAACGATCATACAAGGTTATTTTCTTACTATCTTTGATAGCCTGGTGACGTTTTCTAAATCCTTCGTTTTTAGAATTGGCCGGTAACTCTGGGACGATAGGTTGGTTAATGGTCACAGTATCGGCACCACTATTTACACCTGGGGTTACATTAAATGTCTTATTTTGAGCCACTCCAAGGTCTGCTACCCCTACTTCGTCCATGTGTCCTGCTGTATCTTTTTCCCACAGACTACAAGCTCTCATCTGGGTCATTAAAGTTCTGGGTTTGTAAGAAAGTAATTTCTCCAGATAAGCTTTGTAAGGATAAGTATCGGTGCCAGGAGTCACTATTTTTCCATTGACACTGAGATCGATTTCCGTAAACAAAGAATGGAAGATATTATTCACCGGGGCGCAAGTACTGCCAGCTCCAGTCAGATAAGTACCATCGTCTTTGGTAAATTTACACACTATTTGAACATACGTTTGAGATAAATCCAGATATTGATCTCCTTGTCCATTAATTTCAAATTCGATAGGAGCCGTATCCGAATCTAAAGTACTGGAAATAGGGTAATATTCTTCCCATTTGGAGTCTTCTAAAGCAATATTAGTCGGGGGGACTTGGAACAATTCTAAATTGTTCATCCCACACGCACAGGAATCTGGTTGCAACATGATGTCTGTCTACTAGGATGGATTTTTCACAAATGAAGGTCAATCTCACTCGACTCCTCTATTTATAGTGTGTCAATCAAAGATATCTAAACCCCTTTTTCTCTTCTTAGGACCTCCTCGGGCTAACACAGGTGTCTTTTTTCTTCTTTTCTTACCTAGATTCAATCTCAGGGCTTGTACTCCGTGTGTTTTAACAGCGTCTTTTAAAGATCTCTTATTTTCTAACACATCTAACCCTGTTCTAGCAGCAGCAGTCAAGGCATGTTTAGCTCCTGTTTTCAATAAATTTCTCAAAACTCCTCTGCCTCTCTGCCGTCTTCTTCTTTTTCTTCTCCCTTTACCTTTTTGACTTTTCTTATTCATCTTTTTAAAAGCTAAACTTCCTCCTCTATTGAGAGCAAATAAGCCTGTATTTTTAACGGCATTGAGTCCATGCGTTAAAAGAGCATTTTTGATATTTTTCCTTTTTTTAATCACATCTGCTCCTACTTTAGCTCCGGCAATCAAGGCTTGATTACGACCCATTTTGACTAAATCTTTAAGAAATCCTCGACCTCTTTGTCGCCGCCGGCCTGAGCCTAATTGGACAGCTTCTTTTAAAGTCATCCCTATAGGTAAGTTCGGTACCATTCCCGAAAGAAAGTTTATAAAATTTCCTCCTCTTTGAGATTTTTTATAACTCGGGGATATTATAGGTAAGTTCGGTATCATTCCCGACAGGAATTCTATATAATTTCCTCCTCTTTGAGATCTTTTTTTAAATAGCGATGGAAGCAAAGTGCGTGGAATAAGATTTAGTAATGGTAATCCAATAGGATTAGGGGTAAGGGCTCCAGCCAATCCAGAGAGAATTCCACCTACAACACCGTATCCTTTTTGACGTAATAAACCTTTATGATAGACAAATTGTCCGTGTCCTCTTTGTCTCAATAATCCGGGATGATACTGCATGTTTCATGACTCGTGTCAGACTGACTTAAATGCACTCCAGGGACTCCTTTTATACCCTCCTGTCTTGAGGTTGAATACAATACAGACAGCATATCAGACAAGTGATCACTCCCAATAAGATGTAACAAAAAAGATGTACACTCATCTCAGTACACTTTTCTGAAATGAAGTTTCACGACTGATTTTCCATTTAAAAAAGGCATGGGAGTCCCTAAAGGAGTCATGATATGAATCTCAATGCTATCGAAATGTTTTTTACTCAGTTTCAAATATTCTGCTCGAACCGGTTCCCATTTAGCTTGTTTTTTTATCTTCCAGATTGAGTGTACAAGGAACCACTCTTAATAATTTCAAAGCATTGGATCCTACCGTCTGGGGTTCAATCAAGTCACAATACACGTACATGGATTTCAGATTTTCATATAAATCTACGGTATTGTTGCCCATGTAACTAACGTTGATCCATTTGGTTTCTGTATGGTTCTGAAGCATCACTTTCTTACTTTCTATTCCTAGCTTATAAGCTAAAGCTGTGGGGAAACGAATGCATAAGGGATATTTTTTAAGTTCTCTCCCGTTAAAGTGATACATCACTTTATCATATTTGTCATGATAGGTTAATTTCATGGCATTCTCTTTTTTAGAATCACTCTCTTTTTTAGAATCACCTAAAAACTTCCATAATTTTTTCAAAGTTTTTTCCAGTCCAAGACTGATTTCACTTGTTAAAGCCATGGGATGAATGTAGGGCCCTGGTCTAAAGTGAATTCGCTTAATTTCCATTTTCTGGTCTTTTGTTATGAGATTACCAAATTCAGTATGGGCCCAATCTAATAGGACAGGACATTGACTTAATGGCATCGCATCTATGGTTTTCATTTTAAATCTATCCCATTTAAACACATTAGGTTGTTGGACTTTTGAAGTATAAAACTGAGGAAGCAGGATGTCAAAATAAGCTTCCTCTTCTGTGATGTTTTTCAATGATATGGGATACATCAATTCTGTTAAAGCCACTTCCCATTGTCCATCTGTTAAATCGACTGTTTGTGGTAATAACGTTTTAAATTGAGCCGTCGTATTACTCGGAAAAGATTGCATGGACCCATCACTGGGTAAAGTCATGTAAAAACTACTGCTCTCGGCCATGTTCAGTGAGATACTGAGATAAAATAACTTAGGACCCTTCTATTTATAACAACTATTTTTTGTTTGTTTTTTAAAATTTTAATTGGACATATTATTACACTACTTCTTCTTCTTCTTCTTCGGATCTGTAAGGAATCACAGTCTCAAAACACTGACCCTCTTCGTTTTCCAAGCTATCTTTAATCTGAGAAAAAGGAATACGACAATACAGGTACTCTGTAGGACAGTAATAGCTAGGAATCCTCAGTCCATCTTTTTGCTGGTTCCAGAACAAATCACGAAGACAGTGTTCTATATTCCAACACCATTCACCTTCAGCCAGAACCACACGAGTCTGGAATTTACAACGACCTAGGATCAACCATTTGTACTGTTGATAATGATGGTATATTTTGACCCTCACCTTAGATCCTTTAGGATGTAAGAATTTCTGTCTTTTTTCTAACCACACATCTTGAGTCGATGTTCCTGGATGATTTTCAAAATAATCTAGGATGGCTCCTATTTTAGTTTTCATCCAGGGTCCCTGCATGTAAATACATCCAAATAAACTCTCACAATACCAACGATACTGCATTTTTTTTTTTTTGGCGTCTGACTTTTACACTTGACTTTTTCAGAATGAATAATTTTTGGGTCATACCTCTTTATATATAACCTTATCTAATCTATTTTTAGTATCTCAAAAAAACCCAACAACATTTTTTTTTTTTTTATGATTTATTTCCTTCATATCTACATAAGGGACAAAGTCTGTAACAAGTCTTGACAAAGTTCTCCACACATTTCCCACAGCAAGGATACTGTCGACATTGTTGACACTTCCATCTCCCCTCCGTATTTTCCTCCCAGCAAGTCAGGCATTTCTTTAAAGCTCTCTTTCTCGTTACTTTGACCCATAAGGGCACCATATTCTCTACCCCGTACTTCCATGTGAAATATTTCACACACCAGTTACATCCACAGGTCTCCATAGAAGGGGGATCATCCACAAACCAGTGAGGAAAAGGCATTTCACAATGCTCGCAAATTCGATAAGTTCTGTGATGCCATCCGGGATAATCATACACCGTAAATGTACGCCATTGGTTTATTTTCCTATCACAGTAATGACAGTAATACTTTTCTACGTCAATCAAATAAATCAGTCTCCACGAAAAAATCATGATTGAGCTCAGTGTACCCAAAGCTAAGCTTTATATACCTTTTTATTTATAGGGGGTGGTGTGCAAAAAATGTGTTGGACTTACGTTTTTTTATTGAGATACTACTGTGGACGTTTTATTGACGTTATGCTGAGTCAGGCATAAGCAATACACAAAATCTTGGCATCGATTCAAATCACAGCTCGGTATGCATTGTGACGTCATGTGTCACAAAAAAATGTTATAGTTGAAGAGAGAGAGAGAGAAAAATAAGACATTTTTTTTTAAATTTTTAATTCACAATAACATTAAAGTAACAAACATGGAATACTTTGACATAATTCTTTTTGAATAGGAAAAGTTCTCCTCATGTACAAATATTCTGTTTCACAAGCGCAGTCCATGATGTCGTATCCTTCTTTGAGCACTTTATTTACATAATCTTTGATACAATCACGGATTTCTTCCATCCATTTCCCTTGAATCCAAGTCCTTGCTGGTCCCTCTGGTTTGTGAGCGAAAACGTATTTTACTTTCCATTTGAATTCCTGATACTGGGGTCGCCATGGTCCTAATATTACTTTTATAAGTTGTCCACATTCATGGTCCGGTAATTTGATTCTCTTATACAGGTACACATCATTGACTCCTGTTTCTCCCGGATTCCTATCCATGAAATATTGGATACATTCATCTTTATTTTTCATCCATTCTCCTTTTTTAGTGGAACCTGTATGTTCTTGCATTTTCCAACGATACTCTGAGCTTAAAAAATCCATGTTGCTCTATCCTCAGTCAGATCAGAAATGACTCTTTTTTTTTGTTTCCCCATTTTATATATATATATACATACTCTGTGATGTATTTATTTTTTTAAGACATTAACCCTGTGCATTCGTGGTCTTCTTAGGGGTATGATGCATCATTGTAGGACTAGGCATGATATAACCCACTGAAGAACTGACACATACCATCCAATATTCTCGATTAGGATCATGTAAAGCTAACATGACCAAACTAGTGACGATGAGAGAGACACAGATAAATAATTGGGCGAAATAAACGATTTCTTCTCGAGGAATATTCTCTCCACAAAATTTCCAATGAGGCGTTATTTGATGAGATCCGTTTGGGGAATCCATGAATCAAAACTAGGAGGATATCCTTTCCACCGAACTTTGACTTCTTGAATGATTTTTTTCCCGACGCGTCGCTTTTTATACCCCAAGATTTCCTCCACTTCGTACACGTCGTCTTTTTTAATGATCTTTTGTAATTCTTTTTCGTAAAAAGTCCCTTCTAATTCCTCTCCGTTATAATCTTGCACTCTATACACGTAAGGATACCTTCCAGGAACTCTTCTAGAAATGGTAAACAGTTCTGTGGTCCAGTTAGGTAAATATCCTTTTTCAAATGTGTGTTTGGCTTTACTGATGCGGACCTGATCTCCTTCTTTAAACTGAGGTTTAAGAAATTGTTTCTGATTCGATATCCCATATAAAGTTTTCCAGACTTTTAACACATTAGAAGCATTTACTTGAACTGGGGCTCTTTTGATACTCCTATGATAGGTATGATTGTAAGCATACACTAAATCCGGTAAAACTTCTACATACCGTCTGGTTTTATGACGAGTAAAATAACGCCACATGCGTGCTTTGAGTGTACGCTGAAATCTTTCCACGATACTAGCTTTAGTGTCCGTATTACGAGTAGTAAAAAAATGAATGGATTTAAAAGATTGTAAGAATTCTCGATTAGTAAATTCTTTTCCTTGATCCGATTGAATGCGGACGGGACGTCGACCGTCTTGTTGAAAAATCTCTTGTAATCCTCGAATCATTTCTTTTCCTGTTTTCTGTTTTAAAGGCACTACCCAGGCATATTTAGATAAGACGTCAATGGCACATAATAAAAACGTATATCCATCATTATGTTTCTTTAAACTGGACACATCTGCTAAATCTAATTGCCATTGTTCGTCTATATCGGTCACTCTAGTCTGTTGTCTCCGGAATTTTCTTTGAATGGGTTTATGTAAAGTATAAGTATCTTGCTCTTTTAACCATTCTCGAATCTTTTTCAGGGAAATTCCTAAAGGTTTAACCTGACGATACAAAGCTTGTAGTCCTCCGTACCCTCTTTTAGGATCATAATAAATCTCTTTTAAAATATCTTCTACTTGTTTCTTTTTCATATTTTAGGCAATGAAAGCCAATTTTCATCGATTTGTCCTAACTTCTTTTCTTCTTCCTTTTTAGCTTTAAAGGATCTAATGTCTTCTTCGACTTGGGCTTTTAATTTCTTTCGAGCTAAAGGACTATATCTGGATCCTACCCTTGTCCCTACAGGGGTTGAAATGGATTTTTTAATGACGGTTCCTCGATCTTCTAGGGGTCTACTCACTGGAGTGTCAAAAAAGGAAGAAAATCCACTATCGTCTATTTCGTGACTTTTAGGAGTACTGATTTTTCCAGGTCTCTGCATGGCTTTTATAAGGTTTCCATTGCTCACGTATTCTAGAGGAGTACGCATTTCTTTTAAAGCTTGAGCAAATTGTTCTAATCCTGTAGGAACCGGATGAGTTTTACGAGACTGAGATCTCATACTATCAGCCATTAAATCCACAATGGTAGAATCGGGAATTTTTTGACCTCGATAACTAATTTCACCTTCTTTATTCCAAGTTAATACTTTAGGGGTTTTTTTTAAATGATTTAATAATAATCCAGCTTTTCTTTTCATGTTTTTATTCACTGTTTCAAGAATTTCATCGTCAATTTCAGCTGCTGGTAATGCTGCTGCTGCTGAGGCTGGAGCTGCTGCTGCTGCTGCTGCTGCTGCTGGGGCTGGAGCTGCTGCCGGAATTTTCAGTTTAGAAATAGGTTCCTGTCTAGCTTGTTGTAAATAATTCCTATATCGATGAAGTTCCTGGCCATATAAAGCAACTTTTTCTTCTGGGGTTAAATCTTCACGTCTTGTAATCTCGTCCAATGCCTGACCTAAACTGATGGTGGATTGAAATTCCGGAGGTTTGGGTAATTTGGCCTTGAGATCATTTAATAAGACTTCAGGAACTAACACCATTTTACGACTCATATTTTTTTCTTCTTCTTCTTCTTGAGGACTTTATAGACGGATTGACCGGCACCTAACAGTAAAGGTGCTGCTGAGATTAATAAGGGTAAAATGTTTCCTCCTTTTTGTTGAAGTAATAAAGCTCGTCGTTTCTGAACAGATTGAGGTTTGACCAGTCTCCCGAAGATGTGTTTCTTAGGAGCTAGTTTTCGTTTATGAGCCGAACTAAGAGGTAACACTCCTTTTAATAGGTTGTAAACAATCTCGCAGATTTTGAGAATACAATCTCCAGAACAATGTTTTAAAATACCCGTCTTTAATGGAGAGGAATAGTGAGGGTCCGATAACACTCTTAAAAGAGGCCAATGAGGTTTTAATCGTGTAGAACAGCATCTTTTCTTCTTCTTCTTCTTCTTAGCCATCCTGGGGGTAAAATGAGGACATGTCCTAGGTTTCTCCCCTTTTTATACTCTCAAGGAGGAGGAGCATACATGTCGTGTTTGGCCTTCTCGTGTTTGTCTCTATTTTTCTGGGTGACGTAGAATTTAGAACAATATCGGCATTTATATCTCATTCCTTTAGGAAGTTGAGGTGTAGAAGCGGTCAGAGGTTGAAAGCGTGCTATTTTAGGAGTGTGAATGGGTACTTTAATTCTAGGAGTGTGAATGGGTACTTTAATTCTAGGAGAGGGAATTCCCACATTGACTTGAGGAAACATTTCTAAATCGGGAGCTCTTTGACTGCCTATGGGTCCCATAGGACGATCCATTCTCATTTCAGCTTGTTTTTTTAATAATTCCCCAATAGTTTTTTGTCTTTATTCTTTATAATACTGATTGATTTCGTTTTTTAAACTTTCAGGCATGGCTTTTCGTTGAGCTGGAGTTTTGGGAGTCGTTTTTTTCTTTCTACCACCTTTTCTTTGAGCAGCAGGTTTTCTCTTTTGAGGTTTTCTCTTAGGAGGTTTTCTCTTAGGAGGTTTTCTCTTCTTTCTGGTCTTTTGAGCTGCTCCTCCTACTCGGACCATCCAATCTGGAAATACTCTTTGTTTCTTATTATTGACTCGCACTACCACACTTTTTAAACGACGCACACGTCGTTTCTTAGGTGCATTCCATTTAAATAAATGACGAATGATGACTCCGCCTAGAAATCCGGCTCCTCCGCGTTTTAAAATGGCATTTTTTCTGTCTTGATCACTCGCCGACTTATCGGCTATGATACTTAAATCTTGACGATGATTATTAATAAACTTTTGAGTCTGTTTATTGATAGGTAAGACCCCACGTATCAAATTTCGAGCTCCCATAGCAAACCAATTCAATAAAGCTTTACGCCCTAATTCGATTAAATGGGCTCGCTTGGCAGGATCTCGCTCCCGCTGTAAACGTCGTAACGTTTTCACTAATTTACTCTTGGCTGAGAGAGGTCGACCCATGACGATTGTATAATGATAAATGACAAGTTTAATGTTGGTACATTTTTATTTATACTCTTGTGGCATGTGTATAGTTAACAATTCAAACAATCGACTTCTCAATCTGTATTTGTCTGGGGTGTCTGGATTCAAGTCCACCAGGAGATACCCGTGAGGAACACTGGTGGCTTCTTGATAGGCTGACATCAAATGAGGTAAGGCTAACTGTCGACTCAAGACACTGATTTGAGATTTGTCTCTGGGATTTTTAAACAACACTAAATAATGAGCATTCAAACTAATAGTGCGATGTTGTGGTGCCCGATCAAATAAATTCTGAGTGATGTAAATCACACTGGTATTCCGATGATGCGCTTTACGGGTAAACCAATCCACGATAGATTCGATGGCTTTTCCTCCCATCATGTCGTCAAAAATGAGTAAGTGAGGAATACTTAAATTGGCTACTAATTTCTCATCGTCTTCTGGAATATTTCGAATGAAGGAGACCTGATCTGTTAAAGAAGTGTAAGCAGGTTGCCATTCTCGATAACACCAGACAATTTTTTGTGGCATGGGGGTAATCCAATGTAAATTTTCCACTAATTTCTTAACAAATTCCGTTTTCCCCGATTTAGATGGTCCTGCTACCACCATGGTAAATTCGTGTTTTAATTGAAAAGACGGGAGTGTCTCGTCAGGTTGCATGATGATAAATGAAGAGAAAAATAGGGTTTCAATCCTTTTTATTCAACACAGAAATATACGTTGAGTTCTCTTCACATCGGATCGACAAATGGGGCAATACCGGAAGGTGGGAGCACATAATGAACAGCAACATACGTGTCCACAAGGGAGTAAAGCCATTTGTAATTCTCCCTCTAAACAAATGTGACATTTTCCTGTGGCCTGAATCTCTGTAGAGGTTTGCTCTAGTAGAGGTTTAATTTCAGGTGAAACTTTGTATCCCACCCGGAGTAAATGGTTTATGAATACGATCATCACCCACTCACGTCCTTTATAGGTATTGATGTAAGGACAATTAGGGTTCCAATACGCATGTTCTACATAAGGATCGTCTGTAGATTCCCAGTTGGTAAAACCCATACCACAATGAAAACAAGTGGTCTTATCACCCACTCCCCTGTAATAAAATCCGGCTTTGGCTAGGTTGGGTAATAATCCTTTTAAAGACTCGGGCCATCCCTCTTTAAAGGTAGCTTCTCTCTTTAAGAGCAGAGCATAGTTAGGGTAATGAGGAACCCCCTCTGGCTCCCTAGAATGATTAGCCATGACTGAAGTGTTCAAATATGTTTGCCCCCTTTTTATAACCCCCTTCATATTTTAGGGGTTTTCCCCAAATAATAAAAACACATTTTGAAATACAGTTTTTTAATAACCATAAGGTAAAGTATTATAATCATTCATTAACTTCATGTTGACGAGTCCTCTGTATTTTGTAAGGATAACAGACTTGGATTTCATCCATTTCTTTCTTGAGCATTTTTTCTAATGTCTCTGGTGACACGATATTGGAAGCCCGATAATTAAGAGTCAATCCTTTGACTTTACACACGGAATTTCCCTTGGATGTGAGGTAAGCATAATTTTTAGGACCTCCTGACATGAATTTGATAATGTGGTCCCCGTCTAATTCGTCGGTCCATTCTCCTAAACTGTGGCCAAGGGTAGGATTAAATTGTCCCTCCTTATGTTGGTATATGATACTGTCCGTATCGAAATAAAGGACCCGATCTCCTAAAGGTTGTAAAGTCTCGTAGAGGTGTAATCGGGCATGAGCGGTAGTGAAACAGGCCAGTACCACGTTTCCGAAGGGACACTCTTCTACAAATTCCTGTTTCTCTTGATAATTCACCAGCATCATGTCAGATTCGGGCTGCTCTTTATTTTCTAAGAGTTCTAGCCCTTTGATGTCAATGGTCGAATCTTGTAGGAGTTGCTGTACTTCCTCTTCTTCGGTCAAGTATCGAGTTTTAGGTAATAACAGGCGTTGAGCGAATTTTCCCCACAGGCAATTTAAAAAGTGTTTGGCTATCGTTCTTCGCACAGGATTTTTTTCTATACTTAACAGGTCCATTCTAATGCCTTCTCTGTCTATTACTTTACGAATGTAATCTAGTTTTTGTTCCTCCGTCTGACAATCAGGTGGGAATCCAGAAGCTTCCTGTTTGATCTTTAGGAAGGTATCGATGTAAGATCTGAATAAATCTTGACTGCTTTCTGGAAAATGCCAAACCTCGTAAATCCGCTCTAAGGTATATCCCATGTCTAGGGCTTTATGTAATTCTGTAGTCACCCAAGTACCTGTAAGACTGCGTTCCTGGTCTGTGTGTTGACATCGATGTTTAGAAGTAGAGTCCTGTTGTTCTGCACAAGTTTGACATAATGGAAATAATAACTTGCCTCCTGTGCGATAAGGTAAAACGGGGTGATAGAGGCCTCGGGGTGGTAAGACCCGACAGTGAATGAGACCGAAATAAGTTCTCACGTCCTGGAATTGGTCTGTAATGATCTGAGGATGGCCTAGGGGAAAAGGTCTGTGTTTTAACACGTAAGGGTATAAGGAACAGACGTCCACGTATCTCATGTCCCCCTCCTCACAATACAAGCGTGTAGCATTCGTGCGGCCTCCGTACAGGGCTTCTCGGGGGTTCAAAGGATCTGGAATGTCCAGATCTCGTACATAATTCTGTAATGCCACATCTCTTTGTACTTGTTGATCGAAATCGTGTTCCCAGATACTATGTACGGAGTACCCCATTTCCTCTAAGACCGTATTCCTCCTTAAGGTTTCCTCGTGTAATTCCTGGTAAGTAAATTGTGTCCGGTGAGGATGAGTTTCGGTCTGTAAATTGGGATAGCAAGTAGGGCATCCGTGCCAATAGCATCCGTAAAATTCGTAGATGGTACGAGTAGCTTCCTGGTATCCATCTACAGTATAACTTCCGATCTTGACTTCTCCTCCGTTTCTAGCATGTCGTATGTGAGATCCGCTCTGGTGACTCATCCAGGTTAGCCACCGACAGGCTTTGGCGGAATATTGACGCGCAGGCTGATACCCCATGTTGGGAATGATGGCAATGGTATCTTCGGGCATGAATCCTCGACGGTAAGCTAAATTGGCCGCACTGGCAAAAGTGATAGATTCCTGGAAGGGGTCTACATGGACCAAGGTCTTGAGAGTGGCTCGAAACTGAGCACAGCATCGTCGTAAAATATCGACGTCTGAAATACAATAGTCTAAAAATTCCTTCTGAAAATCAAACACTTTTCCGGCTTGTTGTTCGTACCATTGGTAAAAAGCCTGTCGTCCACTTATAGACATGTCGTCCGGATTGTAGAATGCTGCCGGTGGATAAGGCCCCACATAATTCTGGTTCTGTTCTGTATTAAAAAAGTGAGGGAAATACCCTTTTTTCAGTTCGGTGAATCCGAAAGCAGAGGGCATTTTAGACAGAGCAAAAGGTAAAAAATTATACGAGTCGATGAATTTCAATCCGCAGATTTGCATGGATAAGATTTTACTGCCGTTCATGATGACTGTAGGCGTCATGCAGGCGGAATGCACCAGGTAATTTAAAATGAACTGTCCGTCATATCCTTTGAAATTGTGGGCAATGATGATAGCCTCGTCGTGTAATAAGGCGGAATTCTTATTCCCTGTGTCGGGCTGTAATAACCAGTCCATGAAGTGTTTTAAGGTATCTGGCCCTTTAAACACGTGTTGACGGGGTCCCATATGTCGACAGTGAGGACAGGGATCTTCTATGGGTAAGTGTTCGCAATGTTGACATACGCGGTGTGCCACACATAAATTAGGGACGTGGATGCCGTTTTCCTGTGTACATTCGAAATCGAAATAAATATAAAACTGTAATGTCTCTTTGCCTTTCTTTTTCTTTTTCTCAGGCTTCAGTTGAACGTAGCACTGATGATCCGTGTCTACAGTTTTCTTACAGATCTTACATTGTTTCTGCCCTCCGCAATGATGATGAGGGAGTAATTGTTTAGGCATCCATTCCTCACAATGCTCGCATCGTCCCATTAAACTGCATACTGTTGTGGCCGTATTCTTACTGTGAGGTCGTAAATGGTTTTCGTAGCAAGTTCTGCTCTGAAAAAAATCCCTGGCATTGATAACATTGAATGTGGCTCCCGTCTGGAGGGCAGGGAGTGTCCGTTAAACAAAATGAACAGCGGTAAGGACACTTGGTTCGATGGTCTGTAATGTTCCTGTACCCCACATCGCAATGATCACAATAGTATTGATTGCCCGTCACACCTGGCATAGACAAAATGGCATCGTAATGATGCTCGTCTAACAAAATGTTTAAATAAGTTCCATCTCCGCAGCCTTTATAAATGGGCTCCAAACTGAGTTTAGAGGAGTTGGACTTAAACTGATATATTTTCAGTCGATAGTGAGGGGCTAACACCTGTTGTAATTTCCCCCATTCTTCGGGTCCACAAGGCTGATGAATATCACACCCGGCTTGTTCCATGAGAGCTAGGGCTTCGTTTTTCTGGTCATTAGCTCTTACATCTCCTAACCTCATGCGTTTCCATAATTTTTCCCATTCAACTAAACTCTCTGGATTTTCCGGTTTTTGACTGTGTAACCGGGTGACTACAATGGCTCGAGCTAAACAAAATTTATCCCAAGGATTGTCGATCTGAACGATGCATCGTTTATTTTTCTTAAAACTCTCCTTGTTGACCATCAGGTGTTTGGTATTCTGTCCACCACTGCCTTCTGGATATTTGACGTGAAACATGTCGAATTCCATAGACCCGTCTCCCAGTTTAAAATCTTTCTTGGATTGTTGCACGGCTTCTATTTTATTTAAAATGACGTCCTCGTTTAAATGTTTACATTGAGTAAACTCGTACCAAATGTCGGAATCCAGAGAAGGGTGGTGAATGTTCAGGCGTACATAATCGTTAGGGTTACACTGCATGTGATATTTGACATTCTGTAGCATGTCTCTAAATAATCGCCGAACAAAGCCTCTGTTTTCCTCCTCTGGAAATTCTTTAAAATTCACACTGTAGACATCTTCTTTAGCTTTAAATTTTCTGGAATGCTTAGCTTGATTGAGTCTCACTTGGTAATACTGGGAAATGGTCTTTGGCTTCGGTGGTGGTGGTGGTGAATGAGGTGGTGATGAAGACGGAGAGGGTAGTTCTTCTTCAGGTAGATTCCTTAAAACTTGTAGATGTTGAGCTCGGTTGGCTTTGGCTCTCTTTAATCTTTCCATTAATCTCGCATTTTTTTTCCTGAGAACTAATTCTCTAGTTCTCTGTCGAGAAATAATTCTTTCTAATTCTTTCTCCCGTTTTTTCCATCTCATAAGTTGTTGTGCATGTAACAATTGTTTCAAGGCACTATCAAAATTCATCTTGATAGATCTGACAACAAAATGAGCTGAAAGTCGGAGAAAGGCTGTATTTATACAGTGTATGACGTCACAATGCCTAGGTAGCTCGCTGATCCAAGACTAAGTATTGAGACGTACACAGTACGTACAAAAGGGTATATAAAGCAGAGCTGGAAATTTTAGGATCAGTCTTAGTGGGCATTTGTTACTAGACAGACGTAAAAATATGGCAGAGGAAAAGTCCATGAATTCACCTGCAACCTTACCAGAGACACAGGATAGTATTGAAGGAAATGAAAGAAGTTTGATATGCGATATCTTAGATCAAATGACCAATGTAATGGAGATACTTCAACAGACTATTTGTGAGTTTAAAGAAGACATGATTACTGAGATTCGTGTGTTTAGAGGAGTGATAATGAATGAGATTGGAAATCTAGAAAAGAAAATAGAGACTAGTCAGGATCAAAAGCAGATTAACAACAAGAGGAAACTTCCTGCTACCCAGACGGAGAAGACCCTGAAACTCCAGAAGAAAAAGTAAATATGATGTACATTTTTACTTGAATAAATCATCTTACACACTTTTTGACTGTGTTATTGTTTTTTCCGTTTTCAGAAAATAGAGCTCTGTGTGAATGACACACATGACGTCACAATGGTATACTTGAATCGATGCCAAGATTTTGTGTGTATTGCCTAGGCCTGACTCAGCACAAAACGTAGATCAAACGTAGACCCCCCTTTTTTTCTTGGGTTTTTCCAGGGTGTATACTAGATTGAACCGGTCATCTGGGGCCAAAAAAAAGTGCACTCAGTTGACCCGGCCATCCAGGATCTGGGGGGACAAAAGTGCACTCAGTTGACCCGGCCCTCCAGGCTTCTTATACTACTGATATGAAAAAATGTTGATGTTCCGTATGAGAACCCAAGTTAATTTCACGTGACCTGAGTATATTTCACGTCGTCTGACTATATTTCACGTCACCTGACTACATTTTACGTCACCTGACTACATTTCACGTATCGCTTTACTCGGTCTACTTTTCAAACTTCACTACCTAAACTACTTTCACACCTCATCCTATATTTTTTTTTTTTATTTCACACCTCATTTAACCTGACCTTCATTTCATACCTCACGCGCAAAAAAAATTCTTTCTTTGATCATAAAGAGTTTGTAATCCAAACGTAATGTATATGTACATGTTTGAATGCTTGTCCATATAGTATTTTCTATTAAATTAATTTGTCAAAAACGTGTGCACAAATTTAAAATTCGATACTTCTATCCACGTTAATCAATTTCATGGTGAATTAATAAAGTATCACTTTCTTAAAATAACTCCATTCTGTTTAGCTAATACACACTTGATTTAAAAAAAAAAAAAAAAAAAAAAAAAAAAAAAAAAAAAAAAAAAAACATTGAAGAAAAAAAAAAATCACTGCTTTATAAGCAAGAGACTTGTTATGGTATTAACAAAACCGATGTTATTAACACATTTTTATCAGGATAATACATTTCGACTGAAAATATTATGCTTTGCATACCTAGGACAGTCTTAGTACAATTTTGTTTTTCTTTGCAGTTTGTGCAGATTACATTAAACACTGTGTAAAAAGTTCTAAATATAGACACATTCCTAATGCAAAGGTATGTACTTAAACAATAAAATGCTTTCGTTGGTTCTTAGTACGGGAATTAATGTTGCAGCTGCTGCAGAGAAAATGCATTACCAGCGTAAGCGTATTTTTTTTTCTACAATAGCTGCAACGTTAATTCCCCTACTAACAAACAAAAAAAAAGACGTTTTATTGTTTATATTTATAGTTGTACAAATAATCATTTAAAGTAGAATTAAATAGATGGAATTGTATATTATTGGTATGTACGCCATTGTATGTTTCATTGATGGAACAGCCACTACTCAAGAAATCTGTAGAGGTGATATGCTAACGGTGTTTACTGTCTGATAAATGGCTATGGCTTTCTCAAGAAATAAAGGAGACGATATTCAGTGGATGTAAATACAGCAAAATGAGCTCGAATACTATTCGTTATTTCCATACATCTCATCATAAAATTATTTAATTATTTGTCCTTGACCTATGTTTCGTGTCCTTGACATTATCTTGTACATGTAAGATTCCTCTAGGTTCCCTTCCACATCAGCGATCTAACCTTACCACGCCACCTGGATTCTCCATAAAACTTTCGTCACTTCCGGGGCTGGAATGGGCGAATGGGCAGAAACCTTCGTACCGAAGTTCACGATCCTCGGGGTTTATGAAGGACTTATTCACACTGTAGACCGGAAAGATGATTTTTACTCATGGCAGGTAAAATTATCTGAAGAATCATCCAAAATCAAGTACAATATCTCATCCACACACAGGACATTCTATATATTCCCGATATTCAATGTTTGAAAAAAGAATGTTTTAATGAACATCTAAAAGTTTGACATCAAAAAGTCTGTTAAAATTACTACAAGAGAAGAAAAACTTCATCTATAATCAATCATTTGTATCGAAGTTTAATCTATAATCAATCATTTGTATCGAAGTTTAATCTATAATCAATCATTTGTATCGAAGTTTAATCTATAATCAATCATTTGTATCGAAGATTCTAATGTTTTGATCCATATGATGATTTGTTAAAGGAAAGTCAGTACAATATATGAATGTTGAACTTATGTTTAAAGTATCAGTTAAAAAAAAGAAATTAATTTTTGAGAATTCATCAGGACATGAACTATAGTTAGCGCCTCATGATAAATATGCAGGCGTGAAGCGTTGTAGTTCATAAACCTCATGAATTCTCAAAAACTAAATTCATTTCTTATATTTACATTATTTTCTAATGACTTACCACATATTTTTTTCATTCAACGATCATTTCTGGAAAAAAATGCACTATATTTTTTATTTCAATATCTTCACAATGGAAATATTCTAACTCATCCCACGGGAGTTCATGAGAATAGGAACTTTTTTCTAATTTGCAAAGTATCTTAAGGAAAAATATTTGGAAATGAAAATAATTTAGATGTTAATGTTCTGAAAATTTAAATAGTGTTAAATTCAATCGCATCTTCTAGAGCCTTTCCTGCAAGCTCGGAAAGACATCTTAAATGTTCATGCATTTCCTCACCGTATGTAAATATTTTATACACAATGGAGTCTCTTCTGATTTAAGATTTTTTAAAGGTAGATAAACAGGGGACCGATGGTACTTATAACATAGATGCAGAAGACCCATCCTGTAGTAACTGGTTAAGATTTGTGAACTCTCCCTCCAAATATTAGCAAGAAAATGTCATCCCTATAACGTGCGAGGGCATCATCTTCTATATACGTCACGTGACGTAGAACCGGGTGAAGAGCTTCTGGTCTGGTATGGGGACGGATATGGAAGGTTTTTAGGGGTAAACCGTATACATCCGGGTAATTATTCAATCTATCACTTCACATTCCTTCATTTCTCTAATTTGCAACTGGGTAGAAGTAAGAACTGGTTTTTATCTATATTAGTGTATAAACTCCTTATATTTTCCCCCCTTATTTTTGCATTCCTCAAATTTAAATTTTAGAACTTTTAGTTTACTAGCTTCATTGAAATCTTGAAACAAAGATTATTGCAGTGTATGAAATTTGTAATTTTTCAATTGTTTTTCCATTTAAAAGACCTTGATTATGGTTTCAATCACCATCCAACGATACTTATTTTCCTTTGTTCTTCAAATTGAATTTTAGTTATGCCTAGATTGGCTTATGCTTACATGTTTCAGAAAATTATACTTTTTTACCTAGATCGCAAATGGGATACTCTCCCTTTGAACATTTGTTGGTTTTCGATACATAAATTCAATTTTATCGATTTATAAGTTTTTAAAGGGTATGGGTGTAGAACAACAAACAAAATATATAAATGGAATATAGAACGTTTATATGTTATGACACAGATATCGGTATTTCAATACTGATATTATTTTCTTTGCTTTTTCTACAGAAGTTGATCTGAATGGGTCTTTTGCATTCTGCGCCAATGTTTTGACATTTGACAATGAAAGACGAATTTTTCATAATTGGACACCTGTGACGTATCAGAACTGGAATCCAAAGGACGAGGGTGAGACGGCAGTTGATCCTATCTTTGGCCTCCTTTTGACTTATCATAACGACGGTAGGTGGCGCTGGGTTACTAAAAGGAATTACACGTACTATACAGGAGAAGAAGGACTAAAACTTCCCTTTATTTGTGAGGATTCTCCGTTTTATTTTGAGCCGGAAGAGTGTTCTATTACGTAATGTTTCATTGTTTTAAAATGAAAATAAACTTTTGCTACCATTATATTTTTATCATTGAAAAAATGCAGTGTTAGACTAGTGAGTAAAAATGTTAATAATTGAATGGAATCTTCTAAATTTTATTTAGTTCATTTGTTTTCTTGGGAGAGATTTATCCTCAAGTTTTTAAATAAACTTCGGATAGCATGAAGACAGAATGCATATTGTGGCGTCTCGTTATCTTCGCACTTTTTCAGGGAAACTTACATTCAGATCTCTTCTTTCCAAACGTAGAAAATAATATCTAACACCAAGTGTTATTATAAAGTTTTGTGCACCCGTAATCGAAGATTCGGGGCCATATATATTTTGCTCTGACCGTCCGTCTGTTTTTTCTGTCTGTCTGTCAGTTTATCTGTTTGTCTGTTAGTCCGTAAAATAAAACCTTTAACCTTACCCATAATTTTTGATCGGTTACAGAATGGTTTTCTTTCCTTTCAGGTGTATTCCATGCGAAAAGACCTTTCTTAGGGTTTAAATATTTTTGACATTTTGAACTTGATCTAGGTAAAATACCAAATATTAACCTTGGTCAAATCTATCGAACGGTTAAATCAGGTACATGTAATTGCATGCACCACGTGTTCATTTCTTTTGACAAGACCTCCTCCTAGGTACCAACAATATTGACCATTTGACCTTGACCTTATGAGTTTGACCTACTTTTGAAAAACTTTAACCTTGGCCGTAATTTCTGAATGGTAAGTGCTAGGGCTTTAATATTTCACGGCTTTATTTCTTGTGGCAAGAGCTTTTCTTGAATACCGACATTTTATACCCTTTGATCTTGACCTCAGACTTTGACCTCTTTTAAAAATCTTCGGTCATTAATCTTTAATGGCTGATTCTAAAACTTAAGTAATTCACCTGTGTATTTCTTCTGAAATTCATTCGTGTACTGTTGATTTTGGCCTTTTGGCCTGACAATTTTTGACTAACTTTTGAAAATCTTTAATTTTGGCCATAATTATTGAACTGTTGGTGCTTTTATAGCTTTTAGATTTCAAAGGTGAACTCATTTTGACAAGATCATTTTTTTGAGTACCAACAATGATGATCTCTTGACCTTGACCTTAGAGTTTAACTTGCAAATGACAACCTTTGCGATAAGCGGCCATACGAGGGCATCATTTTTCCCCCAAAACATCTTGTTGTATTAACATCAGCTCCTTAAAAAAACTTTTTCTCTTTATTGGACTACAAGTACCAAACTGCAGTCTATATATATATATATATATTTTTTTTTTTTTGAAATATGTATCATAGCCCATACACCGCATAACAGAGAATGAATTGTCTTAACACAGACTTAAGCATTGAATCATTTTTTTTTTTAAAATGTTGTCTCATAATATTAACGGTGAGTGCAAACAAATTGATTTGTTTGTCTGTATGTTGTTTAACGTCCCTCTCGAGAATTTTTCACTCATATGGAGACGCCACCACTGGCCGGTGGAGAGCTGCAAATTTTGTCCTATGCTCGGCACTTAGGGCCATTGAGCAGTGAGGGATCTTTTTCGTGCCAGCACCTACTGCGACACGGGACTTCAGTTTATACGGTCTCATCCGAAGGACCGGTCTCCACGTCCCACAGTGGGATTCGAACCCGCGACGTAAGGATCAAGTCCTTACTTCGCGACTCTAGAGCAGACGCTCTAACCACTGCGCCACGCGGGCGACCAAACAAATTGAGAAACGCGAGCTACGCAGCACAGTTAAGGTGTCAAATGGAAATATCGGCGAATTTTTTAGATAGAAAATACATTCTTTACAAGGATGGGCATTTCTTTTTAGGACTTTACTATTATCGGACAAATGCAATGTGGTTGAAAACTAAATGTTGAGGACGATTAGATTTCTTATTAAAACTTGTCACGTAATGTGGCAGTCACCAAGTTAAAAATCTAAGTTTAACATATAATTATTTTCAGCACTCTTTGTAGTTTGTGAAAAGTGCTGCGAACCTATATAGATTCTACTATCTAACTGCTAAAATTACATTTGTTAGACCGTATGTTGAATATTTATCTTGTCAAGTACATTAAATATAGATATAATAAATTCATTTACAAGATTTCGACAGGTTCGCAGCACTTCTCAAATATCTTCATACTTCTTGAGTTTATGTGTAAAAGCTTGTCATAATTCATCGAGGGTATGCCCTTGCAATATATCGATTTATTAAGACCCTTCTATTACCCTTCAATGAATCTGCATACAAATATACGACAGTATCGCTTGTGTAGGGAATGTACGGGAAGTATATGAATAAAATCATAAAACAGACATCGCATCCAAGTTAACGGCCTCTTATATATCTACAATTTATATTTTATTTAATTACAAAATACATTTTCATTGTATAAATATAACTTGATCCGCCTCTCACTGCATACAAACTGCGTCAAATTTTTCGATATGATGTCACATTGACAAGTGCATTGCGATCAGTGAATTGTTTATATATTGCTGTGTGGGATTTAACTAACGACAATAATGCATGCACTAGTTAGTATTGATGTAGTTTAAACCTATTCTTAAATTTATGATAGCAAATCATTTCATTTTGTGGTAATTTGAAGAACTTATATTTTTGTGTGATGTCATAGTAAGCATTTCCCGTATAAATTAGGCCCCGCCTCCTTACTGCAGCCTTAACTGTGCTGCGTAGCGCTTGATGAAAATTTGTTTGTACACACAATTGCTGATTCGAGACGGCATCCTTCAAAAAATAATGAATCAATGCGTATATATACTTTTTTTTACTCCTCGCCTTGCTTCTTTTTTTAAAAAAAAAAAAAAAAATATTTGTATTATCCCTCGGGTAGATTACAATTAATAGAAGTAAAGGTGAATTTTGATTTCCGCTTATGATATTGCACTAACACGGCGTTAAACATTTGTGACGTCAAAATTAAATGCGTACTATAACCTTTTGCGCCTCCCCCGTCTTTGTTATTGTGTTTTGAATGCGTAGCTATCAACACATTTTATAAACAAAATACTTGTAAAATGTAAATATATCTATCTGTGTTTCAACCCGAACAAAAATTACAGTGACGATATTAGTCTTCGATGACGGATCTTGTACATTCAAGAGCGGAAAACTCTAGTTTTTATTCTTTTTAAATGATTATCTGTAGCAATAAAAGATATTTATCTTCAGAAAATGTGATGTTTTGACTCATTTCATAACATACCCTTGCTTAAAACGTTAGACCTCTAATACGTAAGAATCTGGCATCATTGCGTTTCTTGCCAGAAAAAAAAAATAAGCCAAATAAATATATTAATGGTATAATTCAATTTGTAGAAAGAAATATGAAGTACATCTGACGTCAAATATTTAGCTCATTTTTTTTCCCACAAAATAAAAATGGAACAAGAGCATCCAAAAAAAGCAAATATTGTTATGTATATAAAGTATATTAAGTATATAATGGATTATGTCTGCTCATCCATTCAAAATATGCATGCATGAAAAAAGATGAGGGATATCTCTTTAGAGAAGCATAATCCTGGATATATTGTACTGCGGAACATGAACATCAAATGTAACTAATTATGATTAGGTTATAAAATATCTTGAATACAATGAAACCTGTTTTATCCGACATGCACTGGGAGAAAATAAACATGATGTAAGATTACACAGTGTAAAGATAATAGAAATGAGTAGAAATGAGAATGAAATTCAATGTCGGAATTCACAGATTGTACAGGTGTCGGAGAAAACAGCTTCCACTGCAATACTTTTTATAATAGAACAATCTTTATCCCAATTATCCGTCAAGGCATCTTCATGTGGCAGTGTGGCAGTGTTTGTAAATAAGAACGAAATATTTCTAATTTCAAATTTATTACAACACATATCATGTACAGCTTTAACTGGGTACATTTGGTAAGGAAAATTGATAAAACATTATTGCTTCAGCAAACAGTTTAACCACAAAACCCCCTCAAAACACAATCCTTTACAAGTTATCTCTCTTAATATATAACATTATCAAAAAAAAAAAAAAAAAAAAAAAAAAAAAAAAAAAAAGAATAGAATCCCATGATAAATTTAAAATTGTCTCTCTTATCAGAAATGTTTCATTTGATCGTCGTCAATTTGAGGCCTGGTCTCTCAATTTTGAATGTCCATCTGTTGTAAGTAAAAATAAAATGATGAAAGTATTAAATAATGTTTAAGAGAAATAAAAGGGTATATTTTATAAAAAAGAATAAATAAAAGAATTAATTAATGTTTTATGAAAAAAGTAAAAGAATTTAATAATGTTTCAGAAAAAAAGGGCATGTTTTATGCTTTTACGAATATTCTAATAACCGTTTAAAATGTTCATGGAAATACCAAATATTAAATACGGGTTTTAAGATTGATTGTTGTTTACCTAGTGACGTTTTATTAACATCATGGTCTGCCTCACATTTGTCCCACTCTCTACTTTAGGCCACCAAGGATACCACCAGTCTGCCGGGGACCATTGACCGTTGAGGAAGGCCAAGTGACAGTAGTTAAACCACCAGCCTCCTCTACGGTAACTGTTAGCAGCACAGTTATAGCTAGCCCTGTCGTTATCCTTGTCTGGTGTACTGAAGTACATCCCAGACAGATCATTGTTAGAACTCCCCGTGTTTAACATTCTGTCACCTGTAGAGAAAATACATCACAGAGATCATTGATTGATTCATTTAAGCATTGAATCATTATTTATGCAGGATATAGTCTCATAATTGCAACAGTATTTGCAAACGAATTGAGTAACGAGCTTTATCGCTTATATTATTTTACATTTTTAACTCCTTGCATTAACTGAAAATTTGATTTAGATTTCAAATTCCCTGTATTATCCTTAGGGTAAGTTACAATTAATAGAAGAGATATTGCAACAGTTTCTGTTTAATGTGAGCGCGAATTTTGATTTTGATTTTCACTCCTGACGTAGCACTTCAAAGGCGTTCAACGTTTGTGACGTCAAAATAAAACGCATACTTTAACCCTTTGACCCCCTGTCTGTGTTATGGTGTTTTGAATGCCGTACCATTCCTCAGCAAAATACATTAGGAATGTAAATATATCACATTAATTTTATTGTCAATAATACTGAAGTACATGTAAGATAGACGGCTTCTCGTGCTGACTTCTGTAAATAGCGATACCATTTATAAAAAATACAATACAAAACGCTATGCAATTCATACAGCATCCTTTGTAATGGAACAATAACCCCCAGGCGTATTACAATTTTAAAGTATGATTAAAAAAAACGAAATATTTTTTTTTTTTTTGGTAAAGGTCACTGGAAATATTAGAACAATGAATATATCCATAATATATTAAAAATTGTTAACTGTTAGAGACCGTGACTTAAATATGCATAAAATGCAATACGAAGCAAATCATTCAAAATGATAACAAGGTAAGAAATGATGGTTTTAAAATATCAGATTTTCATTTAATATAGAATAGGTATTGTAAAAGTGAAATGCCCTGAGATGTCTTGAGTTCGGCTGTTTTAATTTGACTATGTTCCCGATCAAATAATTTTCTTTGAACATCAAGCTTTCATAAACATTTTGACATTACATATCAAATACGCACTGTAAACCTCCTAATCATTAGTAGATAAAAATGTAAATTATTGAAAATCATCAAGAAACTAAAGCTGAATAACAATAGTGGATCAAAGGAAGTTACTGGATATACACGTTACTGGATATACACGTTACTGGATATACACGTTACTGGATATACACGTTACTGGATATACACGTTACTGGATATACTAGTTACTGGATATACTAGTTACTGGATATAGTAGTTACTGGATATACACATTACTGGATATACACGTTACTGGATATACACGTTACTGGATATACCAATTACTAGGTATACAAGTTACTGGATATACAAGTTACTGGATATACTAGTTACTGGATATACTAGTTACTGGATATACACGTTACTGGATATACACGCTACTGGATATACGCGTTACTGGATATACTAGTTACTGGATATACACGTTACTGGATATACGCGTTACTGGATATACTAGTTACTGGATATACTACTTACTGGATATACTAGTTACTGGATATACTAGTTACTGGATATACTAGTTACTGGATATACAAGTTACTGAATATACTAGTTACTGGATATACTAGTTACTGGATATACAAGTGACTGGATATACTAGTTACTGGATATACTAGTTACTGGATATACTAATTACTGGATATACTAGTTACTGGATATACACGTTACTGGATATACTAGTTACTGGATATACACATTACTGGATATACTAGTTATTGGATATACTAGTTACTGGATATACTAGTAACTGCATAAACTAGTTACTGGATATACTAGTTACTGGATAAACACGTTACTGGATATACACGTTACTGGATATACACGTTACTGGATATACTAGTTACTAGATATACTACTTACTGGATATACTAGTTACTGGATATACTAGTTACTGGATGTACACGTTACTGGATATACTAGATACTGGATATACTAGTTACTGGATTTGCTAGTTACGCGGGTATGTTAAGGCTACACCCAGAGATATCCTACCTGCCTTTACAATATGACGTCATAGTAAGCTGGATGACGTGATTTTTACAAATAATGTTTTCTTAATATCTATATTTAAAGTTTAATTTCAGGTCTAAGAAAT
Organism: Saccostrea echinata; assembly: GCF_033153115.1. Classification (NCBI taxonomy): domain Eukaryota; kingdom Metazoa; phylum Mollusca; class Bivalvia; order Ostreida; family Ostreidae; genus Saccostrea; species Saccostrea echinata. Next base: position 35,582,773 of record NW_026889782.1, on the reverse strand, counting down.
AAATGGAATCATTCAAAAACATAATATAAACTAAATCTTGTCGTTTTGGGGTGGTATAAATAGCTTAGTATTTATCACGGGGGTTAAATACCAAACTCATGACGTCATAACTATTGATCAAATATTTGCCGAGTGAAAATGAAATGTGACGAGAATTCATGTAAACAAATATATGAAATGGGAGTTTTAAATCATATACCTTGGACGTTATGTGTGATTCATAAGGAATTAAAGATTATGAATCAGGTACGCTTATATATTCTTATCATGTTTTCTTGTAATGAACACAGGCAATGCTTTGAAATCCCGATCAGCCTTTCCTCTGTCGCTCTATAACAACAAAGATGCAAAAGTTCAACACTACGCCGCATACTTTGAAACATAATTTTTGTTTGTATCGAAAGCTTATATTCTATAGTACTTGGAAAGTGCTGCTAGAATCGTGTGGTTAACATAAATTGATGACAATTCCTTCATCGTAAAAAAATTTGGTAAGGTTTCATGTGAAACTTTGGAATATTTTTTTCTGTGTTTGGAGAGTAGGATTCTAGCAGCACTTTTCATGGTCCAGTGCTGTTTTTACATAATTATTTTCACTAAAAGAAATGAATTATCCCCGGGGTAGTGTTGAACTTTTCACTTTTTCATAAAGGCATTTTTTCTATTTATAGACGTCACGTGATGACGTCGTAGTGGAGTGCTTCTTTTAGCCTAAGACTCAATGACGTCTATACAATGGATAATAAAAGAAAATGTTTTATCTATGGCTTTTCCTATTTATCAATGTTAAATTTTTCGGAAAAAGTCTAAATTCGCCGAAACATGATTTGTGTACTGCCTTAACGTACCCGCGTACTGGATATACTAGTTACTGGATATACTAGTTACTGGATATACAAGTTACTGGATATACTAGTTACTGGATATACTAGTTACTGGATATACTAGTTACTAGATATACTAGTTACTGGATATACTAGTTACTGGATATACTAGTTACTGGATATACTTCTTACTGGATGTACTAGTTACTGGATGTACTGGTTACTGGATATACTAGTTACAAATAATTAAACATAATTTTCTTAGTTTTTAAGATATATAATCTAAAATATCTACTACTTAGCAGTGACTAATTCAATGCCTGCGGAATTTGTGAATTGTACTCACAAATGATATCTTAAAATACAAAAAAAGAAGTTTGCTTAAAGCAAAATCAAAGACGTTTACAGAATGCTAAATAAACATTATATGCAAAGAATTATATGATGGTGCACTTGATTTTAACCCAATTTTCAGAACTTACCTAAAAAAAAAAACCACTTACCTAAGGTTCCTGTGGCCGGTCCTGCAAGAAAGAGTTGATAATTTTCTGATTCATCGGAGACAGAGAAGCGACCGTACAACTCATACAGCCTTGTACCATCGTGGAGAGTGATGGCAGCATAGAGGAATGAGTTGTTTTCTTTTGTTAACTGATGGATTATGTCATTTCCTGCATTAAGATATATTTAAAATCAACTGTAAAGTCTATTGCAATACATTTAATTCTATTTGAATATGAATATACCTTGATGAAAATCAAATTATTTTCTTAAGCTGTAGACACTAGTGCTATTTTTTGTCTCTTTAATACCATGCCACTAAGTGATTTTTAATTACCACTTGCTTTCATTATTTTCTCATTATTTAAGATACAAATTAAACAGGATAAGTGAGTATTGTCGAAACATACTACCCAGTCTTAAACCAAATCTTTAATACGCTTCAAATTTATATCGTAGCGGGTTATAGCCCTTATTTGAAAGTGATTTACACTTACCAACCCAGACGTCCTGTTCAGGTGAACCAAAACCATTCTTATATTCCGTCCAGGTCCTGTCAAAACTCAGGGATCCGTGTACGCGTTTCTGAATTGCCTTTGAAAATTAATATGTATAACAATACAATTCATTGGTTCGAAGAAGAATTGTAAAATCAATGTGCTATGATATATAAACTCAAAATATTCATATTTTTTTTTTAATTTTACAATCCTTTAAACAACAAGAACACTGACTGTGAATTATTTTTTGCACTTTTAATTTTGATATAAACTAGATACCGTCCATCCTCCGTCCATTGTCTCCATGTCGCAGTAAACTCTGACAGGACTGGTAATGGTGCCATGGGGGTAAATGTCATACACCCCTGTATCCGTGTAGCCATCTGCGTGAAGATCCTTACAATCTAAGGGAATAACTGAAAAAGAAAAAAAAACATACTGGAATCATATTATGCCTAAATACAGGTAGTGAGAGGATACATTATACCTGCAAGATATATTAAGGTTAATTGTAAAAGCTAAATTGTGAACTACAATGTAGATTATGTTAAGCTCTCCCTATTTACATGAAATTATTTTGGTTTTCTAATTGTTTCAGATCTTTAATCTATGATATGTTTAAAAGTTGTTTTTTTTTTTTTTTAATTTAATACAATTAATCCCAATACTCTGTTGATAATTCGGACATTATTTGTATTTCTTATAGGAATGTTAATGAGGAATACATTTATAGATCAGATGGTGTACCACGTGGACAGTGAAAGAGGACTTATGTTACTTCTAAAAAAACATGGCAATGATATCTTTTCTTTCAGCTGATATAAGGTATGTTAAAATGAACATTTCCTAAATTCTTAGGTCCGTACAATGACCTTGTTTTCAAATACAGTCTGTCGTTGTATTGAATTTAGACTGACGTCTTTAACACAGATTGTAAGGCCTTTATTTTCACAATGAAATGTCCACGAACTTTCCGGTTTTCCAGATCAGGACAGGGGTCACACGGTGGATCTGACCGGTAGACAAAGGGTGCTTACTACTGCATGGCGCAGGATTCTCCACCCAGCTTTCAGGACAGTTATTTGCAAGACAGCAATTTCGAGTTCCTATATATATATATATGGTCCTTATATAATATATAATATAATTTTTGAGATAAGATTAAAAATGTTGTATATTATTGTGGGTCATTATATTCATATATATAGAGCATTGTGGGATAAAGTATATACATCGCACAATGCTCTATTTATGAGTATTATGACCCACAATATTATCACATACTAATTGTTAGACCATTATTTACACACTGAATTGTCGACGGATTTTTCCGTTATTTCCCGATCATTACAAGGAGCACACGGCGGGTGTGACCGGTCGGCAGGGGATGCTCTCTCCTCCATGGCACCTGATCCCATCTCTGATGTTTGGAGGTCCGTGTTTGCTCTGCTCCTATTTTGTATTGTATAATTGACTTTTGAGGTTGAATACTGTTCGTTATCTCCATATATTTCATGCTATATATATCATGTGCTGCATTTCACAATGTAAGACATAAGAATTAATGTTTGAAATAAATAATATATATATATGTATATTTACATATGTACAAAATAGAATGAATCATTAAGAACATTTTTGGTGGATTCAATATCAGATCTTAACTATTACTTTTCAAGTATTTTGGGGTCATATTGCATAATGGCTCACTGCGATATACGATTTATGAGATTGTTAACAAGATATTTTAGGGATATCCTCTCTCTCTCTATATATATCCCATAATCTCTTACATACACATATATATATATAGTGACAAAGATGATTTATCAAATAATGTCCATCCCACAATGTATTATTTATAATTTATTCATTATTATTTATTCATTAAGCATTGTTAGATATTGAACGGCATATTTTTTCTATACGCCTACTTATCCCAGATTTTCTTATATACATATATATAGTGAACCACATTTAAGCATTGAATTCTTATTTTTGAAAGTAGATATACAGACTTTTGAAAGTAGATATACAGATTTAATCACTGCATTGATTCCATAATGTCCAATCCGTAACGTATTTTTATTGATTCAACACATAGGATAGCAGACTAATATTATGAGATTCTACACTATATATTTTATGCAATCGCCTGTCCCACAATTCGTTATATACATGTATATATATAGTGACCCACAAACAGCTATGATCACTACGTTTATAACATAATGACCTTCCATTCGTGAATTATTTATCTAAACAATAAAGAGCTTATCTACCTTATATTATGAAATTTTAAAGACAATATCTTACGTATATGCTTACTTGTACATATCCAAAAGTTTATTATAGACATATTTATATCGTGACCCACAAACAGGTATAATCACTATATTTATCCCACAGTTCATTATATACATATATACAGTGACCCACAAACATGTATAATCACTATATTTATCCCACAATTAATTATATACATATATACAGTGACCCACAAACAGGTACATGTATAATCACTATATTTATCCCAAAATTCATTTTCTACATATATACAGTGACCCACAAACTGTTACAAGCACTAAATTTTTATATACATATATACAGTGACCCACAATCAGGTATAATCACGTGCAATATATTTATCCCACAATTCGTCAGATCTATATATACAATGACCCACAAACAATTACCATAATATATTTACTATTACCATAATCTATTTATTCAACATACGAGGGCTGTTCGGAAATTATTGAGACATTGTGTACATTCTTCTTTCTAATAAACGTTTTTCGGTGAAAATTTGCATTTACGTTTGACAAACACTAAGAATTAATAAAAGCAAGAAATATTTCAAAAATATTTTATTTCTTCTTTTCAATGGTATATTAATGTGTCAGTGGTAGGGGTACCCGGCGCAGTCACGAAATCAGATATTGAAAATATGTAACACCAACGTAAAAACTCCCATTGGACCCATAGTAAGAGCGAAAAAAAAATCAAAATATGTATATAATTTTTCAATTTAATTTTGACTTTATTTTGTGCTAGTTTGTTAGAATTTCGATCAGAAATACGGAGATCATTAAAAAATTTAAGCGCGGTATATCAATCTTGTAACGACGACAAAACGGATTTTGACGTCAAAGCGGAGCAGCGAGCATACCAAAAATTTTGTGTAGCGGTATTGAGAACTCTTGTCCAGACTAACCAACCTGCTAAAACAATAACAATGCAATAAAACATTCTAGGGTTTTATTTTTCCATTTGTATATTTTTTTCTTACAAATAATTCAACCAGAGTAAAGGCAAAAGCTCCGGACGACCATAAATTATTACGGACTAAATATCGTTGACCCGCGTTGCATAACTCGGTAATGCATGATACTAAGTCAACCTGTATATGACACTTCGTGTATATTTTACACTGGGGTAGCAACGGTACACATTTTCTTTTAATTTTTTTTTTTTTTATCGAATCGTTTAAGAATTATAAGAGACAGTTTTAATTTAGGAATGTTATATGTAATGACAGAGAAAGTAGATTGAACGCTTCCCGATCATTTCACAATGAGAAAATATCGGCTGACTTGACGTTAAAATGACGTAGCGATGCTGCTCCAGTTCAATAGACATATGCTTGTTTATAATTTCACCGGGACTTATTTAATTATCCTATGAATTAGAAATTTTGCACAATTGTTTTATTTGTTTTTTATAAAATGTTGACGAATTTTCATGAATTTAACTCTGTCCTTTGTGGAGTAAAAGTGATTGTCTCAATAATTTTCGAACAGCCCTCGTACAGCTTATCAGCCTAATATAAGAAATTCTTAATAAGATATTTTATCCCTGCGCCTACATATCCCACAGTTTCTATATACGCATAGATAGTGAAATAAAATAGGTATAACCATTACCTTAGCCCGATAATGTCCATCTCATAATATTTTATTCATTTATTCAATATTATGACATTATTAAAAAGATTATTTTATGCATAACACCTACTTATCCAACAATTTCTTACATATACATGTAGTGACCCACAAACTGGTGCATTCATTAGACTGGTCCCATAATGTTCATCTTATCGTACTTATATTTTATATATCAATATACAGCTAATTAGCCTTACATTATGACACTCTTGCATGTTATACTTTTCTTGCAATCGCCTACTTTTCAAACATTTCCTCATATACATGTAAATCATGTATATAGTGACCCATAAACAGGTTTTAGCATGAAATATACATTGATCCCATAATGTCAAACTCGAAAGTGTATTAATTATTTATTCATTATGCAACTTATCAGCCGAAATTATTAGATTCTTAACAAGATGTTTTATCTAAACGCCTACTTATCCCAGAATTTCTTTTAAACGTAATTATTATTTAACCAAAAACAAGTATAATCATCGCGTTTAAATCCCTTAATGGCCAATCCATAAGGTACTCTTTTCTTTATTCAATAAAAAATATACAGGTTATCAAATTAATATTATGAGATTTTCACAATATATTTTATGTAATCGCCTGTTTATCCAACAATTCGTAATATACATATATTATAGTGACCCACAAACTGGTATGATTGCTACATTAATCACATAATGTCCATCCCAAAATGTATTATTTATTTCTTCAACACAGAGCTGCTTATCAACCTTATATTATGAGATTTTTAACAAAATATATCTAATCTATATGCTTACGTATCCAATAGTTTTTTATGCATGTTTGAATATAGTGAACCACAGAGTGGCATATAATCACTTTATTTATCCCATAATATATTTATATATACATATGTACAGTGACCCACAAACAGGTATGACTATAGTTATCCCACAATTCGATATATACATATATACAGTGACCCAGAAACCGGAATAATCACTTCATTCATCCCATAATGTCCATCCCATACCATAATATCATTATAATATAATGATATTTTTATCATTGAAGAGAAAGGTTTAAAGCGTCAAGTGCCTGTGCATTGGTCCTAATAATTTACAGGAAGAGGGTGCACCCTGTGAAAAATTTTACATAATGTACAGTAGTTAAGAAGATTTTAAAGATTGTATGAATTTTGATGGATATATGTCGACACAACAAACATCAAATTAAAGGCTAATTTAAAACTGCAATATTCCCACTAATATTATCTGCAGAACACACTCAACAAAATGTATTTGAAAGCAAATATATGTCTAATTTGACAAGAAATTTTACTCCCATTTTACACAACTTTAATATTATTCAATTAGAATTACTAATAGTTAAACATCTCATTTAATAAATATTCTTATTATAATCGACCTTCATAATCCACCCATTTCAATTCAATTGACTGAGTATTAACGAAGAATATTTTACAACCAGGGTTTTAATTTGCCCGTACAGATACGACAGCACCAACCCATTTTACCAACACTTGAATTTTGACAATGAAAGGGAATTTTCAATAAAGAAGTGATAAATCTGATACCGAACACATCTATCGTATTCTGTATCATAAACCGACAACGCAAACGGCGTGATATCTTACATGTACATTGTGAACAGAATCAATAAAGTTAATTTTGTAACTGGTCATCATGGTCATTATTGAGGGGATTATTATTGAAGAATGATTCTAAGATTTGATCCCGGGAGAGGATTTTGGGGCAGGCCATATCTCTTTTATTGTTTCCTCACAAACCAACCTAATTTGAATATAACTTAATTTTGTACGATATAGGTATCGATACACAAAGATTAAAAAAAAAAATGTGATATATGTATGTTGATTTTGAAACATATATATCATTTTTCATTCCTGTTCTGTAAGTTAAAAAAAAAAAAAAATATCAAAAATTATAAAAGGTTTGGTATAACTTTAGGAGTAAGGTATTGAACGGAGACCCGCTGACAAAACTGCGTCTAAAGAGGTTCGCTCCTCAGCTTTTGAGCATGTTTTTGGTTCGATCTCTATTTAAAAACAACTGCATAATATTTTAGTTCCTTCAATAAATTTTGAGTCTACAATGCCGATTAAACTATATTCAATTAAAATTCCAATATTAAATTCCGTACCAAAAGCATTAGGAGAGGAAATATATTTTCTGACGGAAGTTTTTTTTTTTTTTTTTTTTTTTTTCCAGAAAAAAATGATATTTTTCTTTTTCAAAGAATTTACACCACTGTTAAATTTGAATTCCTATTTTTCCATGCAAGTTGCACACAGAGTTATTCTGTGCAGTGAAATGTTTTATCTTGGTCCCAAATTATTCATCAAATTAACTGCCATGAATTTTATTATCATCTTGTGAAAAATATAGCAAATTTATTGTGAAAGTCCAGATAAAATAATAGCCTCATTTTATGCTAAAAATTGACACTTTTTTAATAATATCTAAAAAAAATAAAAAAAAAAAAATAAAAAATTACATAACCCCCACATTTAATTTTCTTTTCTGAATAAATAATATAATTTGAACCATTCTGCTGAAATTCAGCAAAATCTTTATATTCTAAAATGATTGACTGCTTGTTTAATGTTTAACGCCGATAGATCTGTTGATATGATCAGTTTTTGAAAGTTTTGGTTTCTCTGGCTGCCCCCGATGAGCCTACTCTTTTTCGAAAACCAGAGAAACGATCTTGTTGTAATCCTTGACAAGGGCACCATTAATGTCCCATCCGACGGACTTAAAAATACGTTTTTCATTTTTAATGAAGCTCTATGTGTTGATTAAAAAAATATACTACTGAGTATTCTTAATGCTTTTTGTAACAAGATCCAATCTCTTTAATCGCAGTAATTAATGCCTTTAAACAAAAAAAAAAAAAAAAAAAAAAAAGCGTTTAATCGCAATGTTTATTGCTTTTTAAATGCAAAGCACAACTCGTAAAAATGCATACGCCATATTAGTTTTCCTATCTCCGATATAAGCAACGGGGTATACTTTTCGCATTTGTTATACCTGACTGTTTTCTTGTCAGGGATACCTGCGTGGAATGTACGACAAGTGTTCCTTTTGGTTATCTTACATTACCTTTGTTTACATTTTACTGCGTCGCCCGCATGGTGCAGTGGTTAGAGCGTCTGGTCTAGAGTCGCGGAGTAAGGAGTTGATCCTTATGTCGAGGGTTCGAATCCCACTGTGGGACGTGGAGACCGGTCCTTCGGATGAGACCGTAAAAACCGAGGTTCCGTGTCGCAGTAGGTGCTGGCACGAAAAGGATCCCTCACTGTTCAAAGGCCCTAAGTGCCGAGTATAGGACAAAATTTGCAGCTCTCACCGGCGAGTGGTGGCGTCTCCATATGAGTGAAAAATTCTCGAGAGGGACGTTAAACAACAGACAAACATTTTATTGCAGTTTACGTGTATTTGTGTTTGTTTTGCACTGACCTGTGCAACTGATGTAAGTTTCTCGATTTATAAATGAATTTAGATTACAATAGCAAATTTTTAACGTCAGTGACCGAGTAAAAAATATTTAGTCGATACTCGATGACATCCCTAGTACACATAATAAGCCTAATTAGTTCTAACTTTATGTAGTCTACTAACTTATGTTCCACGTTTATTAAAACTAGTGCAGATCTGTAGCTCGCTGCTCTAAAAAAAAATTGTGATGGATGACCATAGAGCTACAGTGCCACCCATAGAAAAAAACAGTATATTTATTACGCACAAAAAGTTGCGCTAAATTTTGGATTAATTTCTCCAAATTCTTACCTCAGCTGCAGAAAAAGCTCGATACTAAAATATTTCTTTGATTTCTAACAAGAACTCTCATATTTGATCTCTGCACGAAGCGCGTTGGACCGAATTATCTTGCCGCCCAAAATGGCACTGTACATAGGTAAAATTTTCGACGTTTTAAATTTAAGATCCAAGGAGGGCTATTTACAACGGCTATAAGGAATGTTTTGTTGTGGAAATAGTAAAAGAATATGTTAGGAACACACGGGTAGTAATATTTTGAGATAGCACTTTGAAAAACACAGAGAAATTAATCGAGAAAAAGCGCACTTTTTGTGCGCAATTAATATACACTTTTTTCAATGGGTGGCACTGTAGCTCTCCGGTCTGTCAATATTTTTTTCCGGGGAGCTACAGTTCTGCAGCTATATTAAAACTGGACGAAAACTGCAGAAAATGTAGCACTTCGAAAATGTATTTACAGAAAAATAGACAAACAAAAGAACGGTCATCCCAGACCTAAATCACATAAGCTAAACCTATACAATAGTTCTTCATGGAATATTAATACAGAAGTCAAAGAAGACCTTTCATTAAGAACATATTTTATATCGAGTAAAGTTTCCAGTTTAATTTTATAGCCGAATATGAAAAGTATAGAACACCGGAAAATAAAAGTTCAAGATTTTCAATAATATCGGAAATGAAAAGCAGACCGTAAGACACAGTTATTTTTTTTTTTTTAACTACATAATTTATTTACCTTTTTCGTGGTCTATAAACCTTTTTCTTTAGAATCCGGGATCGTTTCCCATAAGTTCCCCTTTGATTACATGTACTTGGCGCGTTCGGTTGTTATTTTCACTATCTGAAACCAACATTATTTTCACAATGTGAAAATAAAAACGTTCCTTTGAGGGTTCTAAAAATATCACTCTCATTCAATAAATGTTACAGTATTTCACTGTTGAAAATGTAACAAACTGTATTATTATATTTTCATGTTAAACACTAAAATCTGATTGGTTTAGACGCATTTAACAATCCGTAATGTTACCCTCAGCGTTTGCAACACACTTGACAGCGGGTAACATTACGAAAATGTCACATGCGTGCAAATCATGCGCGTACGGTTCGCCGAAGATATCCCAAAACGTCAGTTGTGCGTTTGAAAGAAGCCGAATAAACTTGACGTCAATAGAAGCTTGCGTCCGATGTAACTTACTTGAAAACAACATACGACAGACGAAACAAACTTTAGATGTTAAAGGACTTTTCGAGTATTAAACAAACAATAAAGAAGTCGGTAAATCTTTTTCGAAGCTTTCTTATTGAGAAAAATAGAAGCTTGGAGTTTGAAAGTTTTCTAAACGTGAACATAAAGACGATCGACAATTTTTTTGCTGACATCCTAAATCAATAAGACATTCAGTGTAATAAAATAAATGGTGCCTGTTTTGGAGGTTAACAGTCAATTTCAACTGTTACCCTCCAAAACAGGCACCATTTATATATTATTATTTAAATATTCTATGCTGCTGAACTCTTACTTAAATATGAAGTACAGTACTATCAATGTTTATAAATCAAGTTATTATTGTTATAATCCTTAACAGAACTGGGTAAATAATGATAAAATTAATCTAAGATTACCAAAATCAAGATTCAATGAATTTACTCCACATGTCTGTACACAAGTTTTGAAAAGGGGGCATTCCCTACTTGAAATTCTGTCTCTTATATTTATTGATTTGACGGTGCTTAAAAAAGTCTGTAATATGTTATTCGTGACGCGTTTCTGTAATTGAAGGTATGTAGCTCATAAAAAAATTGGAATGGACGAGTACGATGTATCCTTTTTTCAGATAATTTTTCCATTACAAACCTGCCAAAGACGCAGTCATTAAGTGGAAGTGGTGGGGGTGTCAACTGAGTTAAATATTTGAGAAGCAAATAAAGTAACAGTTTTTTTTTTTTTACAATTTGAAACCTGCTACGAGCATTTCCTAGTTAACATGTTACTATATCTTCTTTTTGTACAATTTTACCCGAAATGTAGGTGTGGGCACAAAGATTCCATTGCCCCTCAAAAAAAAAAAAAAAAAAAAAAAAAAAAAAAAAAAAAAAAAAAAAAATTGGACACTAACCTCAGCTGCCCTTTTTCTGAGATTACGCTTATGCTTGCAGCTAAATTCAGATTATAAGGGTGCCTGGTCAACAGGTTAGGTAGATACATAGCTTAAATTAGGTTTTCTTCAACTTCCTTTCCGCTTTTCTCCCGTAGAAATTGATGATTAAGTTTCATGATATTGAGAAAATGCATACCATACTTGATCAATTCTATACTGAAAACATTGTGAATTCTTGGTCAGAAATATCTAGCACCCCACCCCCGCCCCATCACCGTCACATTAATATAATTGAAGAGTACCAAATATTCCAATAATGCATAATGCAGTTTTGTTTTGTCTTTATGAGACACATTTCTTAAGTTTTTTCCTCATACTAATTGTATGATAACAATTGTCAGCCCTTGTTTTGCAAAATTAAACACACGTTTACAGTTTATCGATTGTGTATATTAAGAGCCATTCTCTGTAGTGACTTGAACTTTTATATAGGAGATGTGGCACGCATAGTCTCAGAATTTCTCCAAACTCTCTATGACAAAAGTCTTTGATACCGTAAACTCAAATCAGGCAAAAATTGGTTGCTACGTGTCATGGTTACCATAGCAACATGTCCTAAAGTTTGAAAAATGGCATTTTTCAACATGTTCATAGTCCCACAGTTAACGTTTGCAGCAAAGCAAACAAGTGGCAATGACTGTTTCTGAAAGTTGAAGGCCTTATGTCTTAAATGCATGATAAACATGTTTGGTAAATCAACTATTACATACGTTACTATGGAAACAAAGTATTCAAAAGTAATAATTTTGTTCATCTAATTTCATAAAGTCATACACTTAAGAATAAAAACAAATATAGGTTGAAATGCAAGCAAATAATAGACAAGAGATCCTTGTAACATAAACCAAGGACAAAATATAATATTTTTTATAGGTTGGCAATGGTTGCCATGGTTTTAATACCACAAAGTTATTTTAAATTTACTTTTTTAGTGCTTTAATCTTATCCCATCTTTTTAAAAAGCATATTTCTATATAACTGATGATCAATTTTTAAAGGCGCTGGGGTGACCCTAATTTTCACATTAAAAATAATTCAAATTCAATTCTTTAAATTGAGCGTTGCTATGGAAATTAGCCGAAAAAATATGCATAAAAATCTGAAAAATATTTTGTTTCCTTGGATACGTACCCTTGTACGTAGATTCCTAAAACTTTTATGATTAATATATATGAACAACTATCCCGACTTTCAATTTTGACTACCACCCAATCTCTAACTGGATGCAAAAAGCTGGCACATAGGATTTAAGATTGATATAAAATTAACAAAATCGAACATTTTCCCTTCTTGGTAACCATAGCAACAGTGCTGTATTTTTCAACAAACTTTATCAATATATGATATTCGACTTTAGTTCTACCAGATAAGTACTGTTCAAGGTGAGTCAAATAATATGTTTCTTGATTAAAAGCTAAGTAAATTCCTAAAGCAGCAGCAAAAGAATATCACTTTAAACAACTGGTACAGACCCTGAAACGTGCTACTACCCCAAAAAAGCGTGTGACTTTCGTGCGCTTTTCGTTTCGTGCAAACCGTGTAGCGTTTCGTGTAAACCGCGCAGCGTTTCGTGTAAGCTCCAAAGCGTTTCGTGCAAACCGTGTAGCGAGCGTGCGAGAAGCGTGTGAGAAACGTGCGACTTTCCTGTAAGAACCGTGCGACTTTCGTGCAAGAATCGTGTCTAGGATTCATTCGGAAGTCCTTTTAATTTAAATATGACTATTTTTGGATCAACATGTCATTCTGTGTTGCTTGTGACTAATATTATTCAGATATATCATACCAGTGGTATTACATGTATAAGAGTGAAAAAAATACGGAAACAACAAAATAAAATTACTCGGTAATGTATTACATATTTGTTTGATTTTCTTTATTTATTTATTTAAATAAATAGAGAGGTTGAGATTTCATGCGTGTACGTGTACGTGTACGTCTAGTAGGGGAATTCCCTAAATTCCTCGTGTATTACGTCATCAGTTTTAGTGATGACAAGTTCTCTACCAGTTCCCGCAACTTGTAGGGTGGCGTCTACACGTAAGTACAAACTTGTAGCTTTTATAATAAAAATTAGTCTATTCATGTATGAAAATTTGGTTGTTGTACTTTATTTAGGATGTTTAGTTTTATAAGTACGTATTTTAAAGAGGTTTTATTTACTTACTGAAGTCAAATTGATGTCACAAATGTTGAAACAGGGTCACCGATCACCGTTTATTAAAAATGAAAACACGTTTAGCTTCTGTATTCTTAAAATAACACAAAAATTAGTTTTGTGAATTTTGTTTCATTATATGTATCTATTCTACTATTAGATTTAATCATCTCCGTCTTTTTTAAGTACTAGTAGTCAAGAGGTATTGAAGGGGGGGGGGGGGGTATTATGGTGATTCATTCCCCATAGCAAAATATCCCCGCAAGACATTACGAAGTAAACTTTCCCTAGGATGATTTTTACGTGTAGTATTTATACCTAAAAATTAACCTTCCAGTGAACTATGATTGATCTTGATTTTTAAAAAGACTTCAAAAACAAAAACTCAATGGGGGGAGGGGGGTGACTATTTGTGGACAGAACGTTGTATATTTATAGGCCTACTACGGTACATTACCGGAAGATGGTCCATATATGTCAGAGAGAAAGTTGACATGCTTAAACTTTTACAAAGACATTTTCAAGTTCAATCTGTAAATGTACTTTTAGTATAAATAATTAACACGATATTTTTTTTTTTCAGACCATCATATTGCGATATATGTACCATGGAGTCGGGGAGGAAAAAACAGTTTAGATTTTCGGAGCAAGATGACATTAAACTTTTGAGGTAAGAATTACATGTTAAAAACAAATAAGTGAGTTTCTAACAAGGATATGTTTTACAGTATTTCTCGAATTTTCATCATAAAGATATACTCTTCCCTCAAGTTTCAGTGGCCTGTTCTACTAAAGAACTTACGACTAAGTCCAAAATTTATTTCTGCTTATTACGTTCTATTTTACATTAATTTGAAAAAAAATGTTTTAAACTTTTAAAAAGAATTTATAAAGATATTTTTTCTAGCAATTTCAAGCAGAATTATTAATTTTGCAAAATTTTAAAACGGGTCCCTGGTCTTTAAAAAAATGTAATTTCTTTTTCAACATTAAAATTTTTAAAATTTTGGTTAAGTAAATCATTTATTTGTTGTTTTTGTTGTTGATAGAGAGGTCATCAGCAGGAATCCCTTCAAAGATAGAGCAAAATGGGCAGAGATTTCTTCAGTTCTTCCCCTGAATATTGACGCAAGGAGGGTTCGGGAAAGGACTGTCCTTCTCATAGAACAAAGGAAGAAGTTCAACAGTTGTTCTCTCAAAAAGTATGCAGACTATGCAAATTATCTTAATCAAAAATTTACATTGCTGTTATGTAATAAGATAATCATTTCATACCTGTAATGAACCCGACTTGATAAATCATACTTATCTAAGCAAACTGTTCCTTAGTAGAATTTGAATTCATTCACTTTTTTTATTTTCATTCAGACTTTTATTTTAAATCATAATCTTATCACATTTTTGTCAATATTTTATTTACATGTAGATCTGGTGTAGATGAAACGTATGGAGAAAAAGAAATTCTTTTGGACGAAATAATCAAGTTAGCAAACGAAGAAGAAGAGAAAAAAACGGAAAGATAAATCAAAGGCTGTTAAAGAGGAGACCCTGTGCAAAGATCTTAGAAAACGTGCACTAGAGAACCTGACACCATCCAAAAGTGGTGTGTATTATTTAATTTCTTTATTATATAACATATTTCAATTCTGTGTTTAAAGTGGCATATAGGCCCGATGGGCCGGATGTTGATTGTTCTTTTATACAGTTTGTAAACAAATTATTATATATGCACACATGTCAATGTAAATAAATAAATTACTTATTCAGAGAGAGAGAGAGAGAAACTATGTAGGTAAAAATCACAGGCACTTGTTTCTGTAATAAATTTTTTAACCCATAGTATGATAATAACACAAGGTATCCAACTCCGAATTACACGGAGTACCCCCCTCCCTCAGAATCGCACTCATTTACAATTTCAGAGGACATGCACTGGCAAACTGTTTATACCTATGTCTTCTACGATAATTTATCTACACAACCATATATGACATGCTTGTCTTTATTTTCTTTAGTCTCCGTAAACAGCGTCAAAACTCTGCTCGCCGTGTGGAAAAGTCGAATTCAACCATGAAATGGTATGTGCTAATCCCGCACAGAGATTTTGATTGGCTAAAAATCTGTTTCTAAAATTACATCGGATAAACATCGTAATGTTTTCAGGGAAAATCAGACGTAAACAAGTTATATTTACCCATGCAATATTTAAACACTGGAATTGAATTTTTAAACCCACTCATTTTTTAATTTTGTTCTCTGTGTAATTCGGAGTTGGATACCTTGTGTTATTATCATACTATGGGTTAAAAAATTTATTACAGAAACAAGTGCCTGTGATTTTTACCTACATAAAACAAGTGCCTGTGGTAAAAATCTATCAGGTTCTTTTAGATTCTATCTATCTATTAGATTCTTAGGAGGGGGGGTTAAATTTATTTCTGTTCAAGAATTCACAAAACAGAATACATTGCATATCTATTTTATAGGATGAAAAGAGATATTTTTTCTTCCTTTGTGAAAAAATTGACAAGTAAAAACGTGAAATTGTGAAATTGGGGTCTACGTAATGCATTCGAGGTTTGTTTTTTCCGCTTTTCGGAAAGGCCCGAGAAGTTGCGACTACACCGTGCGTATGAAAGTAGCTGACGTAGATCAAAAAGGAATTTCAGACTATTATTCAGATAAATCTCTGCAAAAGTTGCTATTTGCATGGTCCTGTTCTACATTATTCCTTCAGTTTCAAATCTAAGGATAAATTTAGGATTTAATATGAAAATTCCTTTACTGATTTAACATTGAAGTTGTGTGTTTACTATTCTTAAGTTTAATTTTTTTTTTGACATCTAGAACCAAGTCAATTATTTTGTTCTGATTTTTACTTAGACGAGGACCAGCGAAATAGCGGTAAATTGCCTAGAAAAAGTTCAAGTGTGATATCATTCTTGAAAGAAAAAACAGAAACTGAAAAACAATCCCGAGATGAGGAATTGTCACTTCGTCGAGAGCAGCTAAATTTGGAAAAGGAGAGATTCGAGCTGGAAAAAAAAGGAAAGGCTCCAAAGACTGGAGGCTGAAAAGCAGCAGACGAAAATGATGTTAGAACTTTTTTCAAAATGTTTAAATAAATAAATGGAATATATTATAGCATATTAGCTAGCCATGTAATAAGATACAATGTAAATGCGAAAACATTCCTTGGTGTTTTTAAAATATTCAAGAAATCAATTAAAAGCATGACAATGAAAGAATTTTATTTATTTCAATATGCCTAAAGTGTTTAAACTCAATTAAGCTTTTCTACAGGCTACTTTAAAAGTTACTAGAAAAACTCAACACAGATTTTTGTCATAAGACCAAGTTAAAATTTACCATGTAACGGTTTGTGAAATATACAGCGATATCAATAACATACACCCGTACTTCATGACATGTATTCTTCAAGTGTAGGAGGTGGAAGATTAAAGTACTCGCTCGTAACACCACCATACAAACAGGTGTGGCAATTAGTGAGTAATGACGCTACCAGATAATACTTAGCCACAGGTTGTAAAAATAGTTTCTGATTTTTCTTATAGTCAACGAAAGCGAACAGAGAGAGGATTTTTCCAAATGTCCACTCAACGCTGGAACGGAGCTTTGACATTCTACAGTTAAATATTCTTTCCTGGTTGCTGAGAACAGCTCCTTTGAAAGGTGTAATAAGGTGCACACGCAAAGGATAAGCAAGGTCGCCGTTAAGAGAGAATACTGTACCATCGTTCATTGTCATGCGTTGTTCAAGTTTCGGCATTAGTTCACTCATTCTTAGCATGGCAGAATCATGGCGCTTTGCCTCTATAGGGCCATACATATTTGCAATTAAACCATTTGGTATCACTACAGACTGAAATTTTAAGCCATGTACCCTTTTGTGTCCACTATAGACAAGGTTTTGGTTCGCGGAAGGTCTACATATCGGCCTTACTGTTCCATCTATGAAACCCCAGCAATTTGGAAGTGGTCCACCTATGTCTGATATGGCATCAGCGTACATTCGAAGGTGTTCTTCGTCCAACCAACTTTGATTTAGGTCACAAAATTTACCCGAATGTCTGTGGTACAAATAATCCAATACAGTGTTTGAAATGTATGAAAGCTCTGACTTCGAACGGTTGAACAATGGTTTCATGTCATCTAGTCTGTTAGGATAAGACAAGCGCCTAAGCAGTATCAAGACACCCTCTGTCGTAGATACCCGAGTACCATTTGGGCATACGAATTTGGATGGAAGGGACAATGCCTCGCATAGGCGAGAAATATCATTCTTCTGAAATCGAAAGAATGAATAAAACTCTTCCTCAGATAAATTGTCTAGATTTAGTTGTTGACTTTTTACACCGTCTTCTGTAACTGTAGACATAAGCAACACATCATCGTCTTCACATAAACAAGCAATTTCCAAAGCATCTGCCATTATTTACGGAAACGCCATAAACGAAAATGACGTCATTTCTGAAGACATTGAAAATAAAGTGCGCGAAATTCTTGTACACGTTCTTGTTACACGTCATTAAAATCTCAACAGACAAATTACAAAAACGTGTACGTGTACGTCTAATTATCTGTACACGTACACGTACGCGTACAAGTTTAAAATCTCAACCTCTCTAATATAACAAAAAAAATGTTAAAGTAATTAATTATATGCACATCAATTTTAAGGTAATTGATTCAATACATTTTTAAAGGGAGCAATACTGAATATTTTTTTTAAAGGAAATTCATTAGGAATCCGGTCTTGTCCTTTTCATTCATTTATTTCAATGTCTTCACTTTTGTACATGGGATATAGAGATAACAAGAGCATATCGATATCTAATACAAAATAATAGATAGATACATGTATGGCAGGCGTGAAAAATAAAATCCAAAATTTAGTGCGTTGCTATAAATCTTAAGCATAGGAATTCTAGGCCGGGGAGCACAGTTAATTGATTTTCTTTATAAACGAACATATTTTTCCTATATTATAAGATTGTGATACAAATGATTTTGAAAACGATGAGTCATTTATTGTCTTTTTATGCATAAAATCGGTTGATTAATAAAAGTCATATAAATGAATTATGATTCACATGCATCGGCAAATACAAGATTTAATATTCCAGGGGGTTGGGGGGGGGGGGGATCAAATGAAAATACAAACTGAATTTTTGTTGTAAACAAGTGTTTTATTGATAATTTTCTTTTGTAAGAAAATTATTGCTTTTTTCGATTGGTTGCACTCGATGCGCCCTTTAAAATATATTGGAATCTTCTTCACACTTTCAATACTCTTCTTACGACTGTGATCAATGTCATTTACAACAGCTATCAAGGACTCCGCGTGCCGGGACTGAAAACTTGTTCTGCTATTATCTCTTGTCAATCATAGCTAAGATGACACTCAAGAATAACGATTGATTAATTAAACGGTAATACCCGTGGATTTTATTTCTTAAATTTATCCGATTGTCTGTAAACAGTGAATTAATTTGCCAGTGTATTCGTGAATAAAATAATATAAGGAAATAAATCCTATATAATGATATATTTTAATTGTTTTTATTAATCACGCAGTTCTAGAGCATAATTTTTTTTAGTTTTTAGGACATAGGACATGTATACATATATATTGAATGTATTGTTAACAGCCGCGACTATTGATTTAATAATAATTATTGATTTTTTTTTCTAGACGGGGTTTGAAATCAAGGAATTTTAAAGGTGGTGGGTATATTGATATCCGGTAAACAAAATGCCTGAAAAGAGAACAAGAGAATTACAATACATATCCCCCCGGCTTCTCTACCATATAAGATTTTAATGATAAGTTAAAGTTTAACTCTGTAATGAAACGATATATTTACCATTCTGAATAAAGTGCATATTGATGAATTACATGTATCGGGTCCCGCTGGAGACATGAATATCTTTTTTTTCTTAGAACGGGCACTTGTTTCTATAATTTTTTCCCCCATGGTATATTTACTGAAACAAGTGCCCGTTATATTTAGCCATGTACAGATTTGAAGATACAACAGTAAAATCTTGGTAATCTAATCCCCCCCCCCCTTTCCTGCACAATGTTCTTGTTTGATGCAGTGTACATATTACCTTTGCAATTTATAAACAATACCTAATTTAATCAAATGAAATTATTTTATTTACAAAATCAAATGTATAAATCAATCAATAATTAAAAAAAAGAAAAAAAAAATCAACCCGTTTACAGAAATCATACGCAGTCTAATCATTTTTTTTTCAAATATAACTGTGAAACTGATGAGTTTATTTGTCAGTAATAAAGTCAGTACTGAAACGTCCTTTTAATATCAAACTATAATTGTAAAAACTTTAAATGCTGTAAAAGATTATGAATTACAAATATAATTTTTTTTTCAGTGCGTAATTTAGAGTCTAGTGAAAAAAAGTTTGAAGTAAATAAGCATTTCACCGGGCGGGTTCATATTCAATGACAACTATTAATTATAACTGTTAAGATAGTACTGGTGTAGCGAGTTTTAATCTTAACTTAATCTGAATGATTGTAATTCTTAACTACTCTTTGATTGATCCGTAATAATTGAAATAAAGTCCGAGAGATTCCGAATAGAAAATCCAGATCGGGGCCAAAGTGTGCGAGAATCGTGTACAAAGCGTGTGAGAAACGTGTACAAAGCGTTTCGTGCAGGCTTTCGTGTAAACCGTGCAGCCTTTCGTGCAAAACGTTTCGTGTAAACCGTGTAGCGTTTCGTGTAAACCGTGCAGCGTTTCGTGCAAACCGTGTAGCGAGCGTGTAGCGTTCGTGCAGCGTGCGTGTGGAAGTAGTAGCACGTTTCAGGGTCTGTACGTTGTTTCCATGGTTACACTGCAAAGTAACAATTAATCCCAATATTTCTTATGTTGTTGGTGTTGCAAGGTCCTAAGGATGTATATGTGCCAGTCATGAATTTTATTGTTTTTCCTTAACATAGTAGCATTAACCAAATCTTAGCAACATATTTTGCATGGTAACTCTGTGTTATCATGGCAACCATGAATGTTATTTTTAGAATAATATTGCCAATACTTAATTACTTATGGTCAAATATTTTTATTGTTTTTCTTAGGTTGTTGATTGAGTTTGATCATGTAACACCTATCATTAGTGAATATTGAGCGTTTTTCAGCATTTTTCAGCATCTAAAATGTATTCCAAATGTACCCATGGTTACCACTTACTTAGAGATAAATTCTAAATAGTTTCTTTATAGCATAAGTGGCAACAAGGTGGTCATGTTTTTGTGAGAATAGTTAGTTTGTTTTTCTTAGTCTTTATTAAGGCTTAATAAAGATTCAAAGAAGCTGAAAATCTCAATTTTTTCAACTTTTCTGGATGTTACCATGGCAACCAAGACACATAGCAACGAAATTTTATTTGATATATGTTTTGGGTGTCAAGTTGTAATAATGGGCAAAGTTTCATCAAAATCGGTGACCATGCGTGGCAAAGAAGTTTAAGTCGTTACAGGGAATCGCTTTTAATTGTTAAGGTTTACCTGTGTATGAAATGAGAAACAATTTTTATCACATGTTTACCACTTTATCCCGTGGATATCACTCATTAGTATACAGTTTAAGTATATCATTGAGGGAGTTAGCAAGATTCCAGTTCCCAAAGGCCAGGACTATTTCCCGAGGCGAAGCCGAGGGAAATAGTCCTGGTCGAGGGGAACTGGAATCTTGCTAACTCCCGCAATGATATACTTTTAACTGTTTTATTATACCGATACAAACGTAAAATTTAGAGGATTCAGATAGCGTGATTTCAAAGCAGGGATTAGCTCACTGAACTAACACACGGGGATTAGTCCATTCACATATCATACCTATGTAAAAGTAAAATCTAGAGGATTACGGATAACCGGGAATTAGCTTTCGAAGCAGGAATTAGCTCACTTGACCAACACACGGGGGTTAGTCCACTCTTAACGATTTCTAGGGAATTAGTCACATCTAACGATCTAATGTTATACAGGGAAAAAATCAGTAGAGGTATAATAAATATTTTTATCATATACCACTGCTGCGGCGTCACAATGGGTTTTGCATGAAAATGATGAAGTAAATAGTGTGGATTCATAACAGAAAAACAATATAAAATATTGATAGTTAAAAAAAAAAAAACATGTGATAAAAAGAATTCTAAGGCTCGGGGATAAAACACACAACTCCTTGGATAAAAATCACATCCAACCACAAAGCACGGGAGATTCTATATTTCTCCAATTACGTGTGTTCAAAAACCGTCAAACATTCCGGATTTCTCCAATTTAGGGTGTTTTTCTCCTCTTCAGAGATTAAAATTGAAATTACCTTACAAAAGTGTGACCACAGCATTTTTCAAATACAAAAATTGTATTTAGAACTGCTGCATTTTTGGATAAGCGTCACATTTTCTCCACAATGAAATCTATACCTTTTTTAGAAATTTGTTGTGTAATTCCGTATATGACGGTTTTACATTTAAAATTATATTAAGCATTTAAAAATATTAAAGCAGTTTTATGCTAATGGAAATTTTACAGTTTATTACTATGAACCATTCTCTATGAGCTCACAAAATGATCCCCCCGCCGCCTATATAATTATTATTGCAAAGTCCATGTTTTTTCTATGGGAAATCCGAAATATATGTGCTATCAAAAAGTAAAATAAGAGATGCACAATAGCACTATGTAACAAAGATTCTGTGAAAGTCTCATTAAATTTCATTCAGTGGTATAAGAGGAGTTGCGGATAAGAGATAGATACCCCAAAGCGTAACGGACGTGCAGACTGACGGCCTGACACCCCCATCACTATATACCCCCTGCTTTTCAAGCGGGGGTATAATAATTATATGGCCAGAAGTAGGTATTTTGAGTGACACAACTATTGTTTATTTAAAATGCAGTCTTCGACTCAATTTTCAAAACAACTCATGACATCTGTTACTCACTTTCGTCAATTATTAATACAATTTATTTTGTCATTCAGAGAGTTCAGGGACTCTGTACCTGATATATACTGCCCAACCATATATAAATAAGAGGATTGAATTTCGTTTCAGTTTATCTGCCTTTTCTGTAGAAGAAGCACAAACATCACATGTTAGCATAATACATAACATGCACTTTATGTGTATAGAGTAAACAGGATATTTTATAAATATTAATGCATATGCATTATTTCTGCTTAACATGCCAAGAAATCCCGTCCAGTTTTCCACAGCGATGGAGTCAATAAAAGTGTAATTGATGCAAATCACCCATATTCCCCTAACACTGGCAAGACAATTTGAGGGGGTGGATCCTAAGTTTTCAGTTTTCTTAGTTAAAGAAAAATAAACTTCTACCCAATGAAGTAGCCTCCTATGCCCTGAAAAAAAAAGTTCCTGTCAAAAACCTTTATTTATTTACAAAGTACGTAAAATGCCTCAGGCACAGGTACCAAAATTGTAAAAATAGACTGGAAGGAAATAAAAAAAAATTCAAAAGAAAAAAAATAATCATTTTATATGTATGGAACTACAATTGACGGTATGATACCTTAATACGGCGCGATACTTCCATAACAACCAAGTTCATCGTGCCAGATGTTAATTTATACTATAGGAAAAAAAATATTTTGATATGGAAATACTTAAAAATTTGAAAGGCATCTAATTTTTACTGAACAATTAGCTTACTATAATTAATTTAAGTTTTCTTTTCCTTTTATTTTACTTTTTTTTTTTTAACCGCATTTGATTTGGATGGAACCCCCCCCCCCCCCCAAAAAAAAAAAAAAAAAAAAAAACGGGGAAAAAGGTGCAAAGGCTTCTAAATAATTAATATTCTAGCTTTAATTCAAACTCAGTAAAACTTAAGATACCTCCCTCAAAACTGATGAATTAATTGCCTCGCGCACTTCTCCCTGGGGAAAAATCACAGATTAACGCTAATTCGGCTTTTATTGAGTTCGCTCTACAGCTAGAATGCGTACCTTTTCTTGGCATGGATGGGTTCAGTTATTTTAAACAAATCATATTAACAACTGAATGAACAATTAAGTGTAAGTGTATCTTCATTTTCAAACGTCATAATAGTGTCATCTTGACATATTATATGTAGTGTTTGTGCATCAGATTCCCAAACCTAAAAAATATCTTCAGAAACTTTTATGTTATCCGTATGCGCTATAGGGCTACTTGCTGATATGAAATGTCGCTTCAAAGTTCAAATCAAAAGATTACGCTCCCAGAGAGGGAATTGATCCATTGGAGCTTCTTAATGAAGCGTGAACCCTCCCGAAATTACCTACATCAGAATTAGTGGTGTTCAACAATAATTCTGTTGGATAACGTTTAAACTTGAAATATAAGGCAACTTTCAAACACTTACACACTATAAAATGTGTATATTATTGACGTGCAATTCATACAAACTTGTTAAGTAGGCATATTTCAATAAGCTACTGAGTTGAACTACTGTTAAGCTCATAAATCAAATTTTCTCGGTGTACATCAATACGTGTGAGTATACATGAAAATCGTCTTCAAATCGAGAATCAAATATTTAAATTTCATGAGACTGCATGTTCACTAAATGACAAATCATTGTTTTTTCAAGTACAAGTCATTTTTAACTCCGTGGAAGCAGCTGCAATAAAATGCCATGTTGCATGTAAAACGTGTATTCGGGTTGACCTTAAGAGATATAGATTCTTAAAAAAAAATAAAAGAAAAGAATCTCTCTTTCTCCGACCCCAGTAAAACATTCTTTAAAACGATATTTTCGGTGATAAAATATTGCAGAAAGTTCGCTGCACTTACATTGTATTATCACCGACAACATTATGTGCCGATATGAATGCAGGGACCATTCCATCGTCCATTCTTCGTAAAGGGAAAAAAGTCTCAAATTGTCGTCGGTGTTAACTTGTATCACTGAACGACATGTACAGTAAGGGAAGCCAGGTACATATTATCACCGGCGAAAAAAAATGCAAGGGTGGCGATATTCACTGTCAGATACATCCTAAGAATTCCTTGCCAATTTAGCATTGAGCTAAACTCTATAAAAGTGCTACCGATATTCCCCTTAGAATGATTCGAGAAAATTGATTGTAGCTAGAAGCTTTTGGAAAAAATAAAAATAAAATAAAAAAACAAATATTTCCTTCGAATGTCATTCATTTCCTGCATTAAATATGGTCAGTTATTTTGCTACCATGCGTTTTTCTTTTCTTACATGTGGAATGTATTTCAATTTTATGTAGAATAAATTTTGATTCCAGCCCCAAAATATTTCTGAATCTAAGGAGAATTCATAGTTGTGCAGGTCCTGCTAAAACACCGCATGTTACATGTACCCTACCCTCATATTTCACTTACCCCTTCAGAAGAAGGGACATATGGCCTATTTACACCTTTTCTACTACGCATTCAAAGGCACATTTCTTTTTCTTTTTTTTTTTTTCACAGACACTCTCCTTTCCATCTATATGCCCTTAAATCAGCCCATTCCAACCCGTATACATTTCCAGATATTTGTATGGGAAAAAATGTATTTTTTAATTGGTATTACTTGCATGGTCAATGAAATGGTGTAAAATAAGTACTTATGCTTTCTATAACATCAAATTAAGGGTTACAGTTTCGAACGTTTATTTTCTTTTCTTATTTTACTTTGTTTATTGTTTACTCGTTTATTTCCTGCCATATGTTTATTTTATAGTTTTACTCATTATTGTTATTGAGCGCGTAGGATATTGAAATCATTACCTCCCCCACACCCTCCAAAAAAAAAAAAAATATGTTGAAAACCCTCATATTGTTCTCTGAGAATAAAGTTTCAAAGCTTTAATTTGAAATTTGTAAAGTTTTGCATCCTTTCCTCAAAAACTGCTGACATCATTTGCCTCGCACTACTCTCATGGGTAATATAAAGATTAGCGTTAATTGGACTTCGATTCAGTTCAGTCTAAAACTACATGTACATCGGAGAAAATCCACAGAATTTCTTCCCTCAAATCAGCAATTACGATCCACACTCACTAGCGGCCGACATCGGCATTACGCAGTACTACATATATATATATATATGATTGTGGGTCACATGAAAATGCAATAGTCGGACAGTAAGTTATTGGATGCAAGTGAAAAGAAAAAGCATGCGTATTTCAGAATTTTAAAAGATTTTGAAAGAATTATTCTACATGTATGAAAAACTTTGATCACCTATTGTAGCCCCACCTTTTCCCCGAGGGACATTCTCTAAATAACTGAATTACACTTTATAAGAAAGCATTCATATGAATTTTAACTTTTCTGACAAAGTGGCTCTTGAGAAAATCTTTAAAAGATGTCACTAAATTTTCATTAATTCATAACTATACTTCCCTTGAAAGAGGGCATGGTCCTTCATTTGAACAAACTTGAATCCCCTTTATCCACGGATGCTTTGTGGCAAGTTTAGTTGAAATTGTCCCAGAAGTAGATCTACTTACATGTATAATAAGAAGAAGCTGAAAATGTGAAAAGTTAACGGTAGGATGACAGACAAATTGTGATCCGGAAAGGTCACGAACTTTCAGCTTAGGTGAGCAAAATATGTTTACCCCAGCACCAATTATATCGGCACATGAATAAGAATCACGCAAAAAACAAATTTCCAGATAATCATTACTACTGAAAAAAAAATCTATTTTCAAGTATATATAACGAAAAAAAAGTTAGACTGATTTATCAGATATCTCAAGAAATACGGTATCTTGACATATCATAGTGATGTACACCAATCCTGAACACAATTTTCTGACCAAAACCTTTTCCCTACATTATTGGGAGTTATGCTAGATAAATTGTTTACTTATTTATCTGCCATACACTTTGCCTATCCTTCTGTGTGTGTGTGTGTGTGTGTGTGTGTGTGTGTCAATATCTCTCTCTCTCTCTCTCTCTCTCTCTCTCTCTCTCTCTCTCTTCACGACCTTAGTAAATATTCTTCAACACAAAATATCGGCGACAAAATGTGCAAATATTCACATTACATATTGTAGCCGACGACAGAATGTGCTCGACACATTCCGGCCCAAACGTTTCGAAGGTCGACTTTAAATTCAAAGTAATACGAAATTGACCAAGCTGTTAGAATAAATTGACTGTATTGAATATTGATTTTGTTCTCTTTTTTTATTGAATTGTATTCTGACCAGTAAAAAGTGTTTGTGGTTTGTACAGTTAATTAATGTTATATTGATGTTGAATAATATGCTGTTGTGGTGTAATTAAGACAAGCTAACTCAGAGAATCTGTGTCCCACGCTTAAGGAAAAAAAAGAAAAGCATGTGCTGATCGGGAGGGGGGGGGGGTCCGAGAGGGGCACATTAAGAAAGGGGAGTTAAGGTATAAAATTTAATTGCAAAGACTCAAAAGCTTCTTGAGATATCGCCCGGAAATGAAAGTTTTACACACACACAGAATGTATGAATTTACGACTTTTACCTTTGACCACAAAATCAATAGGGGCCTTTCTTAGCCCTAGGGAGTTGTGGTATATAATTTCACTGCAAGAGCTCAAAGGCTTCTTGAGATATCGCGAGGAAACGAAAGTGTCAAAACAGACAGAATTTATGAATTTATGACCTTGACCTTTGATCTTTCGACCTCAAAATCTATAGGATTCTAACGCCATGGGAACTTGTTGTGTAAAATTTCATTGCAAAAGTCCAAACGCTTCTCGAGATATCGCGCGGAAACGAAAATGTTACAGACAGACGGACAGCCCTTCGGTCAGACGGACGGACAGAAAATAATATCCCCCACTTTCAGTAAAAGCGGGGGATAAAAGGTCAGTCTTATGATCTACACATCTATTATTAATTGTAGTATTGGCTTGATCATTGACCTCAGAATGAAGGGATCGCAGTGGATGTGAACTTAATCCCAACCCACCACCACTTCATTCTCTATAAGTTACTTGTTTCATAGATATTTCCTGTCTAAATTGGCGAATATATTAAATATTTCTTCTATACTTCATACAATTTACAAAGCTATAACAATTTTTTTTTTTTTTTTTTTTTTTTTTTTTTTTTTTTTTTTTTGATAATCAAGATTCCGAGCTTATAATCAGAACTGCAGATTAAATATATACACTGTACCTATATGGTACTTAGAATTGTTGTTTATATTTAAAAGGAGTGTAATCTTTGCGTGAAAGTCGATCACATAAAATAAATGTGCTTAGGCAAGTTATACATGTACATGTACGTGTGAATATAACGAGTTTTCCCGACGGTGAGTCGATTCTGACTGGGGTGTATAGTCCTAAGAGCAAGTTGTCTTAGCGACCTGTCAAGCACTCAGGTGCATGTGCAAGCTGCATTGCATCCGGTTTCAATTCGCAGACGCTTATATATTTTCAGCGTTAAGCTTAGAACTCTCCACGCAATAAAGAAAAAGTTACACTTGCTAAACTCGTGAATTCTTAAAAGTTTTGGGATTATATCTCATCAAGTTACATGTACATGTACTTTCTATGCCCCAGAAGTTCAAAGATCTGGGCATCATGTCCACCTGTCTGTCTGCGAAAGCTTTAATTTTTGAACCATATTAAGTAAACTTGAAGTTTGAAATTAATATTCAAATATTAATGCCCTGTTGAATGTATTCATGAGTGGCCATGAGTAGGTCTGTTTGTCAGTGATCGGATTAACTCAATATACACTATAGTCTGTCCAACATGAGCGCTTCAAACAAATTTTAAACAATAAAAAATGTGTTTTTAAAGAAAATATCATTAACCAGTATCGTTTTATAATTTCCAAACCAGTTTTAACCAGATTCGACGCATACAACAAAAAACACGCACTTGACACGGCTTTTCAAAGTCAACGAATTTATGATAATTATTTTGGCCATTGCTGTCAAGCGTAAGATGTCGTTATTTCCAGAGGTTATCCGAGTGTGGTGTATATAGTTTGATTTAATATCACATAATATGAGAAACACAAAGGTACATTCACGAAAATGATAATGTGAACCTTTTTTGTAATGTTTCCTTTCCGGAAAGCTAGAAAAAACAACTCGAATGTATTAACAGCACCGGATGTTAGAATTTTATGCAAAATGAAGTCGCTTCGTTTTCAGTTGATTATCCCCTTCTTTGCATATTTTGAATAATATCTTTACATTCCTTAAAGGTAAGGACAAGACTCTACAGATTAGAGGCCACCCAACATTCATTTCAATGTTTTTGTCATGAACGATTTCGAAACACATTCGAGGCTGTCCTTCCGCTTGTTGGAAAGGCCCGAGAAGTTGCGATTGATCTCCGAAGAGGCCTTATCAATATACATATGAATGCATCTGATTGTAATAAATGGAACTCGAGGGTTCCTATCAAGGCATAGCGTTTGGAAAAAGAACAATCTATTGAAAAGTTCTCTTTGATCTAGTTTGAATGTCCAGGTACATGTAATTTGGATTTTGAGATATAATGCAAAAAGTAATTAAGTTAATTGGTACCGTGGGACAGACTATACAGCCACGGTCCACATGTACCTGACGAATGGTTGGCGTTTATTTACCCATTTTCCCTTCACTGTCAGGAAGTCATTACGTACCACTTTGTTTAAATCAAGAGATCTACCTCATGATTGGGTGCCAGTGAAAGGAAAATGGGTAAATAAAATCGAAATTAGGACAGATAAATCATTTTGACAGGGTGTTAACGTACATGTAAAAGGCTTGTAAAACATTTCCCTATTAAAAAATCATACCCACGGTATTTAATAATACCATAGGTATGATTTTTTAATAAAAAGTTAATTCTGCGTTATTTTTTGGATTTTTTATATGGAATATGTAAATGTGTACTAGAAGGGGGGAAAATAACATAAAAATATCTTATGACCCGGGGTGTATGTTCTGGGGGGGGGGGGGGGGTCTATGTCCACAAGTACCTGTGATTCGAAGCCGGGCTGTTTACAATATTGTGTTCCTTTCCTTTAGTATTGTAATATACCGTATAGGGACAATCTCTAAATCTTTACAAAAACGGAAAATGATATCAGATATCGGAATATAGGTATGATAGGCTATGATGACATGTAAGTTATCATGTCTAATAAAAATTCCAGAAAAAAGGGGGTGGGTGGGGGTTACCTCAACATGTGGCCTAGTCTAGGGCCAGTTTCATAAAAAGGTCGTACGACCAGTCGTAACTCTACGCCGGGACTATGCCGAAAATTTGAGTTTCATTAAAGAGCGTATCTTTACGCTTGACTAAAGTTAGGCCAAAATTTTACGTCTACTTATGGGTAGTCATAAGTTCGAGCATAATGTAATTTAGAAACAAGCTTATCTTCTAAAAAGATAGGTGAGCTAGCGCTGTAGCTATCATAAACCTCAGAATTAGATATCTAAATTATTGGATTAATTTGCTGAATCGACTAAGGGGACGACCATTTGATTCTGAGGAGGGGGGTCGGGTGGGGAGTCTGGCAAAATTTTTCGAGTCAGATTATTTATTTTCATGCCAGTCAAGGACAGATTATTTATTTTCAAGATGATCAAGGTCAGATTATTTATTTTCTTCTTCACTGAAAAAAACAAACAAACAAAAAACAAAAAAAAAAAAAAAAGTTCAAACGGGGACGGGGGGGGGGGGGGGGGATAAGTAGCAATAGTCAAGGACAGATTATTTATTTTCTTGCCGGTCGTGGAAAGACAGCCATTTATTTTCAACTATTTTTGAGGACAGATTATTTATTTCCAAAATCTGCCCCCCCCCCCTTCAGAATCAAATGGTCGTCCCTAATTATTAATAGGAAGACACAGTGGTACACTGGAGGTGGTGTTGGGGGGATGTGTCTTAAGGAAGTTCGGTCCTGAGCTTTTGAGCAGATTTTGGTCTGGACCTTTATTTATAAAATTCTGCATCATTTTTAAGTTCAAATATTAAATCTGGATTCTAAAATGCAAATTAAACTAGGAAAGATGAAAAATTAAAGAATTATAATATATCAGTGCTAATGCATTGTATCAATCGCTTCACGTGTCTGTCTGACATACTCTGAAAGATTTCCTGGGTTTTTTTTCTGAGCTTGCCGGAATTATCATGTACATGGTTAGCTGTAAGGAAAGCTAGGTTTCACCAGTTGATCTCTAAAATCTTGGCATAATATGACCCAAATTTTTCTTGTACTTTTAATCTTAGGTTAGACAATAAATTTAGAAATTCAGATTTCGGATCATGTCTATTTTTTAATGATAAAACGAAATTATTATCGTACAGTGTATCTTCAGTAGTTTTCCCAGAATGCCCGACCGTGAAGTCGAGCATGCGTATTCCAGAAATATAGACTAACGTAGTTGCTAGCGCTCGAGAGCGCTAGCAATTACGGAAGTGATGCAAAAACGACACCTAGCGTGTAACTCTCGAGTTCCGAGTGTTATAGAATTAAGGGAAAAGCAAGAGGTCTACGAAAAAGTTTGAGATTTTTAGAAAAAAAAAAAAGAAGAAGAAGTAGAAATTGATTCATTAGAATTTAATTCTGCTTAATTTTTTGGAGATGAGTGAGGGTAGTCGTCAATATTCCCTTTAAAGGATGTTATCACTGATACCAAGTAGCGTTTTAAAAATCGCTTAAACATTACAAGACATGTAAACCCCACCCCCACCCCCTACCCCTCATACATGGACATGCTTGCAGTTAAATCCGATAATATTAAGCTTTATAATTATGTGTTTTATTTCAATATTCTTATGCAATGATTATCATTTGCTAAGGAATTTAAGTGTGACTCTTTTCAATATTAATTCTTAAGAATGAAAATTATAACCCCTTTTTTCTTTTTTTCTTTTTTAATTTTCATTCTTTCATTTACTCTTGCGTCGCACTCCTGAGTTTATTTCTGGCCTTGACTATATATATATATATATATATATATATATATATATATATAGGTATATGAGGTTGTTTGTGGGCACCGACCTTCTAAACAGGTTTGTGGGATCTCGCATTTCTACATTGCATAGCTATGTCATATTCATGATTTAGGCGTTATATATGGTCATTATATAATATATAATATAATTTTTGAGATAAGATTAAAAATGTTGTATATCATTGTGGGTCATTATATTCATATATATAGAGCATTGTGGGATAAAGTATATACATCGCACAATGCTCTATATATATGAATATCATGACCCACAATATTATCATATGCTATACATATTATGTGCTGCATTTCACAATGTAAGACATAAGAATTAATGTTTGATATAAATATATATATGTATATTTACATATGTACAATATGGAATGACTCACTGCGATATACGATTTATGAGATTCTTAACAAGATATTTTAGGGATATCCTCTCTCTCTATATATATCCCACAATTTCTTACATACTCAAATATATATAGTGACAAAGATGATTTATCAAATAATGCCCACCCCACAATGTATTATTTATAATTTATTTATTCATTAAGCATTGTTAGATATTGAACGGCATATTTTATCTTTATGCCTACTTATCCCAGATTTTCTTATATACATGTATATAGTGAACCACATTTAAGCATTGAATTCTTATTTTTAAAAGTAAATATACAGATATAATCACTGCATTGATTCCATAATATCCAATCCGTAATGTATTTTTATTGATTCAACATATAGGATAGCAGAAGAAATATTACGAGATTTTACACTATATATTTTATGCAATCGTCTGTCCCACAATTCGTTATATACATATATATATATATACATATAGTGACCCACAAACAGCTATCATCACTACATTTATAACATAATGACCTTCCATTCGTGAATTATTCATTTAAACAATAAAGAGCTTATCAACCTTATATTATGAGATTTTAAAGACAATATCTTACGTATATGCTTACATATCCAAAAATTTGTTATAAACATATCTATATCATGACCCACAAACAGGTATAATCACTATATTTATCCCACAGCTCATATATACATAGATACATGTACCGTGACCCACAAACAGGTATAATCACTATATTTATCCCACAATTCATTATATACATATATACAGTGACCCACAATCAGGTACAATCACTACATTTATCCCCCAATTCATTATATACATATATACAGTGACCCACAATCAGGTATAATCACATGCAATATATATATCCCACAATTCGTATATACAATGACCCACAAACAGGTATAATCACTTCATCTATCCCATAAGTCAATCCCTTATCGTAATATATTTACTATTACCATAATCTATTTATTCAACATATAGCTTATCAGCCTAATATTAGAAATTCTCAACAAGATATTTCATCCCCGAGCCTACATATCCCACAGTTTCTATATACGCATAGATAGTGACACAAAATAGGTATAATTACTACCTTAGCCCGATAATGTCCATCTCATAATATTTTATTTATTTATTTAATATTATGACATTATTAAAAAGATTATTTTATGCATAACACCTACTTATCCAACAATTTCTTACATATACATGCAATGACCCACAAACTGGTGCATTCATTAGACTGATCCCATAATGTTCATCTTATCGTACTAATATTTTATTTATTTATTCAATATACAGCTAATAAACCTTATATTATAACACTCTTGCGTGTTACACTTTTTTTGCAATCGCCTACTTTTCAAACAATTCCTCATATACATGTAAATTCGTGTATATAGTGACCCACAAACAGGTATTAGCATGTACTATACATTGATCCCGTAATGTCCAACTCGAAAGTGTATAAATTATTTATTCATTATACAACTTTTCAGCCGAAATTATTAGATTCGTAACAAGATATTTTATCTAAACGCCTACTTATCCCAGAATTTCTTTTAAACGTAATTATTAATTAACCAAAAACAAGTATAATCATCGTTGATCCCTTAATGTTCAATCCATTACGTATTTTTTTCTTTATTCAATATACAGGTTATCAAATTAATACTATGAGATTTTCACAATATATTTTATGTAATCGCTTGTTTATCCAACAATTCGTAATATACATATAGTTACCCACAAACTGGTATGATTGCTACATTAATCACATAATGTCCATCCTAAAATGTATTATTTATTTATTCAACACAGAGCTTATCAACCTTATATTATGAGATTTT
Organism: Saccostrea echinata; assembly: GCF_033153115.1. Classification (NCBI taxonomy): domain Eukaryota; kingdom Metazoa; phylum Mollusca; class Bivalvia; order Ostreida; family Ostreidae; genus Saccostrea; species Saccostrea echinata. Next base: position 35,548,684 of record NW_026889782.1, on the reverse strand, counting down.
TAACAAAATATCTCATCTATATGTTTCGTATCCAATATTTTTTTATGCATATTTAAATATAGTGAACCACAGAGTGGCATATAATCACTTTATTTATCCCACAATACATTTATATATACATTTGTACAGTGACCCACAAACAGGTATAGTGACTATAGTTATCCCACAATTCGATATATACATATATACAGTGACCCAGAAACCGGTATAATCACTTCATTCATCCCATAATGTCCATCCCATACCATAATACCATTATAATATGATGATATTTTTATCAATGAAGAGAAAGGTTTAAAGCGTCAAGTGCCTGTGCATTGATCCTAATAATTTACAGGAAGGGGGTGCACCCTGTGAAAATGTTTACATAATGTACAGTAGTTAAGAAGATTTTAAAGATTGTATGAATTTTGATGGATATATGTCGACACAACAAACATTAAAAGGCTAATCTAAAACTGCAATATTCCAACTAGTATTATCTGCAGAACACACTCAACAAAATGTATTTGAAAGCAAATATATGTCTAATTTGACAAGAAATTTTACTCCCATTTCACAGAACTTGAATATTATTCAAATAGAATTACTAAAAGTTAAACATCTCATTTAATAAATATTCTTATTATGATCGACCTTCAGAATCCACCCATTTCAATTCAATTGACTGAGTATTAACAGAGAATATTTAAGAACCCGGGTTTTTAATTTGCCCGTACAGGTCCGACAGCACCAACCCATTTTACCAACACTCGAATTTTGACAATGGAAGGAAATTTTCAATAAAGAAATGATAAATTTTATACCGAACACATCTATCGTATTTTTTATCATAAACCGACAACGCAAATGGCGTGATATCTTACATGTACATTGTGAACAGAATACAATAAGTTTCATTTTGATAACTGGTCATCATGGTCATTATTTAGGGGATTATTATTGAAGAATGATTCAATTTGATCCTGAGAGAGGATTTTGGGGCGGGTCATGTCTTTTATTGTTTCCTCACAAACCAACCTAATTTGAATATATAATTAATTTTGTACGATATATACACACAGATTTGAAAAAAAAAAATGTTTCGTGATACATGTATGTTGATATTAAAACATATATATCATTTTTCATTCTTGTTCTATAAGTTAGAAAAGAATATCAAAAATTATAAGAGGTTTGGTATAAGTTTAGGAGTAAGGGTTTGAACGGAAACCCGCTGAGAAAATTGCGTTTAAAGAGGTTCGCTCCTCAGCTTTTGAGCATGTTTTTGGTTCTATCTCTATTTAAAAAAAAAATCTGCATAATATTTTAGTTCTTACAATAAATTTGAGTCTACAATGCCAATTAAACTATATTCAATTAAAATTCCGACTAAATTCCATACCAAAAGCATTAGAAAAATTTTCTGACGGAAGTGTTTTTTTTTTTTTTTTTTTTTTTTAATAGAAAAAAAATGATAGATTTTTATCTTTCGAAGTATTTACACCACTGTTAAATTTGAATTCCTATTTTTCCATGCAAGTTGCACACAGAGTTATTTTGTGCAGTGAAATGTTTTATGTTGGTCCCAAATGATTTATCAAAATATCTGCCATGAATTCTATTATCATCTTGTGACAAATATAGCAAATTTATTGTGAAAGTCCAGATAAAAAATAGCCTCACTTTATGCTAAAAATTGACACATTTTTAATTTTTTTTTTTTAAATTACATCATTAACCCCCACATTTAATTTTTTTTGTTAATATATAATATAATTTTAACCATTCTGCTGAAATTCAGCAAAATCTTTATATTCTAAAATGATTGACTGCTTGTTTAATGTTTAACGCCGAGTCGGCAATATTTCAGCCATATTTCGGTGGATAATTCTGTTTATATGATCGGGTTTTGAAAGTTTTGGTTTCTTTGGCGGCCCCCGATGAGCCTACTCTTTTTCGAAATCCAGAGAAAAGATCTTTTACGTGACAAGGGGCACCATTTAATGTCCTATCCGACGGACTTAAAAATACGTAAACTGTTAAAAAATGAATTGAGCTATGTATATTTCTCATCAAAATTGCTTGAATTACCTACTTCTAAATTTTCCTTTAAAAACCAGTTTCATGCAAATATTCTAAAATTGTATTAACATTTGTAAGAAAGTTCTTACATCATTCTCACATTAACTAAAAGTCTCCTTTGAATAGGCGAGAAATCGGAACATTCCAAAAGAATATGATTAATAGTTAGCGGACAGTCACAGGATATACATTCTGGCTCAAACCCTCGTTTTAATATTATAAGTATGCATGTTAATTTTTTGAATGACCAATACGTATTCTTGATATAATCACTTCGTCTTGACGTTTAAGGTTGAAGTCAAATGATTTATTAACTTTGTTTTCTATAGTATATTTTAAAATGATTTTATTGCTCGTTATTTTTTTAATGCCAGAAAAATGACATTTTCTGAATGCAGAAAGGTCAAATAATTGACTATGCAAAGTAATTTGAAACTTTTTCGTTGTCATAAATTTTAATGTGTTTATTCTGGATAAAATAAGACTGTATGATTTGTTTGGATAAGAAATATTGAAGGAAAACCTTCGAAAAATTGATATATTTGTCAGACATAATTACAGTGCAGAAAGGTCATATATAATGATCCAAAGTGCCAAAAAAGAGCACTAACACTCATTTTTTGTTTTCATTTTTAATCAAGCTCTATGTGTAGATTAAAAAAATATACTACTTAGTATTCTTAATGCTTTTTGTAACATGATCCAGTCTCCTAAATCGCAGTAATTATTGCGTTTAAACAAAAAAAAAAAGACTGCGTTTAATCGCAATGTTTATTGCTTTTAAATGCAAAGCACAACTCGTAAAAATGCATACGCCATATTAGTTTTCCTATCTCCGATATACGCAATGGGGTATACTTTTCGCATTTGTTACACCTGACTGCTTTCTTGTCAGGGGTATACCTGCGTGGAATGTACGACAAGTGTTCCTGTTGGTTATGTTACAACACCTTTGTTTACATTTTATTGCAGTTTACGTGTAGTAGTGTTTGTTTTGCACTGACCTGTGCAACCGATGTTAGTTTCTTTAGTAACTTTTTTTTTCTGCCGTGGAAGAAGCACAGTTACTTTTGTCGTTACCCGAGAGTTTTACAATAGCTATGTAGAATACAATTCGTCCGTCACCGATGAAAACTGATCACATTGAACTGTGACCAAGTTAACGGCTTATTTTGGGTCTGTACAGGTAACGGAAAATGCAAAGTAATATGGCAGACAAACCTAGATTTCTGCCTTTTACGAATCGTGTTCAGCTTTAACTTATAAACCATATCAAAAAAAAAAAAAAAAAAGGAATTTTCTGGATTGCCGTACTGGCCGGTTACATGTACCGACTGCGGTCCAAACGTACATTGTATCAGGATATATCAGTATATCATTACAACACTACATAAGCATCAAAACAATTCTTGAAAATTTACAAAACATTGACTTTTTATGAAATATTTGTAATGTGTAAGGATATTATTTCGAACAATGGGGGATGCAGTTGGGAACACATAATTTTGGCTTAAAGATTTTCAATCCTCATGCTTTTTCGGATACTTGCAGTTTCGGAACAAGATACAGATCATCGTGTAAGATCTCATGGACGGCAAAATCAGACTTCCGCGTATATTCCAAGTCATTAACATGTTTCTATTAATCGCATTTCAACATAATTTACTTTAAACATTTTAGCATAATGACAGTTTTTTCCTTTACATGTATATATATATATCAACGTATCTTTAAAAATATACATATTAGGGATGTTAATATACTCGGGTAGCCTAATAGAATAACCAGGGTCTTTAGTCAAGCGATAATCGAGTGCTCATTATAAAATAATTTTTGTCTTATCTGTTTATCTGTACTTTCTTGTCAAAATGCTTGTACACTCAATATTAAAAGCAAGCCACTGTCACACCTATAATTTATGCTTCTGTATATTAATTAAAATTAAAATCTCTACCGCATATCTTGTCTTTAAGTTCACTTTATCAAATACTAACTATTGCGTGTAATTCCTTCTCCAGATGCTAATACATGTATAAGTAATTGAACGATCAATCGTGTCTATAATTCCAACTCATTTATTGATCCGCTTGACAGTGGAACAGTTAGACTGTTCTTTTCATCAAAATTTAAGAAAAGCCTGTGATAAATCTTAATTATGCAAGATTTGTGTGAACAAATGTGTTAAATTAATTCCATGGTGGAATTTGATGTTCACCATGGAATTAATTTAATTAGACATTAAGTATGTAATCATTCTAGTTAAAAATAATTCGGTTCGCAAATCAAAGGGTCTAAGCTTTGATAACAACCGAAGATAAAAAAAAAAAGCGATTTATAAATGAATTTAGATTACAATAGCACATTTTTAACGAGTAACCGAGTAAAAAATATTTAGTCGATAGTCTTTATGACCGAAAGATAGTCGAGTACTCGATGACATCCCTAGTACATATAATAAACTAATTATGTTCTATCTTTATGTAGTCTACCAACTTATGTTCCAAGTTTTATTAAAACTAGCTGCAGATCAGTAGCTCGCTGCTCTGAAAAAAATTGTGATAGATGACCAGAGAGCTGCAGTGCCACCCATAGAAAAAACTGTATATTTATTGCGCACAAAAAGTTGTGCTCAATTTTGGATTAATTTCTCCAAATTCTTACCTCAACTGCAGAAAAGCTCGATATTAAATTATTCCTTTGATTTCTATCAACTACTCTCATATTTGATATCTGCACGAAGCGCGTTGGATTGAATTATCTTGCCGTCCAAAATGGTACATAGGCAAAATTTTCGACGGTTTCAATTTCAGACCCAGGAGGGATATTTACAATGGCTATAAGGAATGTTTTGTTGTTGAAATAGTAAAAGAATATGTTAGAAACACATGGTTAGTAATATTTTGAGATGGCACTTTGAAAAACACGGAGAAATTAATCGAGAAAAAGCGTAATTTTCTGTGCGCAATAAATATACACTTTTTTCAATGGGTGGCACTGTAGCTTTCCGGTCTGTCAATATTTTTTTTTTTTCCGGAGGGCTACAGTTCTGCAGCTATATTAAAACTGGACGAAAAGTGTAGAAAAACGTAGCACTTCGAAAATATATTTACAGACAAAAAGACAAACAAAAGAACGGCTATCCCAGATCTAAATCACATAAGCTAAACATATGCAATATTTCTTCATTGAATATTAATACAGTAGTCAATGAAGACCTATCATTAAGAACATTTTATATCGAGTAAAGTTTCCAGTTTAATTTTATTGCCGAATATGAAAAGTATAGAACACCGGAAAATAAAAGTTCAAGATTTTCAATAATATCGGAAATGAAATGCAGCCCGTGAGACACAGTTAAATTATTTTAACTACATAATTTATTTACCTTTTTCGTGGTCTATTAACCTTTTCTTAAGAATCCGGGATCGTTTCCCATAAGTTCCCCTTTGTATTACATGGCGCGTTCGGTACAGTGTAGTTATTTTCACTATGTGAAACCAACATTATTTTCACAATGTGAAAGGTTCCTTCTGAGGGTTCCAAAAAATCACTCTCATTCAATAAATGTTACAGTATTTCACTGTTGAAAATATAACAAACTATATTATTATTTAAATATTCTATGTTGCTGTAACTCTAACTTAAATATGAGGTACACTACTATTAATGTTTATTAATCAAGTTATTATTGTTTTAATCCTTTACAGAAATGGGTAAATAATGATAAAATTAATCTATGATTACCAAAATCAAGATTCAATGAATTTACTCCACATATCTTTACATAAGTGTTGAAAAGGGGGGCATTCCCTACATGAAATTCTGTTTCTTGTATTTAGTGAATTGACGGTGCTTAAAAAGTCTATAATATGTATTTCGTGACGCGTTTCTGTAATTGAAGGTATGCAGCTCATAAAAAAAAATTGGAATGGACGAGTACGATATATCCTTTTTTCAGATCATTTTTCCATTACAAACCTGCCGAAGACGCAGTCATTAAGTGGAAGGGGTGGGGTGGGGGTGTCAACTGAGTTAAATATTTGAGAAGCAAATAAAGTAACAGTTTGTTTTACAATTTGAAACCTACTACGAGCATTTCCTAGTTAACATGTTACTATATCTTCTTTTGTACAACTCTACCCGAAATGTAGGTGTGGGCACAAAAATTCCTTGTCCTCTCAAAAAAAAAAAAAAAAAAAAAAAAAAAAAAAAAAAAAAAAAAGATAGGACACTAACCTCAGCCGCCCTTCCCCCGTGATTACGCTTATGCTTGCAGCTAAGTAAGTTTTGTAACTTTATATTTCCTGATAATTGTTTAATGATATAATTTTACAGTAGTGAATTGCTGTGTAAATACATTGCTTAATGTTTGTTTGTTAATTTGTATCGCTTCCCAACTTCTAGTTATTCACAGTGGGGGCCGTCTGGTAGGGGGAGTTTGGTAGCCAGCATCTCTATTAATCCGCAGTATATAACAGTCATTGAGGGGATGACCAGTATAAAAAGGGTTCAATTGGTTAATTGCTCTGTAGACGTGTTGATTATTTTGAAGATGTCGGAGGCACAAATAAGACGGGCTAGAGAGGATTTGGTAATTAAACATTTATTATAGTTTGGTTAGGATTTACCAAGTGGCACCTGATATTTCACCGAAATCCTTGGTAAAATTATTGCACACCAAGGGCTTTTGGAGAAATTATTTGTGATAGCCTAAATTATTAAATGGCTATTACTTCTCTTATTTCTGGGAATTAACACCAGCACCAATTTTACACCGAAATATTTACCAAAGTGTTGTGTATTGGTGACTTGGTTAATTTTGGTAAACACCGAGTCGCACCGAAATATTTACCAAGGTGTAGCTCTGGTGATTGATTAATTAGGGAATTGAATAAAAAATAAAATATTCATTGGTAATAACATATAACTTTGGAAATTATTAGGTAAGTGAGGTGAATAAAAAAAGTTGGGGTGAATTAATCTCATTATGTTCATAAGTTTCTTTATTTTCTTTAAACTGTAAATAAATGGTAGAATAAAATTGGTTTTATTTCTTAAAGAAAAGTAAAGGTTTATCTATTAATACAAGGATTACTTTATCAAATTCATACATTGGGATTTATATCTTGGGATTTACTAGTGCAGTGGATTATAGTTTGCGTTACAGTGTGTGATTCAGTATGGAGTATTAAATAATTTTCACAATAAAAACCACGTTCCCTATAAAAATTGTGTTGACGAGTTCCACTCGCGTCAAAGTGTAAACAGGATATTTTATAAATATTGTTGCGTATGCATACACGTTTTATTTCTGCTTAAGACGGGTTCAGTTATTTAAACAAATTTTATTAATAACTGAATATACAAATAAGTGTATCTTCATTTTCAAACTTCAGAATAGTGTCATCTTGACATATTATATTTAGTGTTTGTGCATCAGATTCCCAAACCTAAAAATATCTTCAGAAACTTTTATGTTATTCGTATGCTCTGTAGGGCTACTTGTTGATATGAAAGTTCAGATCAAAAGATTACGCTCCCAGAGAGGGAATTGATCCATTGAAGCTTCTTAATGAAGCGTGAACCCTCCTGAAATTACCTACATCTGATACAGAATTAGTGGTGTTCAACAATAATTCTGTTGGATAACGTTTTAACTTGAAATACAAGGCAACTTTCAAACACTTACACACTATAAAATGTGTATACATATTATTGACGTGTGATTCATACAGACTTGTTAAGTAGGCATATTTCAATAAGCTACTGTTAAGTTCATAAATCAAATTTTCTCGGTGTACATCAATGCATGTGAGTATACACGAAAATCGTATTCAAATCGAGAATCAAGTATTAAGATTTCATGAGATTGCATGTTCACTAAATGACAAATCTTTTTTTTTTTTTTTTTTTTTTCAAGCACAAGTGTCATTTTTAACTCCTTGGAAACAGCTGCAATAAAAATGCCATATTGCATGTAAAACGTGTATTCGGGTTGTTCCTATGAGGATGATTAACATGATTAAGAGATATAGATTCTTTAAAAAAAAAAATAAAAGAATCTCTCTTTCTCCGACCCCAGGAAAACATTCTTTAAAACGATATTTTTGGTGATAAAATATGTAGAAGTTCGCTGCACTTACATTGTATTATCACATTATGACTATGTGCCGATATGTATGCATGGACCATTCCATCGTCCATTCTTCATAAAGGGAAAAAAGTATCAATTTGTCGTCGGTGTTAATTTGTATCAATGAACGACATGTACAGTAAGGGTAGCCAGGTACATATTATCGCCGGCGAAAAAAATGTACAGGGTGGCGATATTCACTGTCAGATGCATCCCAAGAAATTCCGTGCCAATTTAGCTTTGAGCTGAACTCCATAAAAGTGCTTCCGGTACTCCCCTAAGAATGATTCGAGAAAAATGATTGCAGCTAGAAGCTTGGAAAAAATAAAAAATAAAAATAAACTTTTTCACAAATATTTCCTTCGAATGTCATTTATAGCATTCATTTCCTTTATTAAATATGGTCAATTATTTTTTTACCATGCGTTCTTCTTTTCTTACATGTGGAATGTATTTCAATTTTATGCAGAATTAATTAAATTAATCTTGGAACATAGCAATTTTTTATTCAAGCCCCAAAATATTTCTGAATCTAAGGAGAATCCATAGTGTGCAAGTCCTGCTAAAACACCGCAAGTTACATGTACCCTACCCTGCATATTTCACTTACCCCTTCAGAAGATCTAGAAGGGAAATGTGGCCTATTCACACCTTTTCTACTACGCATTTAAAGACACATTTCTCAATATTTTTTTTCACAGACACTGTCCTTTCCATCTATGCCCTTAAATCAGCCCATTCCACCCCGTATACATTTCCAGACATTTGTATGGGATAATTGGTATTACTTGCATGGTCAATGTAATGGGCTGTCTATAACATCAAATTAAGGGTTACAGTTTCGAACATTTATTTTCTTTTTTTTATTTTACTTTGTTTATTGTTTACTCGTTTATGTTTATTTTATAATTTTACTCAGTATTATTATTGAGCACGAAGGATATTGAAATCATTACCTCCCCCACCTCCTCCAAAAAATGTTGAAAGGCCTCATATTGTTCTCTGAGAATAAAGTTTTAAAGCTTTAATTTGAAATTTGTAAAAGTTTTGCATCCTTTCCTCAAAACTGCTGACATCATTTGCCTCGCACCACTCTCATGGGTAATATAAAGATTAGCGATAATTGCACTTCGATTCAGTTCAGTCTAAAGCTACACCGGAGAAAATCCACAGAATTTCTTCCCTCAGATCAGCAATCACGATCCACACTCACTAGCGGCCGACATCGGCATTATCCAGTACTACATATATATGATTGTGGGTCACGTGAAAATGCAATAGTCGGGCAGTAAGTTATTGGATGCAAGTGAAAAGAAAAAGCATGCGTATTTCAGAATTTTAAAAGATTTTGAAAGAGTTATTCTATGAAAAACTTTGATAACCTACTGTAGCCCCACCCTTCTCCCAGAGGGGCATGATCTAAAAGAACTGAATTACACTTTATAAGAAAGCTTTCATATGAATTTTGACTCTTCTTACAAAGTGGTTCTTGAGAAAAAAATTTTAAAAGATGTCACTAAATTTCCACTAATTCATAACTATACTTCCCTTGAAAGAGGGCATGGTCCTTCATTTGAAAAAACTTGAATTTCTTTTATCCACGGATGCTTTGTGGCAAGTTTGGTTGAAATTGGCCCAGAAGTAGATCTACTTATAATAAGAAGAAGCTGAAAATGTGAAAAGTTTACAGAATGATGACAGACAAAATGTGATCAGAAAAGCTAACGAGCTTTCAGCTCAGTTGAGCAAAAAATGTTAACCCCAACACCAATTATATCGGCACATGAATAAGAATCACGCAAAAAATAATTTCCAATAATCATTACTACTGAAAAAAAATCTATTTCCAAGTATATATAACGAGGAAAAAGGATAGACTGATTTATCAGATATCTCAAGAAATACGGTATCTTGACATATCATAGTGATGTACACCAATCCTGGACACAATTTTCTGACCAAAACTTTTTTCCTACATTATTGCGAGTTATGCTAAATAAATACAGCTTGTTTACTTATTTATCTGCCTTACACTTTGCCTATCCTTCTGTGTGTGTGTGTGTGTGTGTGTGTGTGTGTCAATCTCTCTCTCTCTCTCTCTCTCTTCATGACCTTTGTAAATACTCTTTAACACAATATATCGGCGACAAAGTGTGCATATGTTCACAGTACATGTTGTCACCGACGACAGAATGTGCTCGACACATTCCGGCCCAAACGTTTCAAAGGTCGACTTTAAATTCAAAGTAATACGAAATTGACCAAGCTGTTAGAATAATTTGACTGTATTGAATATTGATTTTATGTTCTCTTTTTTAATTGAATTGTATTCTTACCAATAAAAAGTGTTTGTGATTTGTACAGTTAATGTTACATTGACGTTGAATAATATGCTGTTGGGGAGTAATCAGGACAAGCTAATTCAGAGAATCTGTGTCCCCTGCTTAAGGGAAAAAAAGAAGAAGAGCATGCAGTGATGGGGGGGGGCGGGTCCGAGGGGGGACACTTTAAGAAGGGCGGGCGGAGCCATGGGGAGTTAAGGTATAAAATTTAATTGCAAAAACAGCTTCTTTGGATATAGCCCGGAAATGAAAGTTTCACACACACACAGAATGTATGAATTTACGACTTTGACCTTTGACCTTTTGACCTCAAAATCAATAGGGGTCTTTCTTAAGCCATAGGGAGTTGTGGTATAAATTTTCTCTCTTCTTCCTTACTGGAAAATTAAATTTGTATCAAAACCAAGGGGGGGGGGGGGGGAATGGTGTAAATATTCCAAAATAAATATTTTCTCTCCATTCATTTACAAGAACATTTATTTCTTTTCTCAGACTTTGAATTTTGGAATTTGATCAGTTGGTATGTTGTAAGTAGTTAGTATTTTTATTATATGATTGAATAATTCCCATCTCTCTGATTGGCTGAGATCCAATAATGTTAGAAAAATACTGTTATATTGACCTGCACGTGACCTTCCAGGTCAATATAAGGAATTATTTATTCTTCATTGGACCAATAGATAGGGAAATTCCAAATTGATGCAAATAGTTTTGGAAAGTTATTTCACTTGCACCTGACTTCCACTCATATGAACAAAACATTAACAGGTCGAGGAATCTACCATATATGGATATTGTCGTCATTGCGCACAGAGGTGCTTACAGCGAGCAATCGTCCAATCCAATGAATGAGCCGAAAAGCATGATGGTCTACTACTGTTTATATTTTGCTACAAACACGTGGGTCAGTCAAATTTAGGACGCGATTTCAAATGACTGCGGGAAAGTCAACTAATAATTATTTTTAATGTTTTTGTGAAAAACACGAAGAATAGGTTCTAATTAAGATTTTCCATGCTCACATTAACAAACAAAGTCAATTTTCCGTGTTAAATAGTAGATTGAAATACCGCTCACAAAGTCTTCACAAGTAAATAAGAGTTTTTATAACTTGATATTCGTAAATTTGCCATGCTACTGGTGTTATTCGTTGTTACTTTGTTATTTGTTTACTAGAAATTAAAAGTTAATTCAGTTATTCAGTTATAAAAAAAAATATAAGTCTATTGCTGTACGTTTTTTTTAATTCTCATGTACATTGATCATAGAACGTGTATATTGAGTAGCATACATGTATATATCGAAGTTGTATACGTAGTAAACAATGACAATACGTGAGTACACCTCAGAGTCGATTTGTTTTGGACCAGAGGATAGTCAAGTGAAATTTATACTGACTGATAGTACAGCACGGGAAAAACTGCCAGGCTATTGTCAACAAACGGACTTATACAATGGAGTAGAGAAAACCCAGATTTTACCGTTGTAAAACATTTGTATGTAAATGTGAGTATGGAACTAGTAGATAATGATGTACATATTATATTACATGTAAGTGTGTAAAATTCTTGGAAAAATGCATCATGTCTTTCCGAGAGCGATTTCAAAAACTGGCCTTTACGAAACGTACATGTATTTTTTTTTTGTAGTAACCCATAATGCAACTCATTTAGCTGATTGGTCAGTTTGCCAGTCAGTTGGGTGCCTCATTTAGCATGTAAATTTATCCTGACGTCACAGAAATAGTTTCCTCGACCTGATTAAGGCACATAGATTATTGGGTGAGGGGTGGGAGTGAGGGCTGCAGGTGGCCTGCCCCTCTCCCCACCTTTTGAGAATGTAAATTTTTAATTTAAATCTTAAGGATGAAAAATTGCAATGAAAGCTCCCCTCTCCCCTCGTTTATGGACCTTTACATCCCACCAAATAAAATTTTGAGTTGAGAGAATTCTTTTTCTTTTTTTTTTTTTTTTGGGGGGGGGGGGGGGGGGCTAGTCAAAGATTTGTTTTCAGGTAAGTTGCCATTTTTTTTCTTTTAATACCCCCTTTTTCAAAATCAATCCTATATATGTACTTGACATTTATTTTTTCTACATTGCACCTAAACTAGAATTAAAAATTCCAAAATAATACATTTGGTTGTTTTTTAACCCCGTTTCTCTCATTATGTTTGGCTAGTACTTCAGTAGATGTGAACAAGTAAGATGGCATGGATTGCTTAATAAGTGTGTGTCATTTAATCATTGAATCATATAATAAAGCAATTATTTTTTTCGGTCAATACGATGATTTAGACACCTTCGAAGTACAATATTCACCTCGCCCTTATTGTCAGGCCTTTGTTTTTATACTTACTACGGATAACTCTTTTCTACAAGGTCCCTAAAAGTTAATGTAATTTTTCTTTTAAGTTATCTTATTTTTTGAAACCGATCTATGAACTGCCGGTCAATAAACTGTGATCTATTGGACCAACTGTCGGTCAATAGACTGCGATCTATTGGACCGCAAAGAATTTCGGAAAAACCGATCTGGTTTTCGAATTTATATGTAACATTGCGCAGACGTCAATGGTAAACAATAATTTGAAACAATGCTATAAATAATGAAAATGGAATTAGGTAACAAAATAATAATTTAATGCCTGAGCAATTAATAGACGAGAATATTTTTCCCGAGGTGCAGGGAGCAGCTCAGTGTATTCTATTGCCCTCGGCTGTTGGCCTCGGGCAATAGAACACACTGAGGCAGAGCTGCTCCGTGCACCTCGGGAAAAATATTCTGGTCTATTGACTGCTCAGGCATTAAGGTAGATCGCGGGTTTACTGTGTCTGAAAACATACGCTGAAAATTTGTCAGCTAAATCCTTTCGTTTCAAATTTTTCTTTCTGAAATTTTTTTGAGATTCGTCTGCGTGGTTATGTTGTTATTACTCAACACAAAAAATGTGGAGTAAATTTAGAATCGATCTATTAAAAAAAAAATTAATGTGTACTCTAGCTCAATTTCTCGAAAAAGAACTTTAAAGTTTTACAATTTTCCATCAAACATTGTATTTTCATCACGACGTTATATTACGTTAGTGCGACATCATTATTTTCGTATACCTGCGTGACCAGAAAAAAATATTAATTAATCAACAATTCACTCAAAATAAAGCATGTTATCCGTAAATTCAATTTTTATTGATTGATGATAATGTTCATGTAAAAGTTGCCATACTTTACCCACAGCGTGGCACTATTTCAATGAAACACAGGAGAGAAGTCATATGATTTTTTTCCCTCAATAAACTCAAGCAATGCGGAAAAATTCTACAAAAAAGGACGTCTTATCCAAGGGGAAATTTGGCCAATTTTGATCAGTTTAGCATGTTTGTTTTCAGCTTATGACTTCTAAATAAATCAAGTATTACAGTGGCGGATCCAGAAATTACAGAATGAGAGGGACAACTCTTGCCTTGACCCCACCCACCCACACACACAACACTATCAGCAGGTCTACATGTAATGCGAATCACTATTGGATGACATACAAGAATAGATGGCAATTTAGAACGTACATATATTTTATTTCATGATGTTAACTACTTTTATTTCTTTTTTAGAATCGATTTCTACATATGATTAAAAACAAAATCACCTCAAAACTATATTGATGAAGCCTCCCTTGTTGAGAATTATCTAATTCATCACTGACACCCCCCCCCCCCCACATGTAGATATGATCATACTACTTTTTTTTCACATAACTGTGCATGGCTAAGACAATAGTGTTGATCTTTAAAAATCAAATTCCAGATATTACAAATTCCAAGTGTGCATTTCATCAAGATAATAACTTTGTAATAATGATTTAGAGATATGTAACCTTATGTGTAAAACAAATTAATATCTAGTCACGTAAAGTAGCATGTAGACTAAAACAAAACAAAACAAATTTTACAAAAGTACCGAATAAATCATCAAATAGGAGGGTAGGCGCTTGACACTCCGGCGCTGGATCAGCCTTTGTATTGTATCAACATAATGACATCTTAGAAGGGTACATATACATATATCATGTGAAGGACTACATGTAAAAGACTGCCTTGACCTCAACATTGCTGACACGCCATTCCGGGGGTAAGGGGGGGGGGGGTGTTGTTCAAGCTTCCACTTTGGGAATTTTAATCTGTATTAAACTGATCTGAAATAAACTAAATCAAATAACATAATTCACGAAACTGTGCCAGTTTGGTGTTGATGTCAAAGCAACAGCCCTTTGCCATTTGTGTTCCTGTGGACACGGAATTCGTTTTGTCGCACTTACTGATATTCTATATAGAGAATGGATGCCAATCCGTATTTTATTTTCACCAGTGCAAGAAAAGAGATGTAAAGGTTAATTGAAAAATACACACTCTTTCAATCCCTCTGCAACAATTTCAATTCAACTGCTCGCCTCCCTGCCTCCCATGAATTTTCGTCCATGCAGTATTTTGCAAGTGCGGGGGCATCTTCCGACTTTTCTTTGTGTTGTGTTTTTTGTTTTAAAAACCAAGTTATTCAAGCTTGCTATTCTTTCCTGTTACACAAACTTTCCTTTATGTTCATTGCGAAAAGGTTTTGATGGTTTGTTGATTGTGACGCAATTTTCTTTTTAAAAATGATGTATTTTTTTAATTCCGCAAAAATAAATTGAATGACAATTATATATGCAAAGAATGAGGAATTATTGCGTTTTACTTTGATAAACAGAATTAGTTTTAGCCCCTGAATTTTCCAACATAAAGAACACTCTTATTTTAGTTAATGATCCATCCTTTAGCTATAATTATAAATGAATAAATATTTTTACAGACTACACAAGCTTTACTGTATGTTTCATATAATACCGTATACTGCTGAAGATATTTTTTGCTTGTTTGTAGTTTGATACGAAAACGCGATAGGCTTTCTACGTCGAATCCTATTGTGACGTCAGCAAACCCGCGATCTACCTTAAATAATTGTATAGCATAGGCGTCAAAAGAAAATTAAAGTGAGGGGCAAATTGAAAGTGTGGGGGGGGGGGGGCTAAATCTTAAAAAAAATGTAAGCCCCAATTTTAACGCCTATATTATGTATATCTTAGCAAAAAAGTGGGAGGTTAAGCCCCCCTAGCCTCCCCCCCCCCGGTTCCGACGCCTATTTATAATGTGGACCGAGGCACTTCCTGGTATCGAAGATGTCGAGTGTCATCCCTTGTTTTTTATGTACATTGAAATATGATTTTAAAAAAACTGTGGATTTCAGTGATTTCCGATTTTTAATATAATTAGTGAATTTAAACGCTCAATACACAAAATACACTATCCCGAAACAAAGCCTGTTTGACTAGAAGCAATGTATCTCTATAATATAAGTTACTAAGCAAAATGATCGAGTGCGAGAAGTTTCTTGGTGCAAAACTTTCCATTGATTAAGAACCGCTGTGTTTATGTCTTACAAAAAAATATCTGGTCAGATGCTGAAGACTTGTAAGTGGCAGATCAACATGCGTATATATTTCTTAATCCAACATCATGACCCACCCTTTTATTTTAAGATAAATTTTAGAGACATTTTATGTCATTAATTGATCTATTTTTAATTAGCTAGTTTATATAATTCAATATTTAGGTACAATGTATGTATGATATAATTGTGGGTCATTAATTTGTATATATATAATGTTGCGGGATCAATGTACAGTACAAGTATATTGTTGTGGGATAGTATATAAGTATAAAGATATACATATATATCCAAAAAAGTAAAAGAACATTGTTGGATATATACTGGGTTTAGGCAGTTTAAGCTTTATAAACCGCGAAGTGGTCACCTTTTCAAACCTTCAGGGACCATTCAATCGACTGAATGGCAGAGGTTCATCCCGTGGGAGGATGAAAGCAAATACTCGAGACTATTTAGCGAGTAAAATGGTTAGTGATTGTCCTATTTTGAATTAATTGTTTTATTCAATACGTTTTAGACGTAATTTTTTTTTGTTCCCAAATCTTTTATCTCTTTCTCTCACATAAATATGTTAATATTATAAACACATATATTACATAAATATATCTATATATTTATATCAAGGTTCTACATGTACATGTAATGCATGTATCGGATAATTATGGGTCATTTATATGTACATATATATAGATATAGAATATTGCGGGATCAAATAACAGGCAACTATACATCATTCTGGGTCAATATATTGAAATAAAGAACATCGTGGGATATGTACAGTTGTACTTGTCTATCTATAAAATATTAAAATCACTGTTGATTTGATTACACTTCCCTAAAATCTTACCGAGTAATAATTTTTTTCTGAATAATCCTTGAGTTGTGAATGATTTTCTGCGACTTCATACTGACATATTCCTTTATTACTTAAACTTCACGGTTCACATCAGGGTAACGCGCCTTCTTTATAGTAACATTTTAAAGTCATTATATCTTATAAAATGATATACTTGAAGCTTTCTTTCATATCTGAATAATTATATAGACTTTAGGAAGAACACAACTATAGTACGATTAAAACTTATAAAATTATTTAACCTTATTTTTTTCTAGATTTATACAATGCATTACATTAAAAGCAAAAGCTCATGCATGGCATGACATACATGTAAATAAATAATGCATTACAATCTGATAATGATTCACTGCAATTAGGCTATAAAATCTAGCTGCTTCCCATAATCCCTCCAATACTCATGGGGAAGTATATAAAAAATTGTGGGTCACGCGCGAAATTCTGCCAATCCACAGAGTGGTAAGATTTCATATATATATAATTGCATTGTGGGTCATTTTTTGAGTGTGTAATTATGGGTCAAAAAATTTTTTTTCGTAAAAAATGAAAATAGTAACTATATTATTGTCATAAACAAATTTTTTGGCACATGGTTTGTGGGTCAATATATAATGACCCATAAACCATCCATGATACCCACAACGTGAGTGAAAAAGACACAAAATATCCCACAATCCGCATGGCACAAAACTATATATATATATATATATATATATATATATATATATATATATATATATATATTATTTATTTATTTATTTATTTATTTATCAAGCTGCTATTATTTTAATTGAACAAACGGAAGCTTAACTTCTAAAATTAAAGACTTTTTAAAAATTTCTTGATATCTTATCTAACAGTCATAGTTTGATAATTGCCACTTGTAGTACGTAGCTTTTGACGTCTAAATATTGCATGGGTTGTACAACCATTCATCAAACGGTCAATTGTTTTTCTCCAACACTGTAATCTGAAATGAAGTGCACAGTCCCCGTCCCCAAAGTAATCAATATTATACATGTAGCGAACTCATAACAAATGGAAAATATTTTTTGTACAGTTTTAAATAATCACATTTCTGTCTTTACTTATATTTTTAAAACTAGTTTATCATTCTAAATATTATATTTACTACCGCATGCATTAATTTTCACCATTCCGCAGACACAATTTAATGAACATTCCATGTCCACGCAGAGGGGGAAGGCGGCCGAGGCGGGGTGGGGGTGGTTTACATGTCAAGATTATAATGCATCATAGGCGTCGGAAGCATATTGAAATTGGGGGAGGGGCTATTTGAAAGAGGGGGGGGGGCTAAGCCAACGAAAAAAAGGTAAGCCCCAATTTTCAATGCATATATCATGTCTATCTTTGCCAAAAAAGTGGGGGGGGGGGGGGGCTAAGCCCCCCTGCCCCCCCCCCCAGTTCCGACGCCTATGTAATGTTTAAGCGATTTTAAAACGCTATTTGGTATCAGTGATAACATCCTATAAAGGGAATATTGACGACTACCTTCACTCATCTCGAAAATCTGAAGCAGAATAAAATTCTAATGAATCAATTTCGACTTATTTATTAAAATTTTCCCGAATTTTTTCGTAGACCTCAATTCTATAACACTCGCAACTCGAGAGTTACACGCTAGGTGTCGTTTTTGCATCACTTCCGTAATTTATACTTTAACATTTCCAAATCTTGTAGCATCTTTCACGTTTGACGATGAATACTCGGATTATCATGGAATGCCTGGGCAATTAAATAGCACGATTAAAGACAAAAATATCTACCGAAACAAGATATCATGACACATTTTGGTGACATGTAGTAGGTAAATGATATTTCGGGCCCGATACCCAAGAGGGGTCCAGTGTAAACAAATGGAAGTGACTTACCTTCTCTATTTTATAATACCGCGGGTATGATTTTTTAGTAAAACGTTAAATCTGCGTTATTTTTTGGATTTTTCATATGGAATACATTGTAAATGTGTACTAAAAGAATAGTTTATGAAAAAAAGACATAAACATATTTTTTGCCCCGGGGGGGGGGGGGGGGGGTCCTGTCCACAAGTACCTGTGCTAGGAATTAGAGAAACCTGACTCGGAAATGACTGTAATTTTACAATAATTACGCCCATGTATTACAATACCTTAATGTTTAAATAATGAAATAAATTCCTTAAAAAATGAAAATGAATTTCAATGATACTTGCCTTTTAAATTCTATCGGGAATTAAAAAAAAAATCCGCATTTTTAAAGATAAATGCTTGAATTTTTAAGAACAAACGGAATGGCATACAAGGTCATGTCATGTGGCATACATATGTACAAGGTCATGTCATAAATGAAAATCTTTATTTTTTCATGATGATGATACATATTTTGTATCATTTTATCGATCCTTAATAATTTAGTAGTCCATCCTATACACAGTTACATCTGTACATAGGTATACAAGTACAAAAAAATGTAACAAATTCTCGTGACCTTCAAGGTCAATATAAGGAATTATTTATTCTACATTGGACGAAAAATAGATAGGGAAATTCCAAATTGATGCAAATAGTTTTGGAAAGTTATTTCACTTGCACCTGACTTCCACTCATATGAACAAAACATTAAGGCACATAGATTATTCGGTGATGGGTGGGGGTGGGGGGTTGCAGGTGGCCTGTGACGGTCTCACAAGTGATTGCCAAGCTACGGTTACGGCCGATTAAGATATATTAAAACATTAAGGCACAGGCATTAAATAATTGTATAACATAGGCGTCAAAAGCAAATTATACTGAGGGGCTAATTGAAAGTGAGGAGGGGGGGGGGCTAAATCTTAAAAAAAAAAAAAAATGTAAGCCCCAATTTTAATGCCTATATTATGTATATCTTAGCAAAAAATTGGGGTTATTTATAGTGTGGACCGAGGCACTTCCTGGTATCGAAGATGTCGAGTGTCATCCCTTTTTTTATGTACATTGAAATATGATTTGTTTAAAAAAAAACCCTGGATTTCAGTGATTTCCGATTTGTAATATAATTAGTGAATTTAAACACTCAATACACAAAATACACTATCCCGTATATATATGCGTATATATTTCTTACTCCAACATCATGACCCACCCTTTTATTTTAAAATAAATTTTAGAGACATTTTATATTATTAATGATCTATTTTTTAATTAGTTTATACAACTCAATATTTAGGTATGTGTGATATAATTGTTGGTCATTAATTTGTATATATATATATATATATATATATATATATATATATATATATATATATATATATATATATATATATATATATATATATATATATATATATATATATATATATATAATGTTGCGGGATTAATGCACAGTCCGAGTATATTGTTGTGGGATAGTATATAAGTATAAAGATATACGTATATATATCCTAAAAATTAAAAGAACATTGTTGGATATATACTTGGCTATACTTACCTTGTCATTGGTCATTTGCAAAATTATTTTGCTAAAAAACATTCTGATTGTTCACACAAGTACTCTGAAGTTGACATTAAAAAGATGCTTGAGTTTCTGATTGACAATATCTATGTGGTTTTTGGAGACCAGGTCTTCCAACAATCTATTGGAATTCCCATGGGTACAAATTGCGCCCCGTTATTAGCAGACCTTTTTCTGTATTCATATGAAGCAGAATTTGTCCAAAATCTTGTACGTGAAAAGAAGAAAACACTTGCTGTGGCCTTCAACTCGACATTTACATATATCGACGACGTATTGTCAATTAACAATTGCTATTTCCATTCTTATGTCGATACGATATATCCTTGTGAACTTGAGATAAAAGATACCACGGAGTCTGACACATCTGTTTCATATTGGGATATTTTACTTGAAAAAGACGTTAATGGTAATCTAACAACCAAGCTTTATGATAAACGTGATGACTTTAACTTTTCAATCGTCAACTTCCCTTACTTATGCAGCAATATACCTCCATCACCTGCATACGGGGTATATATCTCTCAGTTGATTCGATACGCAAGAGCATGCTCTACGTATGTACAATTTCTAAAACGAGGTAAATTATTGACAAATAAGTTGATGAAACAAGAATATCAGCTGTCTCGTTTAAAGTCATTATTTCGTAAGTTCTACGGTCGATACAATGACCTTGTCAGCAAATAAAATTTATCATTGAGTCAAATGCTGACTGACGTTTTTCACACTAATTGTTAGGCCATTATTTACACACTGAATTGTCGACGGATTTTTCCGTTATTTCCCGATCATGACAAGGAGTACACGGCGAGTGTGACCGGTCGGCAGGGGATGCTCACTCCTCCATGGCACCTGATCCCACCTCTGATGTTTGGAGGTCCGTGTTTGCTCTGCTCCTATTTTGTATTGATTAATGGACTTTTGAGCTTGAATACTGTTCGTTATCTCCATATATTTCATTTAGGCAGGTTACGCTTTATAAACCGCGAAGTGGTCACCTTTTCAAACCTTCAGGGACCATTCAATTGACTGAATGGCAGAGGTTCATCCTGTGGGAGGATGAAAGCAAATACTCGAGACTATTTAGCGGATAAAATTGTTAGAGATTGTCCTATTTTGAATTACTTGTTTTATTTAATACGTTTTTGACGTAAATTTTTTTTGTTCCCAAATCTTTTATCTCTTTCTCTCATATAAATGTGTTAATATTATAAACAGATATATTACAAAAATATATCTATATATCTATATCAAGGTTCTACATGTAATGCATGTATCGGATAATTATGGGTCATTTATATGTACATATATATAGATATAGAATATTACGGGATCAAAGTACAGGCAACTATACATCATTCTGGGTCATTATATTGATATAAAGAACACCGTGGGATATGTACAATTGTACTTGTCTATCTATAAAATGTTGAAATCACTGTTGATTTGATTACAGTTCCCTAAAATATTAACGCGTGATATTTTTTTTCTGAATAATCCTTAAGTTGTGGACGATTTTCTGCGACTTCATACTGACATATTTCTTTATTACTTAAATTTCACGGTTCACATCAGGGTAACGCGCCTTCTTTATAGTAACATTTTAAAGTCATTTTATCTTATAAAATGATATACTTGAAGCTTTCTTTCATATCTGAATAATCATATAGACTTTAGGAAGAACACAACTATCGTACGATTAAAAATTATAAAATTATTTAACCTTATTTTTTCTAGATTTATACAATGTAGTACATTAAAAACAAAAGCTCATGCATGGCATGACATACATGTAAATAAATAATGCGTTACAATCTGATAATAATTCACTGCAATTAGACTATAAAATCTAGCTGTTTCCCATAATCCCTCCAATACTCATGGGAAAGTATATAAAAATATTGTGGGTCACGCGCGAAATTCTGCCAATCCACAGAGTGGTTAGATTTCATATATATATATAATTGCATTGTGGGTCATTTTTGAGTGTGTAATTATGGGTCTTTTTTTTTTTTTTTTTTTTTTTTTGTAAAAAATGGAAATAGTAACTATATTATTGTCATAACCAAATTTTTAGGCACATGGTTTGTGAGTCAATATATAATGACCCATAAACCATCCATGATACCCACAACGTGAGTGAAAAAGACACAAAATATCCCACAATCCGCATGGCACAAAACTATATATATATATATATATATATATATATATATATATATATATATATATATATATATATATATATATATATATATATATATATATATATATATATATATATATATATATATATATATACATTATTATTATTATTATTATTATTATTATTATTATTATAACTGTAGAATCATCGTGTGAAAATTTTACCTTATATTTGTCACTAATATATCCTATACAATAGAAGTTTATTTATTTTTTATCAAAGTTAATACTAACAGAAAGCAAAGAAAGATAAAATAGTGGAATCACAAAATATACTTCCATCAATCTCAAATTAATCATTAATTAGAAATAAAGATAATAAGAAAAAAAAAATCAGCAAAGAGACAAGAATATTATTTAGAATTAATAATGTTGAAAACACAATTGTTTATACCGCATAAAACAGTAATGTCACAGGAAAAAAATTGTATCGTGCATAGTAAATATTGATAAACCTCTTCGACCTAAAAGGAGTGTGATAAAAGCAGATGAAGCTTTTAAAGTGTTTTTTTTTTTTTTTTTTTTTTTTTTTTTTTTGTGTGTGTGTGTGTGTGTGTGTGTGTGATTTATGTCAGACAGAAAAAGTTGCCCGCGTGGCGCAGTGGTTAGAGCGTTTGCTCTAGAGTCGCCGAGTAAGGGGCTAATCCTTACGTCGCGGGTTCAAATCCACCGCGGGAAGTGGAGATTGGACTTTCGGATGAGACTGTACAAACCGATGTCCCCTGTCGCAGTAGGTGTTGGCACGAAAAAGATTATTCACTCCCTGAGTGCCGAACATAGGTATAAATTTGTAGCCCTCCATCGGCAAGTGGTGGCGTCTCCATGTGAGTGAAAAATTCTCGAATTGGACCTTAAAAAACAAACAACCAAACAAGCAAACAGACATAAAAGAAATAATAATTATACATACAGTTACCAAAGTAGTATCTCCAACCGGCCTCATCAGACATCTCAGAGGTTAATCTTTTCTTGTGGGTACGACATTTCTTCATTTGAGAGTTGAAACCAAAGAAGACGCATTCCCTTTGACACATCGCGGCACACTCGGTCAATGAATGAGAATTATATTCTCCTAAAAGTTCGTTATTTGATTTCTTATCATTGAATTCCAGTGTCGCGGTATATTTCTGAGAAATAATGGTAGGTTCGGATAAAAATATGAATCCGACAATTAAAGAGATAACACACTGATTTCTCATTTTTTTCTGCTGCGTTCCTGTGAAAGTTTGCTAAATGAGCTTTCAACCGCCAAATATATATATCAGAACCTTAATCAATCACAGAAAAGTGATTGGCTGTTACGTATTCTGTATTTTACAATCGTTTAAGTATCGATTTTATTGAAGTTAAAATGAATTGTCATCAATATTTTACTTTGCAATTGCAACTCAAAATATGACAATGAAAAGTTATCTGTTTCATCAAATAGTTTATGTCTCTAATGTTAGGCTATTGTTGAAAGTTTTTTTTTTTTTTTTTTTTTTTTTTTTTTTTTTTTTTTCAGTAAGCTGTCTTTAAAATAACGAATTTTTATACATATTTCCTTATTTACTATAGGCCTCTGATTTTTTATGCAATTAAAAGTCAGCTATTTCAATATTCAAGTTCAAAGAAGCAAATATCTGAATCTCAGAATTTATTAAGAATTCATTGAAGTATTTCATCTTTTATACATTAGCCTCACCTCACCTTAGATCATCGTTGGTTTATTTTCTTTTGGATTTAATCTTTCGGAAAACAACCCCGAGCACACCTTAGAAAGACACTGCGTAGACTTTTTAATATACAGTAGTAAAAGTGTTCTTTAAAATAGTCCTAAGGCGTGTTAAAAATCTTTCAAAAATGGAAAGTTTTTACGATACATCCTCTACATAATGGGTTATAACTACGCTGTTTTTTTTTTTTTTTTTACAAAATGCGACCCATGGTAAATAGATGAGATTGTTACTTTGGTATTAAACTCATACTTATTATTTTAACCTCCAAAGTCAGACGCAATAATATTAGGATTGTTGAAATAATGCTTAAAATGCACATAGAAATAGACCTGTTTGCGGAGTTACATTTTTTTTTTATTCACACTGCTGAGAGCCTTTTTCTTCATGTTTCGTTTTAAGAACATGTCATAGTTCATATGGAATATGTTTTTCTAATATAGTAGAAACCATAAAATAGACCACTCCATGAACGATAGCAAAGGAATAATAATCCTCCGTGACAAACTACTTGTCCATAAACCAAGCTATAAACCAATCTTTAAGAGGAATTTGGAATTGCTGACTTATCATACCATTGTTTTTGTCCCAGCAGAGCTCAGTACCATTTTTAACTAGATGCTGTCATATGACAGTAATACCCGCACTAAGGTGTTGCCTCTAAATGCACACCCCTTCATACTGGGATAACCAAGGAAAAAGCCAAAATAATTCTCTAATTTACACAGCACATGTATTTGTGAAATCGAGCATAAAATGCTCAGTTACCATGTGACCCATGAACCTCTTATACGCATTTCATATACTTAATTCATTACCAGTCTGAAAATACAGAATTTAATTCATGATGTAAATTATATACTTAGGTTTTGATGAAAGGGGGGATATAAAATTTTGGCACAAAATTGGAACTTTTTACATTTATTTTCTCAGCAACAAATAGTATTATTTTATGCAAAGCGTTTTTGATGAACTAAGAGAACTTTCAGAATGAAATGAATCGTGCAAACTTTTTTTTCAGTATTTGGGTAGGGGAAAACCTGCTCAGTCAAAAAGCCACACCCAATCAATCTTGTCAACCCCCCCCCCCTCACAACACACACAATTTGCCTGTTTTTTGTAATTGGCATAGATATCAATAAAAGTTATATTGAAACATCGTTTGTAATGTTAATTTAAAAATTTGTCCTTGTACTATACATGTGTACACCTTTTTGAATATTTCTACATCACGATGGATTTGCGTCACCCTACTAGTACTAGATTTACCATTATCATTTGGATTGCACATGATGTATACATCATTACATAGGCCTATATCAGTAGGAATTAATTAATTCATTGTGTGTTTTAATTGGATTATATTTCATGAAGTTGACAGTACCTATTACAGTAATTAAGTACAAGTGTAGGTATAGATTGGGGTAAAATAATCTAAAAAGCAAATGGTAAGGCTAAAGTTTAAAAAGGATCATCGGATGCCACAGCAGACGAATTTCATGACATTACGTACCTTTTTTTAATCCTTTGTAAGTTACAGGCGCAGATCAAAGATTTTCTTCCAGGGGTGAAGGCCAACCCCAGTCAAAAAAAATTTCCAACCCAGAATTTCCTGAGAAGCCCCCCCCCCCCCCAAAAAAAAAAAAAAAAAAACAAACAAACAAACAAACAAACAAACAAACAAAAAAACAAAACAAAACAAAACAAAACAAACAAAAGAAAGGGAAAAAATAAAATCCTTTGCCAACAGGTAGCCTAAAAAATATCACATTTTGTGGTGTTGATGGTGGGGTTCATGTCTTCTGGGGTGGGGGCTTTAAAGTCATTTTTTATTTGTTGCAGCAAATGATACTTTAAATAACTCTGCAAATTCCAGGGGGGGGGGGGGGTCTGATCTCCCTAGTTACTCCCTGTCCCTGAAATGACAAATGATCATGTGACTCAAAAATAGTTGAAAACTTTTCCATTTGACTATACCATATATCCATATTTTTTTTTATTCTTGTGTTATTATGCACATCTAATGGTATAAATGTTATGAACCCCTGGAAGCAATCCCCACTCTCTTGAACTGGAAATGTTCACAATATTACCTGCATCAAATTTAAAAGTGCATCAATGATAATTTAGATTGCTTGACATTCCATTCTTGACTTTGGGTCAGCCCACCGATATGAGTGAAAATTTCTTCAGAGGGACGTTTAACAGCAAACAAACACAATATACATGTACATGTTTATAAGTCAGACATCAGACCCATGCACTTCTTTAACAAATGTATTGTAAAAAAATTCTGTGTAGTCCGGATACTGGCTATTCTGTATTCCAAACGGTACAAATGGTCCCAACTACTCATAATTAACGGTAATTATTTCCTCTAATCCGGCCACGTAGAATAGCCTGAGTCACTTCAATGCAATCAACACCTTTCATGGTAGATGTGTTAACGTGTGTTTACATGAGTTTCATTAGACGAACTGAACCGCGGCGGTGACACAACCCACTTTAAGAAATATAAAGTTAAGTTACAAGTAGATTTAAAAAAAAATTTGCAAACCAAAATATAAATCGGGATCGAAACTGGAAAGTCTTATTTCAAATTGGCACCATGACATTTAAAGGAAGACGTAAATGTTTACATAAAAATTAAAATGTCAATTCAATAATATCAATTCGTAAATAATTGTGTTTATGTTTAAGTTGAATTCGCTTTCCGACTTGAAAAAACCAGCACTTGATATACAAGTGTCTGTGGATTTTGACTCCGTTAACATTTCACGTTGAAAGTCTCAAACTTTGTGAACGAAAAGAAAAAAAAAATGATAGTAAGCCATGCTATCCTTTTGAATAAGTTTAGACTCCATAAATATCAAATGATTTCGTCATTTAGCTTTATTTTGCTACTCATAACACCTTAATTAACTATTTATTATCAAACTGTTTTCTGAAATGTGCAGTTTTTTTTAACATGGATACAAGTCATACTATGGTGACGTGGGATACATTTTCAGTTTTTGAAAACAATGCATGAAAATAAAACTGCATTTCAAATACTGTAACTCTTTCCAAGCATTTGTAATTATAAGTTTTTAGCTCACTTGAGCATTTCTAGTTTTCTGATCTCATTTTATCTGTCGTCCATCTGTCTGTTTGTAAACTTTTTCACATTTTTGACTTCTTTTCTAGAACCACTTGGCCAATTTCAACCACCCTTGCCATAAAGCATCCTCTGGTAAAGGGGATTCAAGTTTGTTCAAATGTGGGACAACATCCTCTTTCAAGAGGAGATAATCAAGAATTAGTGAAAATTCGGTGGTATCATTTAAAAACTTCTTATCAAGAACCACTGGGCCAATAAAGTTGAAACTTATATGAAACTTTCTTTGCATAGACTTAGTGTAGATTCAAATTTGTTCAAATTATTAACCTCTGGAGTAGGGTGGGCCATATTTGAGGATCCAACGATTTACATAGAAATATGCAGGGGATTTTTTTCTTTCATAAATCTTCTTCTCCAGGACAGTAAGGGCATTATTGTCCGTTTTTGCGAAAGGGAGGGGACATTAAATCTCATTCGTCCGTCAGTCTGTCCGTCTCTCGCAAACACTTTAACCTTTCTCATAACTTTTGAATGGTAAGAGATAAGGCTTTCATTTTTCACATGTACATTACCTATGACAAGACCTTTCCTAATATACTATGAGTTTTGACTCCATGACCTTCAAGTTTGACACACTTTTCAACAATTTTAACATTATCTTAAATTGATCACTTTAAAAGAAGAAAAATAGGGCTTTCATATTATACATGCATATTACCTGTGACAAGACCTTTCTAAATATTTCAAGACTTTTGACCCTGTGACCTTGCCCTACTTTTCAAAAAAGTTATATTTCCTTATATCTTTTGAATTGAGAAGAGATAGGACTTTCATATAATTTGATATGTGCATTACCTGTAACAAGATATTTCCAAGCATGCTATGATTTTTTATCACTTGAACTTCAGGTTTTACTTATTTTCTTAATAAATTAAACTTTGATGATTTCTTTTGAATGACATATGATAGGGTGTGCAAATTTGACACAATATTCCATAAATAATGGCATCCCATCCACTAAGAAACCGAAAGCAGGGGACCACAATTCTTTGAATTTGCTTGTTAGTCATATTGATATGGAAGTCTCATATAGTGTAGATTCAAGTTGTTTTTTTTTTTTAAATCATGACCTCTGGATGGTAGGGTCAGGCCACAATAAGGGATCAAAGTTTTATATAGGAATAAAAGGAAAACAATTTTCAAAATTCTTACCACGATCAAGAAGACCATGATTAGACATATTAATATGGAAACATTCTCAAGTACAATTTAGATTCAAGTTTGTACAAATCATAACCCTGTGGGTTAGGGAGGGGCCATTTTTTCCTGCCCCTATTTGCCATACACATGAAAATGCAAATTTTGAAACTATTTTGCACATCCACAGGTCACAACCAATTTATTTCTAAATGATTAGGCTAATGCATAAAATATAAGGGAAGTTCTGGGAATCAGGGTGTTTTAATATTAAAAAACCCACAATTTTTGACCCCCCATTTGACCCCAGAGTGAAAATGAAAATTCCGAAATCTAATGCATATCCACGTGACACCAAAAATCATCTCTCAAAAGATGATTAGGCTACTGTGTAAAATGTAAGAGGAGTTCAGGGAAACAGATACTTTTTGCTTTAAATATGTCATTTTTCGACCCCATTTGACCCCTAGGGTGAATATGAAAATTCCAAAACCTTATTGCACATCTACATGACACCACCAACCATCTCCCAAAAGATGATTAGGCTACTGTGTAAAATGTAAGAGGAGTTTACGGAACCAGGGGCTTTTTGCATAAAAAATGTCATTTTTCGACCCCCATTTGACCCCCAGGTTGAAAATGAAAAATCCGAAACCTTCCAGCACATCTACATGACACCATCAATCATCTCCCAAAAGATGATTAGGCTACTATGTGAAATGTAAGAGGAGTTCAGGGAACCAGGGGCTCTTGCTAAAAAAAACCCATCATTTTTTAACCCCCATTTGACCCCCAGTCAAATCTCCAAAAAGATGATTTGCCTACTTTGTAAAATGTAAGAGAAGTTTGAGGAAGAAAGAAAATGTAAGACGGACAGACATGAGTATCACCAATATACCCGAACTTTCTTTAGAAAGTGAGGATATAAAAAGAAGTTTTGATAAAAACACTAATTATAGATCCGCTCCCGAGGTCATCACGTAGTCATTAAGCCGGTATACAAGGTACAACTGATCATGACGTCATTCCAGGAATTATTGTATTAATACATCACAAAATATAATTGTGACCTCATATTACAGATACATTGTATATTCCTTTTGTTTTCAAAGATATCATGAACTTCAACTTTCGTGAAAAAGCTTTACACTTCATCAACAAAATTTGGAACATCTTTTATAATTTTATGATGCTAAGAATTACCAGTAAAAAATGATTATAGCCTGATTTAAAATCTAATCATTTTTTTTTTAAATAATTTTACCACAAATTTTGATCATGAAATAATAAGATAAAGAATAATATTTAAGCTCAAAAGTCTATTGAAACAATACAAATCAGGACCTCTAAAAGCATCAGGGGTGGGATTACATGCCATGGAGGAGTAAGTATCCCCTGTCCAACTGTCAAACCCGTCGTGTGCTCTTTGTCATGATCAGGTAAACGGAAAAACCCGTAGACTATTCAATGTGAAATAAAAGCCAAATAATTCATATGAAAAATGTCAGTCAACACCAAACTTATGGATAGATTGTATTTGCTGACAAGGTCATTTTATCAACAATAGAAATTACGAAACGTTGACTTTAAGCAAACTATTTATATTTTTGTTTTATCAACTCATTTGTCAATATCTTGCATCGTTTTAGAAACTGTTCGTACGTAGAACATGTTCTTCGTTATCGAATCAACTAGAATAAATAAACTCCATATGCAGGTGATAATGGTGTATTGCTACATAAGTAAGGGGAATTGACGATAGAAAAGTTGAAGCCATCACGTTTATCAATAATTTTTGTTGTTAGGATACCATTTTATTCTTTTCACATTTTATAACATTAATTAGATTAAAATGTATCACCAGAATTATTTTTTAAAAAACTCATTTACCTGGAAAGTACTACAGACATTAGCTTGTACAAACCTTCAGGGATTCAAAAATGTTTGGCTAAAAGAGGGAAGCGTTTTCAAACTCAAACCATAGCTTCCCTGGTATGTTTTAGGCAATCAAAATAGTGTTCCTAATTTAATGAAGATCTGATCAATTGTATATCCCATGGTGTAGCATTTGACATTGAAAATTACATTGAATTGAGACAACAAAGCTTTATCGGACACTAATTTGATATTTGTATTGACACTTTATAAAAAAAGGTTATCAAGACCCCAAAGACTCCACGAAAAGAATACAAACAACTTATCACCTATGTAAAAATTACCTCGACTTTTCATTCTAATAGATATAAATATAAATGCTGTAGATAAAACAATATACTCCTCTCACTTAGAGATTTAATTCTTACTCAGAATATTTACATTACCAATATTATTTATATTTTTATCTTTTTTGTCCAAAAATCAAATGACATCTAGTTTGTCACCCTGGTCGCTATCATCCGATTATACAAAAAGTTACCTTATTAATAGTTTTAATATTCTCAATACTGTAGGGAGAAAACTTTTTGGTCAGAAAATTGTGTCCAGGATTATTGTGCATCACCATGATATGTTAAGATACTGTAATTCTTGAAATATCTGATAAATCAGCCTCCTCCTTTTTTCATGAAATACATACTTGGAAATTAAATACATGTATTTATGTTTGTGTTTTTGTTCAGTAGTAATGATTATTTCGAAATTATTTTTTGCGTAATGCTTATAAACAATTATGTGCCGATATAATTGGTGTTGGGGTTCACATTTTTTAGATAACCTGAAATGGAAGTTCAAGTGAATTTTTCTGATCACATTTTGTCTGACCTTCCCTCTGTCTGTAAACTTTTCTCAGTTTTAGCTTCTTCTCAAGAAGTACTGGGTCAATTTCAACCAAACTTGCCACAAAGCATCCGCGGATAAATAGGATTCAAGTTTGTTCAAATGAAGGGCCACGGCCTCTTTCAATGGAAGTAGTTAAGAATTAGTGAAAATTTAGTGACATCTTTTAAAAATCTTTTTAAGAACCACTTTGCCAGAAAAGTGGAAACTTATGTGAAAGCTTGATTATAAAATGTGGAATCAGTTTTATTCAGATCATGTTACTCAGGGGAAGGGTGTGGCTACAATATCTGATAATATATGACAGCTTTTCATACAATATTTTTGAAATAAATCTTTCAATTTTTTTTTCAAGAACTACTGGGTCAGAAGAGATAATACTTATGTGAAAGCTTCATTACATGGCGTACGTTCGATTTTGAGGTGCTGGCACGAAAAAATTCTCTCACTGCTCAACGACCCAGAGTGCCAAGTATACGTCTAAATTTGCAGTCCTCCAACGGCAAGTGCTGACGTCTACTCCAACGGCAAGTGCTGACGTCTACATACGAATGAAAAATTTTCGAGATGGGCATTAAAACAACAAACAAACAAACAGAAACAAAATCAATTTTGTTCAAATCATGACCCAAAGGGTAGGGTTGGGCTACAATTGGTGATCAAAGTTTTATATAGGAATATATACAGAAAATCTTTAAATTTCTTCTCAAAAACCAGAAAAATGTAGCCCTTTCGCACCTCCTCCCCCCTCCGCCCGGTATGTGGTTTGATTTTTTTTTTTTTTTTTTTTTTTTGGCTCTTGAAAATTCTGGGTTTTTTTAGCTTTTATATACTCTCAATCTAGTCCACAGATAAAATTTCATAATTAAATAATTTATTTAACATGTACAGTAGCACGCCTTTACATACATTTTTTTTTTTTTTTTTTGCTTGTCAAAAAAATCTGAAGCGCAACCCAACCCCAAGCCCCTCCGTTCTGAAATTTCTGGATCCACCACTGAAGAACAGCGGTAGGTTCGTGATTAGTTATGTTTATATGGAAGCATCCTCCGGTAGCGCAGATTCGAGTTTCTTCAAATCAAACCGGTCCTATGGTGGGGCCACACTGGGCGATCAAAGTTTTATATACATATAGGAATATATGGGAACATTCGTTAAAAATTATCTTTTCAAAAACAGCAATGATTATTATTATTTACAAGGTGCATTGCCGTACATTCTCATGCGACATGTTCTGATGGACGACAATATGCGCAATGAGGGCCGGCGACAATATGAACAGGACGACAAAATGTACCGTCACAATCACGCCGTATGAAATAGCATATCAGAACCGTCAGAACTGTGATTCACACACCAATTACATTCACAAAACTACAACAAACAAAATATTGGGGGAAAATAATGATGAAATAAGATTAGACAGGTTTCACTGCAGTAAAGATATTTATATAACATATTTAGGTACATTTCATGTTCATGTTTTGCCCGTCTTTTTTCCATTCATGCGGTATTTTGAATGGATTAGCAAATATAATCAATTCATCTACTAAACAACAATTGCTTCGATGGATGATCTTGTTCCATTTTAATTTTATGGAAAGAATAAGTTTAATATTTCACGTAAGACACACTTCATATTTCCTTCCACAAATTGAAATAATTTAATTTTGTTTGTATTCTAGCCTCTGATTGGTTAATATCCAAAAAGGAACACAAATTATTTCTGTATAACCTGGTTTGGTATGGGGACCCCCCCCCCTCCCGACAACCAGCTGAATCAACTGTATCCATACAATCCTCTCATTTCCAGTCCTCGGGATTCATGGAAAATTCCAGATTTAATAAATGTACCGTTAACTTCAAACAACAATTCGATCTTACCACATGCAAACAAACAGCATGGCTGCTAGGCCTATGTATCAGTTTTTACCTCCCCTCGCTTCCCATCACTTCCGTTACTACGGTTGTATTATTGAGCGGCAAATTTGAACTAATGAAAAGCAACGAAATTTTAAACCCCTAGTTATTTAATGATTTTAAAATTAAATTATAAGGAATGACTCTAATTCTTGGCCAAATTATTCAAGTATAACCTGGTTTGGGTCAGTTTACGCTGTTTTATAATCTGCTTCGCGGATTATAAAGGGTAAACTGACACAAACCAGGTTATACTCGAATAATTTGGCCAAGAATTAGAGTCATTCCTAAATTATACCATTAAGATTTTAAAATAGCTTAAATTTTACGTGAAATATATGGAGATAACGAATAGTATTCAAACTCAAAAGTACATTTAACAATACAATTTTTAGAGCCTAAGCAAACACAGACCTTTAAAACATCAGATATGGGATCAGGTGCCATGAAAAAATGAGCATCCCTGCCGACCGGTCAAACCCACCGTGTGCTCCTTGTCACGATAGGGAAGTAACGGAAAAATCTGTCGACAATTCAAGGTGTAAATAATGGCCTAACAATTAGTATGAAAAAGGTAATGTATTTGCTGACAAGGTTATTGTACCATAGAACTTACGAAAAAAAGACATTAAACGAGACTGCTGATATTCTTGTTTCATCAACTTGTTTGTCAATAATTTACATCATTTAAGAAACTGTTCATACGTAGAGCATGCTCTTGCGTATCGAATCAACTGATAGATATAAACCCCGTATGTAGGTGATGAAGGTATATTGCTGCATAAGGGATGTTGACGATTGAAAAGTTAAAGTCATCACGTTTATCATAAAGCTTGGTTGTTAGATTACGTTAACGTCTTTGTTTAGTCAAAAAACATATATGAAATAGATGTGCCAGACTTTGTGGTTTTCTTTTATTTCTATCTCATCGGGATATTAACGACATAAGAATGAAGAAAAAAAAAAACAACGTTAATTGACAATACGTCGTCGACATATCTAAATCTCGAGTTGAAGGCCACAACAAGTGTTTTCTTCTTTTCACGTATAAGATTTTGAACAAATTCTGCTTCAAATGAATACAAAAATAGGTCTGCTAATAACAGGGCGCAATTGATACCCATGGGATTTCCAATAGATTGTTGGAAGACTTGTTCTCTAAAAACCACATAGATATTGTCAACCAGAAATAAAGCATCTCTTTAATATCAACTTCAGAGTACTTGTGTGTACAATCAGTATGTTTTTAATAAACTATTTTTGCAAATGACCAATGACAAGGTAAGTGAATTTACAATTTCCATTTGTATTGAAAAATCAGCTGTCAATGATATCAAAAGTCTTGGACTTTAATCACATCTGATTTACACCAATTCTTGAATATTTTGCTGTACAGCACTCCTGAAGTTTCTCCTTCACTGCTGTTAATATTTTAGTGAGGAGTAAAGAAAGTGACTTCAATTCAAAATTTTGTCTATGTTCCTTACTTCTGTGTCTTGAGAATTACACTCCTGCAAACCATAGTTACAGTTATCTACAAATAATTAACCTAACTATAACTGTTTCTGAAGAAAGAAATATTCTATGTACATTTTAGAAACTTAAAATAAAAAGATGGAGTAGCAAAGTAGTCACAAAATATGGCCCCTTTATCCACAATTATTTAACTTAAAAACGATTTTGAAATTATTTAGGATGCAATTATAAAGTAAAAAAGAACATTCAAACATTTGGTAATTGATTTTTAGAATTTTCATGACCATATCTATTTCCCTGAACTCATTCTCTGTACTATAGAATTAGGTAGGAGAAATTCAATGAAATTTTTTATTAGCAGGACGATAATATGTAATATTTTTGCTTAATTACCTTTGATCTACAGTAGACAAAGTTCTTGTATGAAATTTTTCTCCCTTCATGAATAGCTAAGCGCAAAATAAATAGGTTCACTTTACGATAAATGATACATTTTATTTTCTTTGGATGTAGCTGGTTAATGGATTGGAACGCATTAACGTTATTGATTGATTCAACCATTACATAGAATCGTTTATCTATTTATTCTACGCCAAATTATGAAGACCTTTGTTTCAAATTATTTTTTTTTATTTACTGTACAAAAGGAAACCCCTTTCACAACAAATCGTTTACATTTATCAAAAGTTAAATTATTGATAAGACATCCTATACTTTGAAAAATAAATCTCCCTTTCATTTCGACGAATTGGTTATTCTTATGTTGTGCAGTAAAAATGATGAGATGATAAAACACAATATGACGATAAGGGACAACGATCGATCTCAAAAAGCCCACAAACAATACAAATCGGCGAAGAGGGTAAAAATCATCGACCTCTGGATATGTCAGTGGTAGGACCTTGTCCAGAAGTAAACACCCTCTTTCGGCTAATCACACATTTTGTTTTGATAAGGTAGACGGAATGACCCGTACACAAATTTAGTATGAAAAATAGGTA
The DNA here is from genome assembly GCF_033153115.1 of Saccostrea echinata. NCBI lineage: Eukaryota > Metazoa > Mollusca > Bivalvia > Ostreida > Ostreidae > Saccostrea > Saccostrea echinata. The sequence goes on along the minus strand of NW_026889782.1, from coordinate 35,512,931 downwards.
AGAATGGGTATGAAACATATCCGACAAAACACAAGTAATGGTCGGTTGTATATACTAAATAGGATATTATAACCACCAGAGAATTTGAAGAAAAAAAACTTATTCGATTAATAACGTTATAGAACTAGCAATATTAAGAGTAATATACCTTTTTTTTCTATTTATGAACGATCCAACATAAACTAAATATTCCTAGAAATTAAGATCCTTTACAGTTATACTTCCTTTATGTCAAAATCAGTTGTTTTGATTTCCTTTTTATTCAGCACTTTAAAACAATGTATGTAATTTGTTTTCATAACGTAATATTTCCCTTTTATGTTTTATTTAGATATGTTAGATATGTTATCATTAAGATATGTTCAAATCTTTTTGTAATCAAATAACACACTTGCATTCATGCATCTCTATAATGATAATTTTTCTTATCACATTTTTGTTATTTTGTCAATTTTGATACTTAACATTACAGTTGTTAAAAACGCCACTTGATATTTACATCATAGAATCTGCGACACAAATATCAGAAAAAAAACATTGATAATTTATAAAGCATTTCTTATACTAGACAAAAACATTCATTCAAATTACACATTAATTTATTATGCAATAATAAAGGGCGAATGTTAACTATTTTGTCAGGATTCGGACACTTTTTTCTGAATTTTTCTAATACTGCTCAATATTATCATGTTGCTATGCCTGAACTTTTTTAATTATCGTAGTTAAATGATTTGTTGATTTTAAATCGTGCTTATAGCACATCAAAGACTTAATGATGTACATTTCTTCAAACAAGTAAACAAGAACAATCTGGAAATCATTTCATGCAATATATATATTTTTTACCTTGATCTTTGACCTTGTGACTTAAATCGATAAGAGTCTTCTTTTGGCCATAGAGATTGATTGATTGATTGATTGTTGTTTTAAGTCCCATTCGAGAATTTTTCACTTATATAGAGACGTCACCATATACTGGTGAAGGGTTTCATATTTTGACCTTTACTCAGCACTCAGGGCTATTGAGGAGTGAGGGATCTTTATCGTGCCAACCTCTGCCCTGACACGGGGCTTCAGTTTTTAAGGTCTCATCCAAAGGACCCGCAATTTTTACTTCAAAGTGCCAAGCGCATGGCGAAGGAACAGTTGCTACCCATTTTTTATCGACTTAGGTCAGGCGCGGCCGAGATTTGAACTCATGACCTCCCGATCATGGAGCGAGCGCTCTACCGACTGAGCTACCGTGAATGGTTTTTCCCATAGAGAGTTGTGATATAAAATTTCATTGCAAGATTTCAAAGGCTTTTTAAGATATAATTCGGAAAGGAGAATTTTGCACACAGGGAAAATGTAAGAATTTCGTTCTTACATCAAAATCAACAGTAGTCTTTTAATACCAAGGGGGTTGACTATAAAATTTCATTGAAAGAAGCTTTAAGAATACTGGTGTTATTATCTTGAAACTCTTTTTTGCATTGATTCATTGCTGTCCTTGACATTTGATCTTTATATCTCAAAATAATTAGGTCTTGATTATGTCATAAATAGTTATATTGTAAAATATCTCTTCAAAATCGGAAAAGAAAAAGAATTAAAATATCGCTTGGAAAGTGTTACACTCAGGCGGAATGTATGAATTTCTTACCACTAACATGGCCATGACCTTTGACATTTTCAGCTTAAACTTATTCTTTGTACTGTTGTAGGACATAGGAAATTTTTATATTAAATTTCTTTGAAAAAAGGTTAGCATCTGGAACCTGGTATTCGCAACATATGAATTTTGACCTTTCACTCTTAGACCTTATAATCAATGGTTGCTTTCTTTAGGCCATAGTTGTTGTGATGCAAAATTTAATTGCAAAACTTTAAAAGCTTTTCTGAGATAATGCCTGGACAAGAATAGTGTTACACACATAGATAATGTATGAATTTCTATTCTTGACCTTTTAGTTTTTACCTCAAATTTCAAGTATTGTGGCTCAAGTTGAAATATGCATGACCTTGACCAAAGGCCAAAATTTAGGGAACCCCGTTCTTTCAACTGGCCTCATAATTTTATAAATATTATGAATTCTGAGGAAGATTACGCCAGGCGATGGGCAAACACTAAAAAGAAGACCTTGACACTTTGTCAGAATGGATTATGAGCATGAGATAGATGTTGAAATCTCGCATTAAGCGATTGAGGGGTTGTATGACAACTATTTATCCTTCTGTCTTTAATAATTCAGAAGTAAAGAAAGAAGTAGAGAGATTACACAATCAGTATGTTCTGGTTCCAGCTGACAAAGTATTTAACAATATAGTCTTTGTTTGTAAGGCTCACTATTTGAATTGTATGTTAGAGGAACTAGGATTTAATTTCACGGATTGAAATCCAACTTACACCCACACCTCCCTTTCTGAGGAGACTTTCTTCAAAATCATATGTCCGTTTTAGATACTTTCAATATTCCCAACAATCAAAATGAATTTGAATTACCATATCTTTACTGGATTCCTAAACTTCATAAAAATCCTTACAAACAAAATAACAAAGCAGGTTTCAGTAAATGTTCTACCAAGCCCCTTTCTTTACTCCTCACAAAAATATTTACTGTAATGATGGAGAAACTTCAGGGGTACTGTACAACAGTCTATTCGAGAAGTGGTGTAAATCATATGTGAATACTCAAAAACTTGAAAATTTAAAAATTACAAAATTTTACTAAATAATAAATACCAATAGTATCAAAACATATGACTTTTCAACACTTTATACAACCATTCATCGTGATAAATTGAAGTCTAGGCTTTTTGACATCATAGACAGCTGCTTTTTCAATAAAAATGGAACTTGTAAATATTCTTACCTTGTCATTGGTCATTTACAGAATTATTTTGTCAATGCGTATGAAATCGGGAACTGAAAACAGCTAAAATTCACCAAGATGTCTTAAGATTTTCGCTACCTAAAATCAGTTTGTTTAAATACTTGTTTTAAAATTATTTTTATCCATCAACACATAATGTATATATTATTTCTTTTACAAAATCATGTATTTTTCTTTCGTGTGTGGAGAGCCACGTTCTGCTGCCGAATTCATAGGAAATATTGAAATTGGAGTCATTATCTTCTGGGGAAAAAAACAATATCTCTGATTCTCTCAATTTGTCTTTGCGTAGAGAAATATTTAAGATGTATAAAAAAATTATATAGGTATAGATTATATTGTCAATCATTGAATTCCATCACGAATAATTTGAATTAATTCGTTGTTAAGTCCGATCATTTTTTCTTTCTTTTAAAACAGTGCAGAAGTAAGAATTTATTTAAAATAATGCAGAAGTAAGAATTTATCAAAATATAGTCGGTCTTCAATGATTGTTATTTCAAAATAAATTTTCAGAAGAACAGCCGATCAGATTAAACATGGCATCCGACCAGATTTATACACATTGGGAAGCGGGGTAAAATAAACAGTATACAGTATATCGACTGGTTAGACAATAGACCTTAATTAGGTGTCCCAACTAGTCCCCGGTCAGCTAACAGGAAACTATACACGGGAACGTACAGTGACAGATTTTGATGATCTATTATTTTTAGAAAACTAAAAATTTAACGCAAGCATATAGCAAATTAAGAATAATGATTGTAGACAAAAAGACAATTATTTTGATACCCATAATGATATAAAAAGAATTAAAACTGAAGATGATATGTTAAAAAAAAACATTTTAAAACTTAAATGTTACGCGAAGATTTCAATTCTTTAGCACACAGAAAAATCGTAAATAAACGCAGCATATTTATAAGAAGTATATTTTTTTTGGTTTAATTTCCTTCGTTCTCTTTCGATGATATATTCCTTTTTAATAACAAAATTTTGTTATATCTTTTGAATTTCAATCTTTTCATGCTTATAAATCTGCGAATAATAGAACGAGGAATTCAGTAACTTAAAATCAAAAAGTTGTTTTCAAACCATCACAACGAACTCCTCTCAACAGTTAAGAAATATTAACCTAATATAAAACTTAATAACATTTTCTTTTTAGAAAATATGTATAAACATAATTATTCCTATAGTTGATTAATAAATATAAACATTAAGAAAAAATACCCAGGTACCAGTCCAAACAAGTTTCTTAAAAATAAAGGTTTTATATTTTACTAATACATGAACAGCCCTTATAGCTCAGTAGTTAATGCGTTCGCCATCCAATTTACAGGTGGTGGGATCGAATCTGCATAAGTAAGGGAAGTTGCCGATTGAAAAGTTAAAGACGTCAGGCTTATCATAAAGCTTGGTTGTTAGATTACCATTCACGTCTCTTTCTAGTAAAATATCCAGATATGAAACAAAAGTGTCAGACTCTGTGGTTTCTTTTAGTTGAAGCTACCTGAGATATATCGTGTCGACATATGAATGAAAGTAAGTCTATTGTGGCACCGATGATAGAAAGCATCGATTGTCGAATAAAAATTCCTACCGATTCCGATGATCGATTATAAGTTTTCATAATCGATCATCGGAAACAAACTTCTAATATAATACATTCCGGAATTACCCATTTCTGGTTTAATTTTTTTTTCTTAATGAAAGAAAATAGTGTCTGCGTCTGATATTAGCCAACTAGCAAAAAGCAGAGGTGATTAAGAACCGAAATTGATAATACGTCGTCGATATATCTAAATGTCAAGTGAAATATAAGATAAGCACAAATTTACCAATCTTTAAACGAAATGTAGACAAACATATCATTATCAATAGAATTTCAATATTCTGATTTATACGTTTTGGACATATATGTGTTGTCAAATCTTACAAAAGTAGTAGTAGCAGTAGTAGTAGTAGTAGTAGTAGTAGTTGTAGTAGTAGTTTTAGTAGTTGTAGTAGTACATGTAGTAGTAGCAGCAGTATGTAATGGTAATAGTTGTCGTAGTAGTAATAGTAGTTGTAGTAGTATTTTGTAGTAGTAGTAGTAGTAGTAGTAGTAGTAGTAGTAGTAGTAGTAATTGTAGTTGTAGTAGTGTGTATTAGTATGTAGTAGTAGTAGTAGTAATAATAGTAGTATGTTGTTGTTGTAGTAGTATTGGTAGTAATAGTAGAATGTAGTAATATGTAGTAGTAGTAGTAGTAGTATGTAGTAATATGCAGTAGTAGTAGCAGTAGTAGCAGTAGTAGTAGTAGTAGTATGTAGTAAGGGAGCTATGGGTATAAGTTTGTTTACCACTTGTGGAATTAAATATCTATGTCTCTAAACTACAGTTAAAATAATGAGCCTTACAAACAAAGGCAATGTTTTACCTGCTTTATCACCTGAGACCATTTCGTGTAAGATTGTGTAATCTTTCTAATTCTTATTTCACTTCTGAATTATTGATCATAGAAGTATTATATCGCCTAATGTACGCATTTCTTTTCCTAAAGGTTAACAAAGGTAATGATGAGTAATTAGTTCTCATTAATATAAGATATGGAAAGGCCATGTAACGATATTCTTATGGCAGGAATCAAGCGAATGACAATCGTGAGAATTAAGCTTTTAATTAAGTGTTGTGTTTGAAAATTTCTTGTCTACATCAACCTTATTTCAATAATAATTTATTCACAGCGCACTAAAAAGAATTAATGTATCTAATTAAACAAATGAAACAAACGCACTCAAGAGTAATTAGTTTTCATAAATATTAGATTTAAATACGGCCACAAAACAACAAAAAATGCCATTGATAATTAATAAGTATTAGCTTAATAAGCTAATAGACAGACTATATAATTAAGTATGATAACAACTTCTGCAACTTTTGCAAGGCAATGCCATTTTTTTCCAGCAGTATAGAGTTAAAGAGCATTTGTAAAATCATGATGCTTTAAGTAAGTCATTTGATAACAATATTTGTTTATCATTGCCAGAGAAAGACAATGTTCATATATGGAAACAATGCGAAATCTAATGGATCAACTTCCAGACTGGGTGTTGCAGTAGTTTATTATAGAAAAAAAATCTTTAGAAAGTTTCACATTTTTTTAATTGCAAAATTACTTTGTTAATAAACAATCTGATTGTAAACACTAGTACTCTGAAGTTGATATTAAAAAGATGCTCGTGTTTCTGATTGACAATATCTATGTGCTTTTTTGGAGACCAGGTCTTTCAACAATCTATTGGAATTCCCATGGGTGCCAATTGCTACCCGTTATTAGCAGAATATTTTTTTGTTCTCATAAAGCAGGGTTTGTTCAAAATCATCTACGTGAAAAGAAGAAAACACTTGCTGTGGCCTTCAACTCGACATTAAGATATATCTACGACGTATTGTCAATTAACAAATAGTTATTTCCATTCTATATCGTGTCGACTTGATATATCCCGGCTTGAAATAAAAGATACCACAGAGTCTGAACATCTGTTTCATATTTTGGATATTTTACTAGAAAAATACGTTAATGATTATCTTACAAACAAGCTTTATGATATATGTGAAAACTTTAACTTTTCAATCGTCAGCTTTGCTTACTGATGCAGCAATATACGCCTCTCACCTTCATACGGAGTTTATATCTCTCTGTTGATTCGATACAGAAGAGCATGTTCTACGTATGAACAGTTTTTTAAACGAAGTAAGTTATTGACAAACAAGTTGATGAAGATAATATGTCAGCAGTCTCGTTTAAAGTCACCATTTCGTAAGTTCTATAGTCGATACAATGACCTTGTCAGCAAATACAATCTATTATTAAATCAAGTGCCGACTTAACTTTTTCATACTGATTGTTAGGTCATTATCTAAACACTGAGTTGTCGACGGATTTTACTTTTTCCCCGAACTTGACAAGGAGCAAACGGCGGGTGTGACCGGTCAGCAGGGGATGCTCATTCCTCCATGGCACCTGATCCCACTTCTGATGGTTTGGAGGTCCGTGTTTGCTCTGCTCCAAAGTTTGTTTTGTTAAATGGACTTTTTAGCTCGAATAGTTTTCGTTATTTCCACATATTTCATTTGAAAGATGTTTGAGCAACCCTTGGAAGCATATTGAAAATATTCTAATTTGAGCATTTCCCGACCTGCGCTCATGATTTTTAAGTAGGTTGGTGCTCCAAGACGTTCAATGACTTATTCGCGGGTATGTTAAGGCTACACCCAGAGATATCCTACTTGCCTATACAATATGACGTCATAGTAAGCTGTATGATGTGAACTTTAGAAATTATGATATCTTAATATCTATATTTAAAGTTTAATTTCATGTCCAAGAAATGAATGGAATCATTCAAAATATAATAAAAACTAAATCTTGACGTTTTGGGGTTGTATAAGTAGCTAATTATTTAGTACGGGGGTTAAATAGCAAACCCATGACGTCATAATTATTGACCAAATATTTGCCGAGTGAAATTAAAGGTGACGAGAATTCATGTAAACAAATATATGAAATGGGAGTTTTAAAGCATATACCATGAATGTTATGTGTGATTGATAAGAAATTAAAGATTAAGAATCAGGTACGCTGATATATTCTTATCATGTTTTCTTATTAGGAGCACAGGCAGTGCTTTGAAATCCAGATCAGCCTTTCCTCTGTCGTTCTATAACAACAATGATGCAAAAGTTCAACACTACGACGCATACTTTGAAACATAATTTTTGTTTGTATCGAAAGCTTGTATGCAATAGTACTTGGAAAGTGCTGCTAGAGTCGTGTGGTTAACATGAAGAAATAACAATTCCTTGATTGTATGTATAAAATGTAAAAAAAAAAAATGGTAAAGTTTCATGAGAAGCTTTGGAATATTTTTTTTTTCTGTGTCGGAAGAGTAGGATTCTAGCAGCTCTTTTCATGACCCAGTGATGTTTTTTCATAAACATTTTCACTCAAAGAAATGAATTATCTCCGGGGTACATGTAATGTTGAACTTTTCACTTTTTCATTAAGGCATTTTTTTCTATTTATAGAGGTCAAGTGATGACGCCGTGGTGGACGTCTATACAATTGATAATAATAGTAAGCTTAATTGATAATAATAGTAGTTTTATCTATGGCTTTTCCGATTTATCAATGTTACATTTTACGAAAAAAAGTCTAAATTCGCTGAAATTTGATCTGGGTACTGCCTTAACACACCTTTCCTACATTGATCATGAATTATTAGCAAAATTATAACTCGCCCTTCGGTCTCGGTGCATACTGTACTCGTCAGGTGTCTAAATCATCGGATTGACCTTAAAAAAACAACAATAACTGTTTCATTATATGATTATCTATTTTTGGTCCAATTTAGAATAAATAATTCCTTAAGTTGATATACCTGAAGGTCACGTGCAGGTCAATATAACGTAGTATTTTTCTAACATTGTTGGATCTCAGCCAATCAGAGAGATGGGAATTATTCAGTCATATGATACAAAGAATTATGACGTACCTAGTGACGTCTACCTATATTAAGAATTATAACGTACCTACTGACATCTTTCTCTATTAAGAATTATGACGTACCTAGTGATATCTATCAATATAAAGAATTATTTGCATATCAAGTATGTTATTTGAACATTTTTTGAAGCGAATTATCATCAGCAAACAATCTACACATTAATATCATATTTACAGCAACATCGTTTACGAGAAATAATGCCTATTTTATCAGAGATAAAAGTTGACCTAATACAGAACACTGAGGAACACCTGCAAAAATATCTAGTTTTGATGATAACAGATCCTTATACATCACTTTTTGTGACCTATCATACAAAAGAATAGAAAACCATTGAAGAAGATGACCTAATATACCGTAAGTATGTACTTTAAAAAGAAAAAGAACAATACTATGATATGTTTCTAATAGCTGAAACACAGTAGAAGGATCGGGAAAAATCTCGCCTGATATTGATAAAACAAATTAATATAATGTAAATAATAGCAAAAATGTTTAAAACATTATTCTTTCCATAATTTTGGTAACACAAATTAGTAACGGTGCAGGCCTGTAATTAGAAACTGGAGAGGTGAGGTCTTTTTTAAACGAAGGAAGAACATGAGCGATTTTCCAAAAAGATGATTTTTTTTCTGATAAAGACCCGTTAAACAGCAATGTAAGTGGTTTAGCAACTGTATAAAGAGTAGATTGTTAACATTTTATGACTCATACAGTCAGGGTCTATGGCTTTGTTCACGGAAAGAATTGATATAACTTCTATTTTTTCTTGTTCATCAATGAAAATATTACAGAGTGTGTCACACAATTAGTACATGTTTGGAAATGTGTCATCTGAATCGTCAATTGTTGAAATAAAAGAAAAATACAAATTTATTGCTTCAATCTTATCAATATCAGAATGAGCAAAATGTCTTACACCGTTATCATTATATACTTGGATTGATGAGATTTCTTTGGGCAGTTTCACGTAAAATGTATCTTTCATAAACTTCCAATATAATTTATTATTATTTTTGCTTGAATCCTTTAAAAATGTTTCTAAATTGTCATAGTAGTTTGTTACCGCATATTTTTTTTTTATATTATATATCGATTTTCGGACCTTTTTTTATGCGGACCAATCAGAATCTTTGGAGTTTTCTTGCGAAGTCGGTTTCTAATTCTTATTGTTTTCCTTAGAAGTGAGTCAAACCATGGATTGTCACGAGGACGTATTGTGACCATGGTAATTTTCGAAATCATGTCCATGTGTCATATGTGCATTGTTATTTCCCCAAAACACTTTGGAATGTAAGTTGTAAAAGACTGTAATCAGAGATTTTGCTTACTTAAATGAAGCTTATAGTGAATGGGGCCCCAAAGAGAGTAGGGGGATCGTTTTGGGAACATCTGTAACGGTCTCCGTTACAATTAGACCTAGCTTTTTCTTGACGTTTGAGCATGACTTCGCTTCATTATTTTCACCTCTCATTTTTAAGAGAGAAACATACTCTAAGATTACAGAATATCTCAATAACTTTTACATAATACATTTTTGATAGACTCTGTAATGTAATTTCGAGTTTACTGGGATATATCTAGTCTACAGCTGAGATGAAATAGCTAATATTTATTTATAAAATGTCCTCAATATATCTGAATGTGGACTTCAGGACCACAGGTTTTTATTTTTATTTTTTCATTTTTTTTTAATCTCAGATAGAAAAATGATACACGATTTCTGCATTGCATTACTTATTTTTCTTCGGGGAAGTTCAGGTACAACTTAAAAAATGCTTTTAAAAAGACATCGGAAACATATGTCAGTCAGAATCGCTAAGCATGGCGTATGAATAAATTCCATTTAATCATGGTGTTTTGTAAGCAAACTGCAGAGAGAATGAGTACATCTGATGTAAGCATCCATTTCCATACATATGATATTGTAAGCAATTAGTCCTCATTATTATTGAATTCAAAAAGGCGAGATTACGATATTGTGATGACAGGAATAATAAAAATTTCAAAAAAAGGAAAAAACAAAAACAAAAGAACTAAATGTGAACGTGGAGTTTGAAAAATTCTCTTTAACTTCAATTATGGTGTTTTCTAAGTAGTTTTGTGAAAGAGATAAAATAAATTCATGCACAAGCGCTCCTAATTGTGCACTGCAGTGTTCTTTTGTTCTTTTTTACACATAGCATAGAATTTCAGAGATTTTGTAAAACTGTGATCGTTGAAGTACAGTGTATTAGTCCTTAACAATATATAAAATATCTCTCATTTGGTTAAACTACCGCTTGTTATTCTTGAGGTTAATTATACATTTGTTGTCATTGGTCGTCGGCAAAGTTTTATTTTTGGTTATAAAAGATTTTGATCGTGCACACAAATACTCCGAAGTTTCTTTTATAAACTGTCTATATTTTTTTATTGACAATATTTATGTAATCCTTCAAGACCAAGTTTACCAATAATCTCTTTGAATTCCCATGAGAAGGTATTGTACCCTCTTATTGGCAGACCTGCTTTTGTGTTCATATGAAGTAGAATTCATTCAAAAACTTCTACTAAAAACTGTAAAACTGTATTGTAGTTCACATTACAAAATTATTTGTTAACAATTGCACAAGAAAGAAACGAGGTTTAAAATTACGGAGTATCAAATTTAAAAAAAATAAATAACAAGTTTAAAAACTTCTCTGGGAAATGAAGTTCGTCGGTCACGCAATCAAATCCTGTGAAGGCGGGAGGCCTTCTGAAAAGATTTGATTAAGTACCGGCCCACTTCATTTCCCAGTGAAGTTTCTAAACTTATTCATTACTTATGTATACATTTGAGACGGACAATCTTATATAAAAGAATATAAATATTGCACTAACTGTTCGTCGTAGATTTTGACAAATTACGCAATGTGTAAATCGGCTTGGAAAGCGGTTACGCTTCAAATTCATCTGGCATAGGACTCTGTTTTGAAGAGAATATTCTGTGAAAGGTTACTTGTGATCAATTATAGTTAGCATATTGGTGTCTGGGAATTTTTGTATTCATGAGAACCCATATTCCATGTTAAATTAAAAAAAAAAGCACACAAGAAACACATCTGATCTTTGATAATAAAAAGTTGGAGGAATTTCGGTTGGAAAGGGATGGATGGAAACACTTATCCGGACCAGTTAACTTGAAATCAAGTATAAAATTTGATCAGAAACATAAAATCTACGATTTCAGTAAGGCATATTTATTATGATGTTGACACGGAGACACTGGCGACAGCTTACATTGTTAAGACAACGATCTTGATGATGGAGGTGCGTACCGAACTTCCGAAGTGCAGTGTTTGTCAGCTGTTTGTGGCGTGATTGCTTTCCATTGATATTTTCCAACAGATTTTCAAATTTATTGTTAGTAAATTTTAATGAAAAAAAAATATAGCATCCAGAGGTCTATAAGAAAAATAAGGGTAAACGTTGAGACTATGCAGCTCAGACATGAAACTTATAACACGTAGTTTTCTATTCTCTATGTAAAATCGATCAAGAACTGTATCAAATACTCGTTAACATTGTAAATAAAATGATTTAAGGAATAACTGTCTAATTTTTTGGATTCATGATGTGACCAATCGTGTGGCTTGCGTGATAATTTGCATAAACGCCGAAGGCGTTCATGCATAAAATTATCACGCAAGCCAATCGATTGATCATCGTCATGAATCCAAAAAATCTGACAGTTATTCCTTATATTTACTTGTTCCTGATTCTGCAAATTCCCGTGCGAATAGTCCCGCTTCTGTCTCTATTTGTCCCGCCCCGCACGTGATTGTTTTTAACCGCGCCTATCAAGGAACCAGTAGATTTATGTAGAAATAAAGTATTTTTACAATTTGTAATTTTATCTCAGACAAAGACATTGGAAATGTAAATATTATTATTTAACTTGCGTATCTTGTACATTTTTATGCATGGAAAACATGGTATATTGTTACGTAGAGTAAGTCTTTTTATGCAGATATTACTGCGCTGTGTGATTAGGTCACGTAATGACCTATGGCTTTCGAAAAACATCATACAGGTATGAAGATATTTGCTCTCTGTATGTTATTATAATAGAGAAATACCACAAATGTATATATTTGTAAATGTTATATGATACAGTTTTCCCGAAATTGAGACTGAGTTTAAGCCGTGCAGTACTAGTAAATTGAGCAAACAATTAAAATCTGAAGTTTTTGCTATCAGGAATTTCTTTGAAATAACTTTATCTGTCAGTAGTTTGCCTTGATTTAAAAAAATGATCTAAATCTAATGCACTGAGCATTCCCTTGAGTATCAATTACTTTGGGAGACAAAAATAACATACATCAATCTTTATGTAACGTACAGAAATAAGGAAGGTAAACAACGGAATACCTGATGCTATAGTCAATAAAACAGCCAAATATGACACAGAGGTGTCACACTCTGTGGTGTCTTTAATTTCGAATTCACTGGGATATATCGAATGGACATATGAATGAAAGAAATTATTGGTAATTGATAATATGTCAACTATATACGTGTATCTGAATCTCGACCTGAAGACCACATCTTTTTCTTAAATATAAAATAATGTACAGATTCTAAACTGAATGAATAATTTATGCTCAGGGTTGTCTAGGTACAACTTACATTTTTTTTTTTTAAATCTCGGAAAGATATAGTACACAGAATTAAAAAAAAAGTATGGAGTATGAACAACAATCAATCAATCAATCAAGCAATCAAATTCCCTTTAATCATGGTGTTTTGTTGGCAAACTGCATAGAGAATGAGTACATTCGGTGTAAGCATCTACACTGCATTTCTCTACAGACCATCTTGTGAGCAATTAGTCCTGATTAATATTTGAGTTGAAAATGCAAGAAAACGATATGATAATGTCAGGAATAAAACAAAAGTATGAAGTAAGAATTATACATAAATGTAGAGTTTGAAAATTGTTTTCGAAATTGTACATACGTAGAGCATGCTCTTTGTATCGAATCAACTTAGAGATATATTCCCCGTATGCAGGTGATGAAGGTATATTTCTGCATAAGGAAGGGAAGTTGTCGATTGAAAAGTCAAAGTCATCACGTTTATCATAAAGCATGGTTGTTAGTTTACCATTTAACGTCTTTTTTTTCAAGTAAAATATCAAAATAAAAAACAGATGTGTCAGACTCTGTGGTTTCTTTTATCTCAAGCTCACCAGGATATATCGTATCGACATAAGAATGGAAATAACAATTGTTAATTGACAATACGTCGTCGATATATCTAAATGTCGAGTTATAGCCCACAGCAAGTGTTTTCTTCTTTTCACGTACAAGATTTTGGACAAATTCTGCTTCATATGAATACAAAAAAGGTCTGCTAATACCTGCTATATGTGGCGTTCTTTAAAATAGCCTTTCATATAAATCAAAGGACTATGTTCATAACCACAGTGCCAGTATTCTTTTAATATCACACGTAGAAAACAAGAGGTCCATGGGCCACAACGCTCCCCAAAGTCAATATGGCCCTGCTCTTCTTCATCAGCAGATTTCTTCTCTTATGTATTCATATGTAAAGCTTAGATCTCCCATTGTGGCCCCACCCTACCCCCAGGGGTCATGATTTGAACAAATTTAAATCTACACTACCTGAGGATGATTCCGTATCAATAGAACTAATCGTGGTTTTGTTCTTGAGAAGATTTTTAAAGAGTTTTCCTATATATTCATAGTTAAAACTTTGATTCCCCATTGTGGCCCCATCCTACCCCCAAGGGTTACAATTTGAACAATCTTGAATCTACACTTCCTGAGGATGATTCAACATAAGTTTCTTCTTTGCTGACCAAGTGGTTCTTGAGAAGATTTTTAATAGATGCCATTTCTTTTTTACTAATTTTTAATTATCTCCCCTTAGAAGAAGGCGTGGCTCTCGCAGGTAGGTTAAGGCTTCCCGTAGAATATCACAGTGCACTCTGTGCCTTCACATCTCTGAACTACCAGAATATGACGTCATAATGGAAAATGACGTCAAGTCACTGCAAACTTGAGGTGTTATGACGGGGAGAGTGTCATGAACTTTAACCTATTTCAAACTGCATGTAAAATGCTAGATAACTACTGCAAAATTCACGGGTCGTTAAATGTTTTTTTAAGTCTTGTATGTCCGAATATTTTAAAAATACACCACTTACCTACCCTTGATAGAAATTCGACATGTTCAAAATGCTTATGAAAAATATACTCTTGAAATGTACTCTGTTTTATACCCGTGGTTTGAGGTAGAATTTATTCTGTGTGTATAAAAGAGTCTGGCGCAGGTGATTAATGAGGATTAATCTGAGAATTTTTGTGGAAATCTTTAACAAGAGGTTGTTCTCTAAATGAGTCTTGCTTGGGAAAAATGTGTGTTGGCTTTGTTTTAATACAGATTACGATATTGTGTGGAAAATACCCTCAAATTTGTAGGTAAGTTGAATTTCTCAGGAAATATTTTCTACCCAAGTAATACTATGACTTTTCCCAAGCACATTTCGGATACACAAAGATACGATGAGTTTATTTATATAACAAAATGTTGATAATTATTGTGTTAATCAGTTGCGCCGAAGCGATTTATATGAAACACTTCAAAAATGTATAAATGACCGTCACGTGATCAACAAAGTCATGTGATATCATAACAAATATATGTTAATATATAGCCGAGGAAACCCTTTATATAAATTGGAAGTAATAAAGTTCAATACTTATAGATTAAAACCAAAACCGACCTCGCAATGACATATTATGTTTAGAGCTCATTTTAAAGCTTCGGGAAGCCTTAACATAGCTGCGTTTCGTTTGAACTAATTTGAATTCCATTTACCCAAGGATACTCTATGCCAAGTTCGGTTGAAATTGGTCCAGTGGTTCTGAAGAAAAAGATGATATTGTAAAAAGTTAATAACACAAAAAACCAACGCCGACGACGACAGACAACGGACAAATTGTGATCAGAATTCTCAAATGAGCCTTTGTCTCTGGTGAGCTAAAAATGGTATTGCAATACTGTTGGATATTTCAATTAAAGATGAAAGAGAATGTGTGAGTCTACTACTGATTTCCTTATTGCATAATGATAATGCATATTTAACCATGTATTTTAGATTCATAAAAAAATAGTTTGCAAGTATGGAGGAGCAACCCATGACGCATACATACTTGCAAGCAGCAACATTCCAGAAATGATGGAGAACTGCCAGGTGGGGGCAGGCTTCTTGGGCGACAGTGGTTACCCTCTCCGTCCATGGCTAATGACACCGATTCTTTCTCCTCAGACCCGACAGCAGAAGTTCAACGAGAACCACATCAAAACAAGGAATTGCGTTGAGAGGTCTTTTTAGATTCCGGCAAGTAATAAAAAATAAATGATTTATTTCAGTTTTGAGTATTACAGAACCACTGTATACAAAATACAGATATGACAATAATCATACACGCAAAACACAATAAAAAATGTAATATAAAAGGAAAACATGAAAACAAAGAAATACAATGCACTAGTATTAGAAAAGAGGGGAAGAATTAATTTCAATCATTATAATTACTTACTGCTTCTATTTAATCCATACATAACAACATGGCTGTAATTCCATTCCAGATGACTTCACAAAACAGGTGGGGCTTTAGCATACACCCCAACAAAATGCGTTCGTATTATGGAGTGTTGTTGCCGTCTACACAAGAGGGTAATAGAAGAAAAACTTCCAACACCAGTGGCAGGACAAGTCCCAATCTATTCCGACATCGATACTGTAAACACACAAAATATTGCCAGTGCTGTAAATATCAGAAATATCATTGTAAGGCGGTTTTAATAATAAACATACTTATTTCACAACAACTTAAAATGGGACTTGGACACTAATTTGAGTTATTATTTTCTTTTTTTTTTTTCTTTTTTTTTTTTTTTTTTTTTGTATAATGTCAGGGATTTATAATTGTTACTAGAGCATTTCACACGGAAATATAAATGTAAAATAAAAACATGATCAGAAACTTCTTTTATCTGGAAATTATTAAAACTGCAAATTTCAGGACGTGTTTAATTGACACATATGTACTTTCAAAAAATAAACTTTATCCTTTATACTTAGGAAAAGAAGTAATTTTTTTGTCTACTTATGATAAATATTAAAACTATAATCCAGAAAATTCAGAGTAGAAATATGAGAAAGCACAACCAATTCAATATCACCAGTGTTGCCAGTCTGTGCTCAGTGATGTGTATAAAGGTACAACAGATTGAACACACTTGGTGAAACGTAAACATAAACAATAACAGAGCTCGTGCCCTGTTTACAAAAACAGATGTTTAACGCGATGTAAAGAAGAATGTCATTGTTTTCTAAAAATATTGCACCTGATCCCACCTCTGATGTTTTGGAGGTCTGTGTTTGCTCTGCACATATTTTGTAATGTTTAATGGACTTTTGAGCTTGAGTACTGTTCGTTATCCCAATATATTTCATTATTCGTGTAAGTTTAATTCATTTATCTGGCTTTATTTTTTTAAATAACCATAGAAATTTAAATTAGAAACTGTGTCCAGGCCCCTTTAAAGGAAACAAGAGGCCCAAGGACCACATCACTCACCTGAGCACATTGGCTAGAAAGGGGGGGGGGCACGCATGACTTGTTCACACATGATCCAGTACCGATCCCCACTCGTTGTTACAGGTGGCCTCTACAAAGGTTTAGACTGCTTAGCGGTCCTCAGCTTTTCTCAGAAGACTGGGACTTGAACACACTTGTTTTCAAGAATATCCTCCGTGACCTCTTTTTTTTTGGACTCCCATTGTTCAATAGATTTCTTTTTCCCCGAGACGCAGAGCAGAGAGCGCGTCATCTGTGCCCTTAATAGTATTGGCGGCGTCCAAGTAGCAGCAACGCAAAGCTTTTGTATACTGAAAAGCATTTTCAGCAGACTTACGTTTGACACCAAAGAAATCCAGATCACACGGGAAAAATTTGAAACGACATCCTCTGCTCCGCAAAAAGGCGTTAGGTGAGGTTCATAATGGGGAAATGTTTGTCCAAATGGGTATGCCCGGGTTGTTTGCCGAGCATGCAACATGCCTCGGTTATATCTCTTAGTTGATTCGATACGCAAGAGCATGCTCTACTTATGAACAGTTTCTTAAACGAGGTAAGTTATTGACAAATAATTTGATGAAAAAAGAATATCAAGAGCTTCGTTTAAAGTTACAATTTTGTAAATTCTATGGTCAGTGTAATGACCTTGTCAGCAAATACAATCTATCATTAAGTCAAATGCTGACTGACGTTTTTCATTATAATTGTTGGGTTATTATTCACACTGAATTGTCAACGGATTTTTCCCGTTATTTTCCGATCATGACAAGGAGCACACGGTGGGTGTGATGCTCACTCACCCATGGCACCTGATAACACTTCTGATGTTTAAGAGGTTCGAGTTTGCTCTGCTCCTGATTTGTATTATTTAAATGGACTTCTGAGCTTGAATGATAATAATGTTAATAATAATAATAATATTTTATTTAAAGAAAGTAACCTGATTAGTGCAAACACTACTCTTCCTCAGGGCCTTCTGTCAATAAACATTACAAAGTTAACATAGTTATACACATACAAACATATAATAAATATATACATAAATATATATACAAATACAAATAAATATGAATCACAAATTATTCTGACATTGTCTTACATAATGTTTTACTAGTTTCTCGAAAGCATTAAGAGTTAGTGACATTTTTATATGTACAGGTAGATTATTCCATAACACGGCACCAGAGTACTGGAAGGAATTTTCAAAAAGTTTACATTTATGAATTCGCACACACAAGTCAACATTGGATTCAGATCGAAGATTGCATTGATTATTACTTTGAAATTGAAACATGCCGTTTAAATAAGTAGGACAAGAATGAAAGAGGGTTTTATATAACAATACATATTTATTTACAGTAAGTTGTTCATAGACAGTAAGCCAATTAAG
Organism: Saccostrea echinata; assembly: GCF_033153115.1. Classification (NCBI taxonomy): domain Eukaryota; kingdom Metazoa; phylum Mollusca; class Bivalvia; order Ostreida; family Ostreidae; genus Saccostrea; species Saccostrea echinata. Next base: position 35,494,472 of record NW_026889782.1, on the reverse strand, counting down.
TTCACCAAAAAGAGGTTGTGAGGGTGCATCAGGAGGAGCATCTAAAACATACCTTGCAGCACGTTTTTGAAGATTATGAACTCTGTTTAGATTTGAACGGGTTGTATTGCCCCAAATTGTAAGGCAGTAACCAATAGTAGGCATAATATATGCATTATAAAACAGCTTGCGTGTTTGAATAGGAAGATACTTTTTAATACTACTGAGTGTAAAAATTTTACTTGACAGAGATTTACACACATGGTCGATATGTATATTGTAGTGTAAAGAATTATCTAAATATACTCCAAGAATTTGTTCATGTGTTACGTTGTGTAGTTTCTGATTTGATATGTATAAAGAAAAATCATGCTCTGAGAATTTTTATCTCTTCTGATGTGCACCTATTAACATGCATTTAGTTTTTGAAGCATTAAGTATCATTTGATTCTGAGAGCACCATTTTTTCTATACAAGCAATGTCCATTGATAATGAATTTAGAATAGATTGGGAATCTTTGCCGGGGACATATAGAGTGGCATCATCAGCAAACAAATCTATGTTTGAACTTTTAGTATAAAGTGGAAGATCATTAATGTAAAGTAAAAACAGAAGAGGTCCTAGTATAGATCCCTGTGGAACTCCCGCTGTGACTTGCTGATAAGCTGATTGTTTGTGAGACAGATGGACACTTTGAAGTCTGCCACTTAAGTAGGATTGGAACCACTGTAAAGCAATTGCATTTAAATTTTTACATGATTTTCATGATTTACTTGGTCAAATGCCTTACTGAAGTCGAGAAAGACAGTGCCAACAAGTTTGCCATGGTCTATTTCATATAACCATTTATCTGTAATTTTTGTTAAGGCTGTTTGACATGAGTGCAGTTCTCTGAAACTTGATTGAGATTCTATTAAAAGTCTGAAAATAGAAATCGCATATATTTTGCCACAGGTTTTTTGATAGTTTTTTATAATGTCGGTAAAATAGAAATGGGTCTGTAGTTATTTGGATATAGTTTGTTTCCCTTTTTAAAGACTGGTGTAACTTAGGCAAGTTTAAAACTCCAGGGAAAATACCAGTAGAAATATTAGCATTTATTATATGGGTTAAGGGTTTATGTATTATTTGTGCAGCAAGTTTTAATAGACGTGGACCAATGGTATCTACACCTGATGATTTACTAACATCTAGCTTATTAAGTAAGGAAAGCACTTCATAGGGACTTATAAGCGGAAAGCCAAACATTTCTGTACCCAATTTAGACTGTACAAAATTCAAGAGGCAGTTAAAGTCACACTCCTCTTTATTTACTCCTTCAAGGAGTTTAGCAGAGACATTTGAAAAATGAGAATTAAACATCTCTACAATTTCTTGTGTATCCTCTATAACATTATTATTTTGTTCCAGTGAAGTCGGAATATAATTTTATGGGGTCTAAGCTAAATTATTAAATGCATCCCACATCTGGCGTGGATTTTTGTTTCGCTCTACAGCTGATTTATAAAAATTAATTTTTGCATTTTCAATTACTGATGTTACTTTATTTCGCCATATTCTATAGTTTTCAAAGTCCTTATTTTTATGAAAGTTATTGCGCATGTATATGCTTTGAGAATTTCTTGGGTTGGAATACTGTTCGTTATCTCCACTTATTTCATTTATATTGTTTTAAAACAAAAAAAAGAGAAAAGAGAACAAAACATAAGTACCATGGCAATTGAAACACTTTACTGTTTTCTGAAGATATTGTAAACAAAGCAATTTTAACAATCACATGCTACGTATTTATTTCAAACTTGAATTTATAAACACTTCCTGTAAAATACGGATAAAGAATATGAAGCCAGCAAATATATGCTATTAATCCTAGATCAACATTTAGTGTTGTGATTTTCTGTTGTGAACTTAATTATCCTATGTATATCTTGCTTGCTTATATTTCAAATATTTTTCCATGTTCAGTAAAATGAATAGGAAAATGAAATGAAAATATTGGCATATATTTGAAGGTTATATCAATTTTGTTTAAATTTATATTTAACGGAGTCATTTGTTTTTAACAAGAACTGAAGTGCAATTAGTGCTAACCCTTATGCTGAAAAATGAAACAACAAACAATATGATTTATAACGGGTATGATCAATTTTGTCTTTTTAACTTAACACATAAATAATGTCAACTTAATAAATTTGCAAACATCACAGATCATAATTTTAAACCTTATCAGGGAATTTGCTGTTTTGTGTTTTTCGTACAAATGCAGTTTATACATACGCAATTCAAAAATAATGTATCCTGCACTTGACGTGTTTCAATTTCGAAAAAGGCGCCGTGTTTGTATATAATTACAACAAATATTAATTTGTATTTTTTATCATATTATTTACCAAAAATCTACGAAAGAATTTTTTAAATTAGGGTTAGAAAGAAATGAAAATGTTTTAATATGATAAATGAAAAGAAATTAGATTCTTTATTTATACTTAATACTCAATGTGAGGAAAAAAAATCGTTAAGTAGCATATGAAACGAAAATGATGTCATTAATACCTTTTGACATTATGTCGACCCCCCCCCCCCCGTATTTTACAACTGTCCATGTTAAGAAGGCTTCTCTGACCTTAAATGTAATACTTTGTGTCGCGATTACCTCACAGTTTCTTTAACTGAATGTCGCTCTTTTGCAGCGAAGTCGAGGAAACTCTATATCTCCCGAGATTTCCGGAGTATGAATTACTTATGCTATATAGTAAAAATAGAATGATTCGAACAATTAGTGTGCCGAAAAAAACAATGTATTGCAAAGGGTTGAACTTTAAATAATAGGTTGTCTTATTTGAAATGTTAAGAGTTTTTTTTATCAGCTTCTAAAAGTATCTATAATCAGAAAGAAATCGTAGAATTTAATTAGAAGAGTCGGCTTACTGAAAAAAGTAACAATAAAAATGTAACACTTTAGGACTGGGTTCTCTTTAAATTTATAAGCGTGGTTTCAGAAAAAAAAAATGTTCCGCAAGATATTTCACCAGGACTTCTTTCATATTTGCCCTTTAAAAATCCACAATGCTCGATCTCGCGTTGTATGCAACAGCACATTGCCCCCAGCTAACAGACGTTTCCTACCTTCACCGCGAAATAGTTCCATAAAGATGAACAATCGCGATATCAAGTATTGGAACTTGGTGAAATTTTCCAGTATTGTTGCATAATGGCTCTATTTTATAAATATGTCTATTGATTGCTTTACTCATACCACGATAAATTTTTAGAAAGAATATCCTCTTTTGGATCAACCCTTGTATGCACGGTACATGTATTACAGTTTCAAGTCATGAAAATGGATGCTATATCTAACAGAATAACTTAAAGCCTGTATCAGATTCCTGTGAAATTCAGGAAACCAACGTCTTCATCTGATGTTATTTCACTGAGTCTCAAAATAAATGACCAATAACACTTATAGTTTCTGTACATTTCTGGACGGCCCCCTCCAAGTGTCATACATACAGGTGTAGCAGAATTAATTTTCCTAATTTTCATCCTTTCATATCGTATCATGACATTTATTCTCCTTCTCTTACAGCAATAGACAAAATTTTATCTTTATCTGACAAAGATATCTTAAATTTTTCACTTCATGAATCCCTATCATTACGAACGATATTTTAATTATTTTTGTTACTGCTCTGCCACCTTCTAGCTACGGAGCTACAAGTAGAAAAAAGATTTTGAAGGAATGCATATGTATCTGCATTGTGTGTAAAGAAAAACAACTTTTGTATACTGTCCTCTCTAAATACTTAGTCTCAAATGGCAGTATGAACGACTTATGTAAAATGAACTTCTTGAGCAACTTCTTTCTTTTTAATTTGCATAACATATATACAGTGATAAGGCCTGTTGACCAGCAGCAACGGATAAATTACTACAAACTTCAAATATAATCAATTGTTCATAATGGGCAATCTTAGAAGTAAACTTATATACTATACGCTCATTTTGTTTTAAATTTAAAACATTGGACAGGGATGGGGCTTCCAAGGGTAACCACAATTTGACATCGAGAGATACATAAGGGAAAATATCTGATGTTTATATCATTGTCCATAAAAGTAAATTTCGTTCCACATTCAATAACCGTATTAGGCATTCAGGTTCAATTTAAGGTAGTGGCCTGCGTGACGTAGTTGTAGAACGTTTGCTCTAGAGTCGCAGAGTAAAAAAGATAATCCTAACGTCGCAGGTTCGAATCCCACAGCGGGATTTGGAGGTCGGTCCTTCGGAAAAAAACCTTATAAATCGAGGATCTGTGTCGCAGTGCTTTCACTAAAAAGATTTCTCACCTCTCAAAGGTCCGAGTCGAGTCTAGGTCTAAATTTGAAGCCCTTAACCGGCGAGTAGTTGGGTCTCATTGTGAATATAAAATTCTCTTGCAGGGACAATAAACAAACAAACAAACAATCAATTTTGGAAATACACTTCTTGGTCTAAGTCCTAAGCAATGGTGATATTACCTGAATAACGAACTAATTACCTATTACCTATTAATTTGATATCCAAGTCTATTTTTGTAGAAAAAAGCGTGTAGACGTTATGATTTGACAAGTAGCGTATAGCGGGTTTAACCGGTAGACAAGAGATGCTTACTCTTCCATGGCACCAGATCTCATCTCTGTTTTCAAAGGTACATTTCGGCTTTGCTCTTAATTTTAGTTTTTGAATGGTGTTTTGAGCATGATAACTGACCGCTACCTTCATATTTCATTTTACACCCCCCCCCCCCTTCTTTTAACTGCCCAACAAAGCACTCGTCGTAGCAGTATTTAGAAACGAACACCGAATCATTCTAAGTGTACATTTTATTTACATATCTTCATGTTACGTTCAATACAAAAAGTGAAAAAAAAAAAAAAATGATTGAAAATAATTATCATCAAAAACTTAAAACGAAGAAACCTTACAAACTTTTAAAGTTTATAAATGCCCTAAATTGTTATTAAAATATTCCACCCCAATTTTTTAAAATACTAATTTAAAGTCAGATAAAATCAACATTATGATAAACATGTATTAAAATCTTTTTTTCTTTCTCTCAGAATCGTTCATCATTTCCAGTCTGTCGCTTCTCTTATCAACATTCATTTATGAAATAAAACAAATAAAACAAAATGTATAGTATTCCCAGAACTTGTATCGAAATTCCTGATCCCGAAATATATATCAAATAATGTTTTAAAAAATATATAATAATGCTTGAAAAAGTTATGAATTAGCGAAAGGTTGTTCCTAGTGACCGTTGTTCAAAACAGCATGAGTTTTGATAAATGGGGATTATACCATTTGCATATGTGTCGAACTGGTCTCAGCTAATTGTCAAGTGCTATGTTTAGAATTAGAAGAGAATATGTACGGCTACAAAGATCGTAAAAAATCAACGATATACAGAGAGAGGACATTTATTGTGTTTTCTGAGGCAAGAACAACGTCATCATGCTGGAAAATTATGTAAAATGTAACCGTTTTTCGATAAACCTCCTACATTGATATAATACGCATTTAAATAATGTTAAATTAGGGGAATAAGCAACAGAGTATGCACAACCAGCTATCAGCACTTGTTCAAATAGCAGGGATAATAGCTACATGTGTTTCAAAACTCTTAAATTACAGTTAAGCGGGTATCTTTGAACTGTTGAGATTTTCGATGGCTGTACCTATCAATCTAGTAGGTTACTTACAAGTGAACCTTACTGCGGCTTTATGTTAGGTATATACATTTCTATCTTAGACTATAAAATATTGATTAATACATTCAACAATATGTCTACATTTTATTCAGATCACACTTATTTTATTTTAATTTTCATATTTACGAGCTTCAAAAGCTTGATCTACACCTCAAGCACAAAATCAATTGCGTGACTGTCTAACTCGTCCGTGACGTCATCTTAGTCAGGGCAGCGAGAGGAAGGTGGCTTTAATAATACAAAAATATAGAGTTTTTACGGCAAGATATGTTACACATCGATTTATGTACACATTATTTATGAGAAAAGACTGCATTTGAGAATATATGAAAAAGATTATTAGAATTCATTCGCCGAAATTCATTGCATAGTTTTAACCTGACGTCCTAATCGTTTTCCAGAACCTCTGCTTAGGCTGATCTGCGAGTGAAAAATTTTTTCCGTGGCCATTTTATTTTGTGACGTCCTCTAAAAATAAGGTTACGTAGTGATCTCCCTAGAATAAAATGTGAAGATAACGAAAAGTATTATTTATTTAATGTTCAGTTATATATATATAACTCATTGGCATCTATCTCACCTCTTTTTCACACAAGTTTTTTTTTCATTAATAGACTTTTAGGCATGATTACTGCACGTTATGTTCGCGTTAAGCAATAAAAATAAATAAAAGAATATCACAGTACCATGGAAAGAGATAAGTAATTGGTATGTTGTAGTACATCGAGTGATGGACATGAAATATACTTATATTGTTTGATTTTTTTGTTGTTTGAAGTCCCTTTCGAGAATTTTTCAATTTTTAGTGCCACCACTTGCCGATGGAGGGCAGTAAATTTAGACCTAAACGTGGCACCCAGGGCATTGAGCATTGAGGAGCATTGAGAAAATCAAAATAATTTGGATCCAACAAAACCCATAAAAATATAATTTTTATAAGTGTGTCTTCTTCAGTCAAGAATGTTAAGAAAATATTAACATATCAACATTTTAGCCAGTAAAATCCTTTAATTTTTTTTTAACTCTGAATCTGTTGTTTTGTTGTGGAAAATGATGCAAGAGTTTCCTCCTTGCAATTTCCCCTCAGCATTTATTTTATTTTTCTTTTATATGCGATGAATAAATGATATTTTTATATGGTGAATAAATGAAACTAAATTTTAGCTGATAAAACAAACGATTTAACATACCTTACAAATATTTCAATACACGTGGTATTTTTTAGCCCGGTCCTTCAATTCAATAAAAAAAAGATGGCAGACGACACGTCTTGCCATTATCCACCAGAGATTAAATGTAATTTTTTGTGATTTTGGACATTGTTCTGGCGATGTTGTATGCATTTTAGATTGTTTAAAAACTACAGATGCCAGTGGTGGATCTAGGAATCTTGAAAAGGAGGGTGGCGACCATTTTGGGGTAGGGGTTGGGGCCCACGGCCACACACACACACAAAAAGGATTTATTAATCTTATGTAGATTTTGGACACAAAAAGGGTGGGGCGGGCTCCCTGCCCACCTCTAAATCCGTCAGTGGATGTCTATCTCCGGTATTTAAAGACTAAAGGGGGCGTGGGTGAAGTAGATCTTATTCTTAATAGAGGTGGTCTATTTGAATTCAGTGATCACAACAAACAGCTTATTGTAATTTGTAAAGAACACCGAAATTCGCTGGGGTTGCACTGGTAGAAAAAGATTAAATGTGCTTATCCTTTGCACAGTGGATTTGGGAATGTAGCATACAGGACAGTAAACAGAAATTGTTCATGTGATTTTTTTTTACATGTACAACAGTCTTGTTCCCATTGGATCAGGTAAATATGGTTTGTTATTGTATATACGAGCATAAAGACCAAACTGCTATACGTTTAAAGTTTCAAGGCGGTGCATCTGCAGTAAACAAATCAATAAATTATATTATTATAATTATAGTGAAGTTTGATATTGACTTCAAAATCCATAGAATCTTATGTTTTTGTTAAATTTCTTTCCAATCTATAATAAACATGTAGTATGTAGTAAACACTGAAAGAGTGACTGTGGATAAAGTCAACTCTAAAGTCAATACAGAATGTATCAAAATATTCTACAGGTGAGGAAAATTCCTGCAGCTGCTTTCAATTCAGCATCAGACACTATACTGAAATATTGTTTGCTTGTTCATTATTTTGCTTTATTAGTCCCCTACCGGTGAAACCGGATGGGAATATAGGTTTCCTCTGAGTCTGTCCGTCCGTCCGTCCGTCTGTCTGTCTGTCTGTCCGTCTGTCCCTCTGTCTGTCTGTCAGTCTGTCCTACTTTGTTTTCCGCACTTTTTTTTTCTAAACGCTTGCAGATATTGAGCTGATTTTTTGGTATGTGAGTTTATCTTGATGAGTTACAGATCAAGTTTGCACTTCGTTCCGCTTCAATGATTTTTTGGCGGAATTACGACCTTTTCAATTTTTCAGGGTTTTCCGCAATTTTTTTTCTAAACGCTTGCAGATATTGAGCTGATTTTTGGTGTGTGACTTGATCTTGATGAGTTATAGAACAAGTTTGCATTTCATTCCGCTATGTTACTAAATGCAATGTTACTAAAAATAAATTCTCCTTTCTTTTCCGTAATCGATGCCAAGGCTTCCTAAAAAGACTTAAGTACACAATTACATTGCTCTAGTTGGAAAATATCAAAATAAAGGTGATGGAGAGTTGCAGATGCAAATATGCAACACATCACGCCTCAACAGGCTCTTACGTATCATTAGCATGAATGACAGTCCTTGGACCGGAAGTCTATGGGTTACTACACTGCGCTTGGCTAGAGAAAATTCGACCTCATCATCTGAAAAAAATAGGCTTCTAAAAATGACAAAGAATATTTCTTTCGCTCAGATCTCGAGACTGATGAACCTACTGCATCGTAGAAATCAAGCTGCAACTTTGTACATGGCAGTCTTGCTTACTGTAATTGAATAGCCGGGGTCGAGGGTGTTTTAACATTCATGTGTTACTTTCTGAAGTTAAAAGATAATAATTTAACTTCTTTTTTTTTTTTTTTTTTTTTTTTTTTTTATCAAATCTCTGATGTTAATTAATTGAGTTTTACCTTACTGTATTCATTTTTGAAAATCATCAGATAAAAAATAAAATTAAAAAAAAATGTAGATTGTTGCTTGTTGCGTTTCTTTTGCGTTTTATTACATATAAAAACTCTATATATTTTTCTCTTTAAGATCCTTTTTTCTTGCAAAGACGCAAAAATTCTGAATTTTTGTTTTCATGTTACGTATTGAATTGCAGTCTTTTAATATTTCTGTAATTATTTTTTTGATATGGAAAATTCATTTTTAAGTTAAAAATAACAGTCAAACATATCAGAAACAGGCTGAATTATATAACAAGCTATAAATGTATACTAAGTATCACAAAAAGGGTCATAAGAAATTGTTTGTTTGCTTGTTTATTGTTTAACGTCCCTTTCGAGAATTTTTTTTACTCATATGGAGACGCCACCACTTGACGATGGAGAGCTGCAAATTTTGTCCTATACTCGGCACTTAGGGCCATTGAGCAGTGAAGGATCTTTTTCTTGCCAGCACCTCCTGCGACACAGGACCTCGGTTTATACGGTCTCATCTGAAGGACCATCATAAGAAATTGAATAATTTTACAAAACGGTTATAAAAAGTAAGTATACTGCGGAACAGTCAGTGAATATTCTTGAATGATCAATCTATTAATCTATTATCATTGAAAGCAAGTGAAAGGTCACGAAAGGGATCCAGAAAGCCAATTCTAATTCGTCCACTGAATGGTCACCTGAATGTGGCTGAATAACTTCTGAAGAGTGAAAGATTACTTCATGGAAAGACACTGCAATGTACAAGGCATTCAGTAGCTTAATTGTTGCTAAATGATCCCTGATTACCGCCTTTCTGTTTTAACTGAATGGTCTCCTTTTTTTTATTTTACAAATTGATTAAGAAAAGAAACTTAATAGCAATGCAAGGTTCTGAAGTGAAATAAATAAATAACTCAGTGGAGAAAGAAAGATAAATATAAGTGATCCTTAAATGTTCATTGATTGACGCTTTTTAGTTTTCTCTTATGTCTTTTTTATCGCCGGAATCTGACTGAAAGATTGCTCATTCGGTGTAAAACAATGACAATCAATCAATCAATCCTCTGTGAAAACGGACTTTTCTGAAATCATAAACTCTGCAATTGATTGATTGATTGATTGTAGGTTGTTTAAGTCTCATTCGAGAATTTTTCACTCATATAGAGACGTCACCGTATGTTAGTGAAGGGCTTCAAATTTAGACCTATACTCGGCACTCATGCCATTGAGCTGTGATTGTTTTTCATCGTGTCTACGCCTACCTTGACACGGGACCTCGGTTTTAAGGTCTCATCCGAAAGACCCGTGTCTTTCATTTCTAGTGTCGGACGCTTGGCGAAGGAAAAGTCACTACCTATTTTTACGTCTTAGGTTTGACGCGGCGTGGAGAACGAGAATCGAACCCGATCACAAAGCGAGTAAACTGTACGAGGGTGGTTCGATATGAAATGTGTATTGTACGATATCTCAAAAGCATTCGACTCAAATAGTGAAATGAACATTACATCCATTCAAAGTATTCTCCGCGGTTTGAAATAAATAATTTCAATCATATTTAAGTCAATTTCCTAACTTCCTGAAAACATTAAAATTTAGGGCACAATAGAGACTAAACCGTACCTTCTTTATATTGTAAGTCTAACAGAGAATCTCACTTTGTGTCTGCCGTGGTCCGTGATCTGCAGGGGAATCAATGAAAAGTGTTTTAGGAATAAGTCGTTTCTGGTAGACTTTCCAAAGATTTATATTTTTTACAGTACTTATCATAAAACCTGTCTAATTCTGATATTGGCAAGACCATTTGTTGCTCTCTTTTGATTAAACTCTTTACAACAGTTTTTTCGAAACGGTTTGGATTGCTGTAAAATTTGACAGAGAAGTAACTACCAAGTTTCAATATGCAATCAGTTCTCTGATTAGAGTATCATTGACAATTTTATCAAGCTAATATAAAGGCGAAGTCGTAACGTTTATGTCATCTGGAAACCTATAAATTGATTTAAACTACAAATAGTTGAAGACAAAATTTCAAAATCAAATATTCAGGTCATTGTCCTGAACATAACATATACGATAGAAAAATACAATATTATGCTTCTATTTAAAATAATAAAAAATGATGAGTAATATACTGCAACCGTTACAAGCCCTGATGGGTTATAAGCCCTGGTAGTTTAATTAAATGTATAATCAATAAATGTATAGTAAGAGACACAGGTGAAACCTTTTACCCGCAATTTCGTTTAGTGCTAACCTATAAAAACATCTTTTTTTCCAGACGAAAAGGAGTTAACGTCGTAAACAATAAAATTGAATAGAGTCTAAGATTAAACTGAAAAATTCCTATAATTACTATATTGGAATTGTAAGACAGAATGTACGACGGAATCATCTCCAAAAGATGATAAAACTACTGCATAAAATGTAAGGGCAATTCTGGGAAGCAAAGCTTTTTTCTATTTAAAAAAACGCAATTTTTCTTATCATAATTTGACCTCCAGGGTGAAAATGAAATTTCTGAAACCTTATTGCACATCTATAGGACACCACCAACCATTTTCCAAAACATGATTAGGCTACTGTGTTAAAGGTAGGAGGAGATCTGGAAACCTAGTCATATTAAAAAAACTCATCATTTTCGACCCCAATTTTACCCCAGGTGAAAATAAAACTTCCGAAACCTTAGTGCACATCTATAGGACACAACCAACCATCTTCCAAAAGATGATTAGGCAACTGCGTAAAATTGTTAGAGGAGTTCTGGGAGCCAGATTTTTGTAGAAAAACGTCTTTTTTGTTCCCCCATTTTGCCCCGGGGATAATATTTAAAATTCCCAAACTTTAATGCACATCTACAGAACACAATCTATCATATTCCGAAGGATTGTTTACTGCTTAAAATAAAAGAGGAGTTTGAGGACAAAGAAAGAGTGACAGACGGACGGAAGGACATACCAGGGTAACAACAATATACCCAAACTTTCTTTAGAAAGTGCGGATTTAATTACACTGCATAAAATCTAAAAGAAAAAGTTGATCAATTGAAAAATCAAAATTCTTTATATAATCCCATTCTAATTTTTGGCCAAAGTAGATGCCAGCAGGAGAAAAAAAGGATAGAGAGCAAATAACCCAGGTTCACAGCCTTATGCAAAACTAAAAAATCATGGCTGCAAGTGCTCGGAAAGAACAACAATGCTTGAAAAGCAATTTTTATGCACTTTTTTCAGAATGGTTTGAAGCTGAAAATGCATGTCATGTCACATAGTAAGACTTTTATCCATGTTTAAAAAAAAATGCATATTTAAGAAAACAGTATAAATATAAATAGTTAATCAAGGTGTTTTGAATAGCAAAATCAAGCTATAACAGTATAGCTAATTCAACTACAGAGCTTAATCAATTTTAAGATGCAAGACCTGTCCAACTCTTAATTATTCTTAAAACATTTATATCATCATTTCTGATTCAAGAGAGAACCAGGAATATGACCAACAGGTATATCCATTGACTAATAAACATGTACATGTATGTTGTGGGAAGAGTAATTAATAATGAGAAGTCAGAAGGTGCGTTAATATTCGAAAATTTTAGTTTCAACAATTAAGTAGGGCTCCGCCTAAAAAAAAAACAATGCAGAAAGCACAGAAAAGACGCTACATCGATAATCTGCAAATTCATTAAAACTGAATTTAATTTATTCATTTGGGTCTAAAATGAATGACAAGTAGAGCTTTTTTCAAAAAGCTTAGCGTCTTTAGAAACAACCTTAAACAGTAAACTGATCTAAACCTATCAGGCCATATAATTCTTGAAAATTTCTTGGCTTTGTATTTCTTCATTAGTTTTTTTCTGACATAAGACCTAACAAGTGTAAAGATAACAGATGCTCGTGTGTCTCCGTAAACTTAGAATCTGCTGCCGAGATCATTTGGCAAACTTCGGCTGATTTCGTCACCTTTGTGATATGTAGAAGAGGTACGAATCGGCCGAGGTGTTGCCGAGTACTGCCGACATTACAAAGACAGTGCAAAACAAAGGGAAAAAGAATACATAAAAGCTGTAAATCTTGCTTGCAATAAAGATCAATTTTGTTAACAATGAAAATATATAGAAACGTTTTTGGTAATTGCTATTAAAAAGATAGCAGGTTATTTCGAATTATTTCCACTGTTCGTTTTGTAATATTTTTTTACGATTGAAGATTTTGAAAAATTGTTAAGTCGTACGAAAATTAGATCATCAGAAAATTATCCCCCTTGTCTTGAACTGCATTTCTACCAATGAAATAATTGAAAATTTTCTCATCATCCAATTTCTACCAATCACAAAAGAGAGGAAGTGAATAGTCCGAAGACTGTAAAATACTTCAACTCTGTATACCGTCTTCCAAGGAAGACGGTAATATCTAATGGATTTGTTATAATTCTTCTTTTTTCATAACCGTTCACGATAGCTCAGTCGGTAGAGCGCTCGCTCCGTGATCGGGAGGTCGTGAGTTCGAATCTCGGCCGCAACATACCTAAGTCGATAAAAATAGGTAGCAACTGTTCCTTCGTCATGCTCTCGGCACTTTGAAGTGAAAGTTGTGGGTCCTTCGGATGAGACCTTAAAAACCGAGGCCCCGTGTCACGGCAGGCGTTGGCACGATAAAGATCCCTCACTGCTCAATGGCCCTGAGTGCCGAGTAAAGGTCAAAATTTGAAGCCCTTCACCGGTATATGGTGACGTCTCTATATGAGTGAAAAATTCTCGAATGGGACCTAAAACAATATACAATCAATCAATCAATCTTTTTTCATATAGCTAGGGTATAAGGTACTCGAGGGGTAATTTTGTATGGATAGTGTGTAAATAGTGCATATTTCAGAAAATAAATTCTTTAAAACCCAAGAAAATGTATAGAATCTAAACACATAATTACAGTGAAAATGGAACGTGTAAATCAAATTTACTCTACTATTTTTGTGCAAACGAAGGATTGAAAAGATACAGGTTGTTAAAAATCTGCAATTTAAGATTCTTCGTATGAGTTATCTCCCTTAGGAAATTTATATAGGTGGCGGTAGTAAACAAAAATGGCGACCTCCATGGCAAGTTGTACTCTCATAACTCTGCCAAGTTATTTTGATGCATCATGTGATGTTAATTGCAAATACCCGTGTGAATTGAGAAAAAAATGATTGAAAGGAATTTACAAGAACAGATCTGGCATAGAGCTCGTGTGAATTAAGAGAAAAAAAACATGGAAGCGGAAAACGTAGGTTGGGAATTCTGTCATCGTCTTCATCAGGGTATCGGACATTTTTCCTTACTACTGACATCAGTATGGTCTATGCTGGAAGTTTAGCTTCTAAGGTAATCCACCAGAATCCAAGAGAAAGCCCTCAGAGAGGAGTTGTAGTCCGACTGTGTCAGCTTTATACTTAAGAGGTCATGTCAGTAAGCATTGAGCTTCACACTATATAAACATGGAAAGTGGAAAAATTTATTTCTAGCTAAAATTCTGTGAACATGATGCATATGAATAGTTTTTCAAAAAATATATCTACCCAGGCATATGACCTCTTGTTTCCATGGCAACCAGAACATTCGTTATATTTTATTACAGAAATATTTGGACTGGCCTACCCTGTTATGATTTGTATTTTACATCCAAACCCCAGGTATAATTTTATAATGTGGGTCATAAAGTGCTTTGAAATATATTTTTCTGTTTTATAAGGGAAAATTAATTTGTGATTGATTTTTAATATCTCTTGATATGAATCGCATGAAGGGCTACGTTGTTTGCAAAATCCAGACAACTTTAGAAAATTCTACAAATATCTGTAGAAGGTGAATGCTCTGTTCAATAGATTAAATAAATAAAATTACGTAGACACTAAAGACTTTAAGAAAAAAATATCTGAATGAATTGTTGTAAAACTCTCTTGAAAAACGATTTGATTACCTCCCTTGCATGAGCTCTCAAGCAAAAGAGACCGGAAAGAATGAAACAGACAACAATAAAGGAATTGCGGGAGAAATAGGAAAACATCCAACTTGGAGTAGATGGACAAAAACATATAGTGGTATGTGTAATATGTATTTTTCATGTACATTTTGGAATAAACTTTTGATAAGTTTATCTCTTTAAAGCAAAATTAAAGATTAGGAAGGTACTCTCAGATTCATTTCTCTTTCCTATGATGTGAAACAAATACTGAGTGATGCAACGTACCTACAGCTTGTGAGCAACCTGTTATATGACCAATAATGTTTAATTCTGCAGTTGTAAGATTACTCTTAATACAATTAAAGAAAGATAAATGCAATAATAATATTTAAAGTAATTAGAGATATGACTATGATATTTTTAAATTATGTAAAGAGGTCATGAGGTCACACTGCAGGTAAGACTAAAGTCCCGAAATGCACAAATAAGTCATTCTAACTCAACTTCTTTCCGTTTTACAACTCAGAGTTTATATTATTTCACATCAAAACTAAAACTATGTTCAAATCTTACTCTTCCATAAAATCAATGCAACAAATGTCATATCAAATGATTTTGTTTTCTACCAATTGCCAAATGGATTGGGAATGGGACCGAAACCAATTCATTGAGGAAAAAATAGCATCAAAGTTTTTTTTTAAGTTTTAGATGAAATATAACTTGAAACAATGAAAAGTTATTCCACAAAAAATATGGAATCTGTAAAATCTATATGAAAGGAAGTAAGATTGAAAATGTGTAGGTAGTTTATAAATAAATATGTCTCAGATGTGTTAATGTATGTAAAAGCACAAATTTTTGAATAAAAAATATGAATTATAGTGTAGAATTCCAAAATTTATAAAATGTATATAATAAAGTAATCAGTAAAATTATCATACCACCCCTCCATCTTCAGGAAACCAGACCTCATTATTCATGTTATTTGGTTAAAAGAGTCATTACATATGAAAAAGGAATTAAGTAATGTTTGTCTATGAGAATTGACCCCACCCCACCCCCACTCCAGAATCAAGAACTCCTATATATTTTGAAGCTTGTTTATTTGAATTGTTCCCCTGTCTAACTGGTTCATGCTAACGATTAACATTGACTAGCATGGTGGAAATTGCATGCATAAATAATGCAGCCTTCACAGAAGACAGGATGTACATATATGCTAATCTGCTATGTATCACCTATTCAGTAGTAATACATAAACTATTGTTATTTTTATAGCAAACGATAGTTGAAGATGACATCCTGTTCCTTTAAAGAAGCCACTGGAGGAAATCTATCTTGTTCGGAACCATTATTAAAGTTCTGATCTTGTTTTACCATGTTCCAAGTCATGTTCCAAATCAGTTGCCACATACATGTAGATGTCTAATAACCAATCTATCCTCAGAAGTGAATCTGAAGGAATGGAATGGAGGACTGCGCGTTTTTGTTTTTTTTTTTGTTTGTTTTTTTTTTTTTTTGTTTTTTTTTTTTTTTTTTTTTTTTTTTTTTTTTTTTTTTTTTTTTTTTTTTTTGATGATATAATGAGTTACTACATGTATGTGCCCAAATCTCAGGCGAATCTTGGACTCTTAATATTGTTTTTGAGCCTCATGTCTGTATAAACTGAATATTAAATGATCTAATATATTAAGTCTCCTGAAGAATTATAAAAAAAAAATCTTGTAAATTTGAGCTATTAGGAAATGGGAATTCCACAAATAAGTAGCCACTAAAATTTTATGTTTGGTTTTTAGGATTTTTCAAGTTGAAATTGGGGACTTGGAAGAAAATTCTCATTTTATTTATTTTCTTAAGGAGTAGTTGTCAAAAGTTGAAGCATTATTCATATACTTAAAAGAAACCTCCTCCCTAGAAAGAAAATGAAGATTTTGCAAAATGGGCAAATTATATTATTTTATTTACTAATTTAAAAAAAAAAAAAAAAAGAGGGGGGGGGGCGGATAGACGGAACAATAAGCATGTTTTTACACAATGTGGTCAAATTAATTTTTTTGAATCATTTTTGGTCTAAAAAAAAACTTTGACTTAACTTCAATCTGACATGAATTAGAGGTTGAATGATATAAGCAGATGGGGAAAATAAAATAGATTTTTCATTGGATTTCTCCTGTAAGTGCTTTCAGTAGTAGTGTATTGAAAGGGGCATTTACCATAGCTGTACTTTTCTGTTAAAAAAGTTGTGTTGTTGGTTTCATCATCTTAAAGACTTCTGCATTTTCATCTGTAAATTTTCTGAAAATACCATTGGACCATGATTGACAGTAAAGGGGTATATTTCAATTTTGTTTAAATGAACGGCTGAGCTCCTTCCCAAGAGGGAAAGGGAAAGCCAAAAAATAGGGTGGGGTCATTTACATTTGTATAAATCTTAAGAAAAAGATGATGTGAAAACTTCCTGACATATCAAATAAAGGCCACTGGGTTTAGGGTGAAACCACAACAGGGAATCAAAGTATAAAGGCAAAAAAAAAAAAAAAAAAAAAAAAAAAAAAAAAAAAGCGGGGCCAGGATTTGTGATATTATGCAAGGAATTCTCGGGTAGTGCAGATTTCATTGTGTACTAATTATGGTCTAATTGAGCCTAAAATGAAGATTAAATGAGAATACATGTACACATTTTCTGATATTCTTTTCAAGAATAGCAAGACCAAATGAAATCATATCAAATTCATAATTTATTTAATTTGCAAAGATTCCCAAGTTATGTGGATTTAGTTTTATCCCTCAGATCGTCAATCTCTAGGTATTGAAAGGGCTTAAATTAGGGACCCAATTTTACATAGTGAAGGGGAGGGAAATCAGGGGGAACATCAAGGTCATTTTAATCATTATTTATGTTGAAGCATCATTATTTAGTTTTGACTAAAGGTTTTTCATGATACACTACTTTGCACATGTTTCAAATACATGTATTTCAAGAACAGGCCATAACAGTTAAAACTATTAACTAGAACCTCAATTGCCATTAGGGTCAAGGTCAACAGTAGAACATGAATTTATCTTCTTGAATTGTCTAACAGTATACACTGTGTATCAATGTATGAAATATTTTGAGCAAGGTTCAAAATATCAAGACCTATGTAGATTTAGATAAGAAATTATTAGACATAGAATATGTAATACAGAAAAATTTGACCTTGGGGTCAAAGGTCAAGATGAAGAGAAGGTAATAGTAGTGCATGACTCATTTCCTTTTACAGATGTACCCATGTGGAATAAGGATATATTGTTTCGTAAGGACAAATTACTTCTAGTAATCTGAATTGTTATCAGGAAATCACCTTAAAATGCCTAAATTTGCATATTTTTGAATCTCCATGGCAACAATATTTTTGCAAGTCTACCCAATTTTATTTTATTTTATTATTTTTTTTTTTGTATAATAAAACAGTTACAAAACTTCATTTTAGAGTTTATAAGCAGTAGTACGGATTTTTGTCAAACGCCTTTTAAAAAAAAACATCTTAAATTTCAACTAACTTTTAATGCTAAAATTGTCGTTTTTTTTCCCCGTTGCAATAGCAACGTGACAAAAGAACTTAATCCAATTTAATCAGGCGAAGTAGATCTAACAATTAGGTCTTTAAAAAAAAAAAAATAGGTATTTTAAACCATCTTTTGAGAACATTTGTGTAAACATACACTTTAATTATGTCAGTATTTGCCCGATTGAATGTAAAAACTTTGTCTGGTAACTAAGGAAATATTTTTCCTTGGATACGCATCAGTGATTATGGTTGAAATCACTAATTTTGTATTTTTCTTGTTATCTGTGACAGAAATAATCCATAGACACTATTCTTAAAAAAAAAAATCATATTTTTGACTATTCATAGAAAGCTCAATGCTTACTGACATGGCCTCTTAATTTGGAGAGGGAAGATAATGTACCGGAGCCATCGGTAAATTTGGACAGCTGTTTGAAAAGCTTAAGGTATGTCACTCGTGAAATTTGTTATATCAAAGATTTTTTGAGAAGTATATTTTAGATAAGTACTCATATAGCATGACTCAAAATTGCAAAGACAATGGGGTGTCAGTGTGCATCTTACTGAGCTACGGTACAATTAAGTTGACCTTTTTGCACTTAAACTGTAGCTCTTTGGTTAATTACTTTCATCTTTGTCATATTTAATCAGATGTAATTATGGCAATAAATATAACCTTATTTTACGTAAAATACTTTGAATAATATGTTTGATTGAACAAATCATACAAAATAATGCGCATAAACTATTGTGTTGCCTTTTTGCACGAAAAAGTATCATATTTTGGGTATAAAAAACTAATTATATAAAGAGGCAATAAAATATTTACTTGTATCAAACTTTTTATGACTTAAGTGCAGACAGATTGGAAGTATCGTATTGTTTAAACAATGAAAGAAAAACTTGAGGTCAATGATGTAAATTTTGAGATATTGGTCAAAATGTGCGATTTTCAGGAAAAAACGATGTAAAATTTATCTTGACTTTTTTAATATATCTTCATTTCTTTGCAAAGTCTCTTCAGTGAATGTGTAAAATTTTGTTCTTAAAATATAAATTGTGACCTATATTTAATATTCCTAGCATATCATAACGGAAAATATTCTCTTAATAAAAGTATGACGTTCTAAACTTCCAAGATAATAGATTTGACAAATGTGTAGATTTGAAGAATTTTCTTCTAAATATCCTTCCACCACAAGAAATGGTCCCTCATAAATCTTGCTTCTTTATGAATTTGAGAGCAGTTTTTTGATTGAATGTTGAATAATTTGCATTGTTTAATTTAAATATGTTATAAAAATTGAATTGTAATAAATAGTTTTGAAGTTAAAAGTTCTGACTGAACTTTTCTAAAAAGCTGACGAGCGACATACCTTAATAGGTAGGATTTAATTTAAGTTCACTTCTTGTATATGATAATTGATTATGTTTTATACAGTAAAGTATGTATCGAGAAAATTATTGGGGATGGCCAGTTCCTACATGTCGTATCAATATCATGTCCATTTTGAAAAAAAAAATGACATCTTGCAAATAGTATGAGTTAGAATTATGTTACTGTGTCTTTAGACAGATCCTGACCACAGTTAGAATGCCTTCCATATTCCTGCAATGTAGCAGAAAATGGCAGAAACACTCTCAAATGATTTTGGAGCAAATAAAGGAAATTATATTGAAAATAACCGTCAAGTTAAAGCTATATATGGCGTATCTGAGCTAAAAAATAAAAATGTGAGACTGAGTGTAGATAAACATGATACATATATATTATTTACGTTCAAATTAACATTTTCCCCAATTCTGAACTTGAATAACCATAATGTTTCCATAGTTAAATTGATTTTAAACTGTGTCTGTTAATTGAATGCGGAGTCGATAAATAAATCGGTTATTGTATTAAATTTCTAATATCTTTGAAATGAAATTGATTTAAATTGTGTAATTTACAGTAAAGTCCTATCTTCATATAAAGTAATAAGACAAAGCTCTTTTTAATTTTAGTAAGTCTGAACTTATAAAAAATACATCATATATGACTTTTATAATAACAAAGTTAACCTTTTTTGTCACAGGGATACCTTTCACCCCAAGAAATTGATCCATATAATGGAAGAATTGTTCACTTTTTGTCAACGTTTTTTACACGATTTCAATTTACATCTTCAAGTCCACAGTGTAGCAATGTGAATGTGATGGGACTTTTTAACAATTCTCAGAGACGTGAGCGTAATCATAGACATCGGTCATACAATAAACCTATTATACACGATGTTTCCTTTGATTCACTATAACCTTATGTAAATAAACAGTCAATTCTCCATCACATTCGCACCAAACTTTAGTCTTTCCCTTTGAAAGTTCTATACGGTTTATTTGAAAAGGTCAAGAAAAGTCCATATTTGGACACCAGAATACAGACTTGGATCTCTAATTATGGATATTGCAAATCATAGGCTTTTTAAACCGCCACGTTTTACGGAAGATAACATTGCTCAAACAACCCGTTTGTTCCTAAAACTTCAATTTACAAACAAACGCCTCGACGCAGTTAATATTAGCAATATTCTTAATAACAAAAGGGTCCAGTCTTGTATTCCACCATATTTCAAGTTGAAGTCCACACCTTGTATTTCTTATAAATATACATCGACTATTGCTTCCAATCTTTTTAATTACAAAAAAAAATCTACAATGCTTAGATATCGACCATCTGATACATGGCCAAGAACGAATTCATTGTCAATATTGACGATATCAACAATATCATGTCGATATCGTATCGATATCGATCCAAATAAGTACTTTGAAATGGAATTACTGGATACCATATAGAACATTGAGTGCTATGTCGATATCGACAATATCATGACGATATCGTATCAATATCGATTCTGATCTGTAAAATATATATTCAAGTAAATATATAACATAAATATATAAGACCATAAGCGATGTCGATATTGATTCATTTTTGACATGAAAATTTAAATAAATATAGGTTAGGGGTGGTTATTGTTAGAATAAGGGTAAGATTTTAAGCTAAGTTAAGGGTGAAGGTTAATAAAATCGTGTTTTGAACAATCAAGATTTGATATCGACAGCAGGAGAATCTTATAACTCGGAAAGTAAACACGCACAAGTCTTGCATAAAGAAATACAACCACATGAGTAATGACAAAATAATTCGATATCGAAACAATATCGTCGATATCGATGGCAAAACAATCTTCGTTAATGTAAAGTATTTTAACATAGACATACATATACCACTACTTGGACGGTACCAACCAAGGGTTGAGCAAACATGATTTGATATCGAAGCGATATCATCGATATCGACGATATCGATACTATATGGAAAACTTCATCGAGTGTTTGTATTCAAGTAACTCATATTTTAAAAAGCCACAATATATTTTTTTGGGGAGGGGGGTGCATAATCCTTTGAACACTCATGATTCGATATCGATACGATGTCGTGAAAGATTGGAAATCTTCGTAAACAGAAATTATTCTATTATACACATAAGTATAAAGAAATAATGTAGCAAACTATAAAAAGTCATTTGTCGATATCGTAACTACATCGTGTTTTGGGCATAACTCTAATACCCCTATGTGCTCATGTTCTTCTTCACCCTACAACTATAGTCCTGCTGGCCATGTCATTACTGGTGATGTAAACATAATATTCTTAACCATCTAAATGAATTTGAATTACCATACCTTTACTGCATTACAAAACTTCATAAAAATCCTTAAAAACAAAGATATATAGCGGGTTCCAGTAAATGTTCTACCAAGCCTCTTTCCTTACTCCTCACTTAAATATTTACTGTAATGAAGGCGAAACTTCAGGAGTACTGTTCAACAGTATATTCGAGAAGTGGTGTAAATCAGATGTGAATGCTTAAAAATTCCAAAGAACTTTTGGAAAATTTGAAATCACAAAATTTTTTTCTAAAATCAATAGCACCAAAACGTACGACTTCTCAACACTTTATACAACCATTCCCCACGATAAATTGAAGTCCAGACTTTTTGACATCATAGACAGCTTTTTTGTCAATAAAGATAAAACTCGTAAATATACTTACCTTGTAAATGGTCATTTAAATAATTATTTTGTTAAAAAACACTCTGATTGTACACACAAGTACACTGAACTTGATATTAAAAAGACGCTTCAGTTTCTGATTGAACTGTCTACGGATTCCTCCGTTATTACTCGATCATGACAAGGAGCACACGGCGGGTGAGACCGGTCGACAGGGGATGCTTCATGACACCTGATCCCATCTCTTTGAGGTCCGTGTTTGCTCTGCTTCAAATTTGTATTGTTTCATTGGATTTTTGAGATTGAATACTGTTCGTTATCTTCATATTTCACTTTGCTTTACCATAGTGATCACAATGATTTACTATAGTGTTCCCTATAATTTAGTATAGTGATAGCTTTGAAAACTTTGATTTACTATTGTGAAAACTTTGATTTGCTATAATGATCACTATGAAAATTATTTACCTTAGTGATAACTTTGACAACCTGATTAACTATAGTGATATCTTTAACACTTTGAAAATCTTGATTAATTATAGTGATAACTTTGACACTATAGTGATAACTTTGAAAAGTTTGATTTACTAAAGTGATAACTTTGAAACTTTTATTTACTATAGTTAACTATAGTAAACTATAGTTAACTATAGTTAACCATAGTATTTTTTGTTAGGGTTTAGCCAAACATGTTCTTGGAGGACAACCCCAACGTAATAAACAGGATATTTAAAAAAAAACAAAACAGAACTTTCTTTTTATATCCAAGGCTTAAAAACGAGTAAGATTTTTTTTTTTTTTCAATTCACTATATATATTCTAAATAGTTCATACTTTTACGCATTAATACGGCACAATTGCTCTGCAGTCAGTGAGCCTATTTTTCTTGTCAGTGATGCAAGTAATAAATTTCTAAAATATTACGAAATTGTAAACCTTCTATGTTATTCAAAATTCTATCTTTCTGCATTCATTAATCTATACATTTTTTGTAACTTCAAATCCCATTATTTTAAAGCTTTGAATGAAAAGTTAAAAACTACGCAGTTAAATTCGTTCATCTTACTTATATAAACTTGACTTAACTTATTTTTATTTTTTTTTAAGTTTGTTTGTATCATCTGTACTTAAGCACATCTAAACTACTGTTCATATAACGTTTATTAAAAATTGTAAAAACATCTGTAATGTGAAGCGCAATTTTTCGGTTGTTCCCAAAAAACGGCACAATATTGTTGCGTTTTTTTTCTCACTTTATATTTTGTTACGTAATACGTGTATAGAAAGCATGTTTGAATAGATTGATTTTGTTTATTAAAATGTCATGGCTTAAATACAGATAAGAATATTTGTTTTCATGCAGTTTTTGTGTGAAATATGTGGAGATAACAAACAGTATTCGAGCTCAAAAGTCCATCAAGCATTATAAAACTGGAGTAGAGCAAACACGGACCTTTAAAACATCAGAGGTGAGATCAGGTGCTATAGAGGAGTGAGCATCCCCTGCCGACCGGTCCCACCCGCTGTGTGCTCCTTGTCATGATCGGAGAATAACGGAAAAATCCCTCTACAATTCAGTGTGTAAATAATGGCCTACCAATTAATATAAGGAAAAGTCAGTCAGCATTTGACTTAATGATAGATTGTTTTTGCTGACAAGATCATTGTATCGACCATAGATCTTAGGAAATGATGATTTTAAACGAGACTGCTGATAATCTTATTTCATCAACTTGTTTGTCAATAACTTACCTCGTTTTAGCAATTTTTCATACGTAGAGCATGCTCTGGCATATCGGATCAACTGAGAGATATAAACCCCGTACGCAGGTGATAAGGGTATATTGCTGCATAAGTAAGGGAAGTTGACGATTCAAAAATTAAAGTCATCACGTTTGTCATAAAGCTTTGTTGTTAGATTACCATTAACGTCTTTTTCTAATAAAATATCAAAATATGTAACAGATGTGTCAGACTCTGTAGTTTTTTTTTTCTCTCAATCTCAACGGGATATATCGTGTGTTCTATGTCATTTGCACTTTTTCTAAACATTTGCAAAATGTCGAATATGTAATTTTTAATCTACTTTTAAAGAAAATTGAAGCATGTTTATGTCTGCACTTTTTTGTATAAGTATGACGTCAATGTTAATTTGCGAAAAAAAAAAAATGATTTTGATTTTTCAAGTAGGTTTTCTAAAATTCATAAGACGGTAATGGATATTAGGATTTAGTGCAAAATCGCTGGACTTATTACTTTATTACACCGACGCTGTTCTCTAGGAATTCACCCTTGTCTATAGGAACCGGGTTTTATATATATATATATATATATATATATATATATATATATATATATATATATATATATATATATATATATATATATATATATACGGTTTATTACGTTACTGCCGTAGAAAGGATATAATCAATATAGCTCCTCCTCTACTTACATAAACCTTTGGACCACAAATCTCACAATTTTGGAAGAGGAACCCTTTCTCATTATAACCATGCACAAACTTTTTCTGCTTAAGGCCATAGTAAGGCTCTCCCAATTTTAATCTCTGCCTCGATTTTTTTTTATATTCTTTGTTATCTTCATCTTTATTCTGATCAGAATCTATATTTAACTTACCATACAATTTTCGTTTTAAATCCCACTAACATCAGTGTCACAAATTTGTCAGAAATAAGGACATTTTTTTTCTTTATATATTTACTTCATTTATTATGTATTAATATTTTTTTTCCTAAATATATAAAGTCGCGGAGAAAAGAGTTGATCCTTACGTCGCGGTTTCGAATCCCGCTGTAGGACGTGGAGACCTGTGCTTCGGATGAGACCGTATAAACCGAAGTCCTGTGTCGCACTAGATGCTGGCACGAAAAAGATCCCTCACTGCTCAATGGCCTTGAGTGCCGAACATACGTCAAAATTTGCAGCTCTCCACGGGAAAGTGATGGCATTTCCATATGAGTAAAAAATTCTCGGGAGGGACGTTAAACAACAAACAAACAAACAAACATGCCTTACTCATACATTGTACTCAAACTTACTGTCCATACTTTAGACATGGCCACTTAATTATACAATGAATACATATTACAAGTATTCTACTTACTACTGTACAAACACTTATTACATTGCTACTGACACATTGTTGCTTCTTTGAATATACTTCGAGTACTGATTTACCACTTGCTTACTACAATGCTAACGACGCATTATTACTACTTTGAATATAAATACATTATACACACGATTCAACCATATGTTTACTTGAAACAGCTTTACGAAAACGTCAACAAAACATAATGCAGCGAAGTAACTTGACAGAATTTGCAATTGAACTAAACTGAAGAGTAAATTAAAATAAACATTAAAACGAAAATCTCTTACCACAGAAGTGAGCAGAAAAGCTAGCATATGAAGATAATTGGAAAGGCGAAAATATATTGACAGAGGACAATGTCTCCTTCTCTGGTGCCTCCTACGCCCAAACTGACCAGCACGACTACTTAAATACTAAACCCGCCCAGTGATATAAAATCTCCTATAAATAGTACTATGGGCAAATGTTTGTGATTTAAACACTTTCATGGGTAAAATTATAATGACAGACAGTTTGAACATTAATTGTGACAATCCCCTCTTAAAGAAGTACGAAGTACTTTTTAAAATACATTTAAGGGACAAACACTTTCATACACACTCCCATATATACTAATATTTACAACAACGAAATAAATATCAATTTTAAAAGCACTGTTTATTTTAATACTCTTAGAAAGTCTAATTGTATCTCTACTACTGACAAAATAGTCTAAGAGCAATTAAGCAATCTGTACCAACACTTTTTTTTCCTCTTTGTAGAGACGATACGGAACCTGTAAGGCTGCAACTTTAACGACCATCACATGAGTCTCCAATTAAGGAGTTTAGAACTATTTATATACGGCAATACCCGGTGGTCTGTCTTTAAGGTGAACTTCCGGCCATACAAATACTTGTTGAACGTTTGTAAAGCCAATGCTTTGGTCAAACATTCCCTTTCTATAGTAGAATAGTTTCCTTCAGCTTTGTTAAGTTTTCTGCTGACATACGATATAGGTTGCCTTTGGCCTCGGTCTGAAGCAACAGTCTGCACTATAAATACTTTGGACAATTCTGGAAGTTTCAAGATTGGATAAGATGTAAGGGCTTTCTTCAAGTTTTGGAAAGCAATTACGAGTGACTCTATCCACTGTATCTTTTCTAGAGAAAGCTTCCGTGCTGGGCCAGGGAGAAGTTTGGGATGAATTTACGGTGAAAATTTACTAAACCAAGAAATGATCGTAAACGTTTCTTTATAATTGGTCGATTTGCTTCTTGGACTGCTTACATTTTATCCGGATGTGGTTGTATCATCTTCTCTCCAACGTGTCCTAGACATTTTAACTTTCTGTAAGCAATGGCACATTTGCTTGGTTTGGCATTTAAGTTGGAATCTCTAAGCCTCTATAGAACCTCTGTGAGAACTACAACATGATTTTCAAAAGTCATAGACTCTATCAAGATATTATCAATAATGCTGTCTAAATTTGATAAATTTGGTATTTGGAATGCAGTTTTTGGTCGCGATTCCAGAGAAATATCCTGGTTTAAATCGTTAATGGACTCTGCAGTGATTCCTGATAGGAGACTGGTTCTGTTCACGTCCTAGGAGATTGTTATGAAAAGTCTTAATCTTCTCAGCTTAGGAGTACTTTTTCTCTTTCTTTCAAACTACTGTTTCTTGTCTTTCTATCATATGCTTTGTCATACCTTTTTGGTAATTCTTGAAGTGTGCGAAGTGCTAGTTTGCGTGTGGTTTCTGAACGATCCCTTAGATCTAGAACATACTGATATTACGTCCTCTTTGAGAAAAGACATTGGCCCCCTCTCAGTTCTACAATATACCAAATCGAATTGTGAAAATCCTAGGCTTTCTTGGAGAACTTTTCTTTAGGCAAATTGCAACGCAAGAAGATATTTTCCCCATTCTTTAGGACGGTCTACACACATTCTCTTCAACATCTGCTTCAGGGTACCATTGAAGCGCTCAACTAAACCATTACACATGGGATGGTATAGCATCGTAGTTAGTTGCTTCATTGAGATGAATGTACCTACTTCCTTCTTTAGAGCTGACGTAAACTGGCTATCCTTGTCTGTGAGCATTTCTTGTGGAACACCTATTCGAGAAAAATCTCAACCAGTGTTTCGGCAACGCGCTCCAAGTCAATTCCTGGTAATGCAATAGTTTCTGGATATCACGAGGCATAATCCACGAGTGTTAAAATGAACCTGTTTCCTCTGTCAGTTTGTGGATGCAAAGGACAGACAATGTCCACTGCTACCCTCTTAAACGGAACATCTATCAAGGGCACTTCAGCCATTGGCGCTTTAGATACTCTTCCTTTCTGCTGTGTTCGTTGACATATATCGCAAAAACGGCAGAATATCTTAAAGGGGGAGGAAATAAGCACCGCCTTCAAATTTGCCTGGCTTTCACCCCTGTCAATCAGCAGAAATTAAGCCTGAGGTTGGATACATGAAATTGATGGACATTTTGTTTTCTGTCCTTGTGTACATCTTGAAAAGCCTTGTCTAGCAGTCGTACTGATCATCAAATTAACTTTCAAGCTTTTGATGTCTGCCGCATACATGCCAAAGTGATAAAGCGACAGCAGCCAGATCTTTTCCTTTCTTTTTTTTTTTTACTTTATAACATAAGAATACGTTATTTATATAATTTATCTGTCAGATAATTAATGCTATATATTTAAATCGTAAGAACAAAAGGGTGGAATTTCATTTCAAGATAGAATCGATTATTATAGATTTTCAAACACACGAAAATTGATTCTACTTTAAACAGAAAATACTGACCCGCGTTTGAAGCATCGTATATCTAAATACAATTATAATTTTATTTTTTTTTTTCTAATTCTGACTACATGCGCATTGAAATATTGTTCAAATGAAGTTTTATAAGACAACTTTACGTGTCACTTTTCTTCAAGAGATGGTGCACGTGGCGAAAGTAACAGCAAAATAATCAGTTAAGGAGGGGTTTTAGCAGTACATATTATAACAGCTGTCATTGTACATAATGATTAGAATTACAGATCCCAAGGAAAAGATTAAATTCCCTTATCAACTACCTGTAGGGGAACAACAACCGTCCCAATGCCCTGGTCATTTTTGCAGACCATGCGTCATTGAAAAATCCTTTAGGAATTATTATACAGTTAAAATGTTTATTTAATTCATTATATATTCTACAAAATATAGTGTCAAAACAGGGTTTCTATTTTTTTTTTTTTATTTACTTAGAGCCTTTATTCAGGCACCCCCCCCCCCCCATTACTTTCGTTTTGCATGCACAACTTGCAATTCGAATTACTTCACTTTGTGTCGCCAGTTTACACCGACAGAAGAATATGATCTATATTCAATAAATTAACAAACACACACAGAAATATTGGTATTGTCTAATTTACTCAAGCATATTATTAAAAAATGAACTAGGAATCTGTCCCCATTAGAAATTTAGCATGCTTTAATTCGTAAAATTCACGATCAACATTTCGATACACTTACACAAGAATGATGACATTGTTTTACTATGTCGAAGTAAAAGGTATACAGGAAATACAGTTAGCCAGCGTGGTTCCCCTGGGGCTTGGGAATCGCTTCGATTAAGCCCCACTTCTCATCAAACTTACCTGAGGAAAACCGACCGGTTGAAAACCTCGGGCTTTAATCTCAGATTTCATCCCTTGCCAACAGAACGGGGTTTGGATTCTGTTTATGGTCCTATTTGTAGCTAAGTGTCCTGACAAGATAGACTCATGGGTTAACCTCATAACGGTATCTCTTTATTGATGGAACAACTACCTGATTATAAATTTTGTCCCCTTTGTATTCTCTGTACATCAAACCAGCTCTGGTAAAAACCATGTAAACCTACCTTCTCTGGAAGTCTTTCGCTCATTTACATTCTCTCGGATAATAGATAGAGCTAACTCAACCTCTTGCTCCTTGCCAATGTCGCCTTGTTGAATAGTGTCTACTACAATCTCAAGAACTTTAAGTTGCTGGTATGATCTTGTTTTATTCCTTCTTTGCTGTCTTCTTTCCACAGCGATTACCCCTTGTCATTCTGGATTTGGATCACATGACGTTCTTGTGTAATTAGCTTCACCAATGATGAGGTCAAATACTGGATTGTCCATGCACCAGACTGCATAATTACCTGTCAAGAATGGAGAATCGATGTTTATGTTTGCAACATACCTTTGGTACTATATGCAAGATCACAGGTGGCGTGCCTTCCGGTAAACTGGTCGTCTGGTTGTAATTGTTTGTTACTAAACTTTTTCTTACCACAATGTTCTTACAGCCAATGTCACGCAGCAGTGTGACGGGACGTCCTTTAACATAATCTGCTGACAAGGGTTACTGCTGACTTTTGCTGTGGCAAGCTGAACTAAGAATCATAGTATTATCAGTATTTCTTACCCAGAAATCAAGTGATGGGTTACTAGTGACTATCAAAGAACTAAAATTGACTATACCCCATTTCTTGTTATTGTCTGAACCTTCGTGAACAGCTGCAAAAAACTTACCCTTCCCTTCCGTTGGGCAGTTAGGTGCTATATGTCCTTTCTTATCACAAATGCAACACTTAAGCTTCGATATTAGTACAAACACGTTCGATTTTTTCTGGATGCTGGGGTTTATAAGTTTCCTAACTTTTTATAACTCCAAAAGTCGATTGCTTCCTCAATGGTTTTTGGCACATATTTTTCTGTTCCTAGACTCTGAAAACTCTGCTAGTTTACACATCCCGTCTGCTGTTTTCGGTACATTTTTTCTCAAAAAGTTGTTAATTCTAGATTGCAAACGTGTAGGATTCGGTCGCAAAAAAGAAGATCAAATAAGCTATCTACTGCCCTAGGTATTTTGGAAATCTGAATCTATCTTGTCAAATATGACCCTAATCTTACAGTAAATTGCGTAAATGTTGCACTTGGTTCAGGTCTGCTGGATCTAAACATCCTGTTAAACCCAGCTTCTGTCATCTCGTGTCAACGAAGAAGAGCTGACTTCAGTTAATCGTAGTCTTGGGCTTTTGCTGAAGCCATCAATGCATACACTTCTAAAGCCCTCCCGCGTAATAAAGCTCTAAGACTTGAAGTCCACGTTCTCTTGTTAATTTGTCAATTTCAAATATTTGGCTTAACCGTTTCTTGTTTGTTACCTTCACTCAAAACAACAATCTTCGACTCACGTCTAAGGTACGCCTTTACTTATTCAAAGATTCCCTTCTGAATGCTAGTTACCACAAGAACCACCAAATTTCTTCGCCTACAATTTTTATAAAAATTATAGTCTTATGCAAAATTAAAAATGCAAAAGATATTTAGAAAATAGTTCAAATTCAAAATAAATCTAGACTTTGATAACAAAAATGAAGTCGCTATATATATATATATATATATATATATATATATATATATATACTTTTTGACAAAAGCTCTTTGTTAAAATCACAATTATCCCATTTCTGACACCAAATGTTACAGATTTCCCCCCCAAAAAAAGGAAAACATTTTTTTTTTATTTACTACATTTATTATGTTTTACATCAATATTTTTTCCCCAATATTTTGATTGTTGAAATAAAATTTTAAAGTTAAATGTCTATATAATATAACTATGGAGTGGTTTCTAGGTTTTGAATGCAGTGTGGTGTGATGGAGACACTTCTGTCCTGGAATCACTTGTGGCGCATTGTACAAGAAGGGTTGAATAGCTTCTCTGATCCTTCCCACTGTATAATTATGCACGTATACTTTGAACATACTTCGATTACTGTACTACCACGTGCTTACTTCAATGCTAACGATGCATCGTTACTACTTTGAATATTAAAACATTATACACACAACTGAACAATATGTTTACTTGAAACAACATTACGAAAAATGTCAGCAGAAAATAATACAGCGAAGGAACTTGGCAAAATTTGTAACTGAACTAAACTGAAAATAATATAAAAATTAAAATAAAATGCTCTTATCTCAGAAGTGAGCAGAATATCTGCCATATAAGGATTGCTGGAAAGGGGTAAATACACAGTGTATATTGACAGAAAACAATGCGTCTTTCTCTGGTGCCTGCTACGCCCGAAACTGACCAGCATGACTATTTAAATACCTAATCTGTTCAGTGAGTTTATAATCTCCTATAAATAGTATCATTGGAAAACGTTTGGGATTTAAATACTTGCATAGGTAAAATTATTAAGAAAGACAGTTTTGACATTATGTGCAACAGTCAGTTTTATTTCTGAAAGCTGACAGGACGGTTATTGCTGTAATATGTATGAAACAAGTATATAATTGGTTTTGAAAAATTGGTGAGAGTAGTAGTAAAAGAAAAGTCCATTTGAATAGACCTGTACTTTGACTTTTATTCGGGCAAAATAGATAAATCGTCAACAATTAATTGATGAGGTCAACAAAAAATCTGTATAATGGAAGAAATAAAAAAGAACATAGTAAAACAAAATCTGCCCACCCACATCGAATTAAAAAAAATAGATAATAATCAAGGGATTCTTTTTTTTAATTATGGCTTGATATAATATTGGGAATACATTATCTAATAACGAATTATGTAAGACGGTGCAGATTGCAATTCATTGTATTTGATATCAAGTGATTGTTTAGTCAAACTACACAAAAGTAAATTATCATGAACTGAAAGATGAAATCAAGAAACAATATTCAAGATTAAGGTAGAGACGGATAGCAATCACGTGATAGATAGAATCCGCATATTAGCACGTGCTATTTTTCCGGATTCCGCAACGCCGCCAAATAATAATCTTCATTTACACATTATTGTCTATGCTACAAGATGGCCGACGAAGCAGTCGAGAAAATTTCCTCGTTTAAAAGACAAAGTTTCTATACATATTTAATCTTGACGGTCCTCGAAATTGAAGCACCTTAATAAGAATCGAAATGAAAATGAGACTGAAACCGACCATGAGCATAATTTTGGTGAAACTACTCCTTGTCGACTGCAGCACCACGTGGATGCCGGTATCGGTGTCTGATGTGGTTTTGAATATAGACATTAACTGATGAAGGCCATGACCCTGCAGATGTTAATTGGTATGATGGAAGAAGTAAAATTTTTTGCAGAACAAATGTTTTGTTTGCAGTGTCCGTTTCAGATACATCAGGTGAATATTACGACTATGGTGCATGTTTGTTTAACAATTGTTTAACGTACAGGTCTGGTACAATCACTAGATTTAGCTACGTAGCTTGAATTACCTACATAGGTTTATTTACCTAACTAAAGTAGTTTTATTTAGCTACATAGTCAAACTTATTTTATGACCAGACTCTTACTTCTTGAATGAAATAACAAGACCAGACATTTCTGGAGAACATGATAAAGGCCGGATTGGTAATTATTTAGCACAATGTGAAGTAATCATACTTTTCTGTGCCTAAGCGCACACCAGGTTGTGTATAGTTACTCAAACAATAGAAATACATATTTTGCTTAAAGCGTTCAAACACAGAAATGTGTAAACTTTCTCTGCTTTGGGTCGCTTTTTTAAATATTAATCCTTTGTATAAATAATAGTGGACATTTACTTGCAATTTTAGATCTTTTGTCTTTTTGAAATAAAAAAGCAAATTTGTAAAAAGTTGCATTGAAATAGCTAAATAAAGCTACCGAAAGTAGCAAAACAAAGTTACAGTAACCGTCTGTAGGTAATTCTACCTATGCAGATGAATGTACTGATTGTACTGGACCTGTTTAATACTTAACATTGTATATTATTTAAGTACATGTATTTTACTTGTTAAACTTATGAACCATATAGATAGATGATAAATTACAGTTTAAATGGTGCTGTATTCAAAAGATTTTTAAATAAATGCAAGTTTATGTAATAATTATGCACATGTAATAAATTATGTATGTATTTGTTGTATACTCAAAAGGGTCCTGATTATAAACAGATATTATAAATACTAAAAGAAATATTAAATACTACAGGTGAAGCAAAATATGGAGTAGGCTAAGGCAGTGTATTCAGCATTCTCTGCGGAAATAATGTGGCCATTCAAATCAAGTGTCAGCTGGAAAGAGGAATATCAAGGGTGCTTTTTACATTAACTTCAAAGTAGCCATTGGTTTGTATTTAAAGCTTAATTTGTTTCCTCTCTTTTTTTTTCCTTTCAATTTACACTTGCACATGTATCAGGGAAAATCCAGAAATTTTTCCAATGGGAAGGGGGGGGGGGGGTAAAAAGGATGTGTTTTATAATATTATAAATTTATTGAATTTCAAAATTTTAGCCCTTATATTCTTAAGTTACACACCATAATGTACAAACTATTGTATACATGTAGAAGCATTTTCTCAAGTCAATAATTTTTCAAAGTTCATATACATATTTCAGGAAAATTCAAGACAGATCTGCTACAGTAACTGTACATAAAGTAGCATACATGTGTGACAGGAAAGGAGGAAAATGTATGGCTGGACCGAGATTCTAACCTGGGACCCCTGCATTACTAGTCAGGTGCACTATTGACTTAAATACATGTACCGGTAAATGCTTGTGTATAGACATACAAAAAAAAACCACATTGTAAATTGAATTAAAAACTGAATACATGTAACCAAAAATTAAAAAAATGTAAAGATGTCTTCTAACTTGAATGAGATTGTTTCAACTATAACACCAAAGAATTGGTATGATAATCTGAAGTCAGTATTGTAAAAAAACTTATGAGACATGGTTTTTTAACAATACATGTACATACTGACTTCTTCACATTATCATACCTAAATTTACAAAAAATTAAATTTACAAATTAAATCAGAATTGTTCATAAATTCTACAATATCTTTTAAATAGATCAAGCTATCTACTTTAATTTTTATTGTCTTATCTTCATGTTACAGATCTTATGGACATACATGATTCTTTGCTATATAATCAAGTGTCATATGCAGTGTTACAAAAGAATATTGGAATTATGTCAGTAAGGTAATTAGGACAAGACTGGATTAAAAACCAAGGAATAAGAATGATGTAAAAAATGTATTTTAATTCCACATACAATAGTTACTGTATGTGTACATAAATTGGCGTATTTAAAATATAGCGCAATTACTGGGTGTGGAATTTTTGGCAAAATCATGAATTCGAGCTATATATGTCCCTGCTGTACATTGTATTTATAAGCTCACCTGAGCCAAAGGCTCAAGTGAGCTTTTCTGATCAAAATTTGTCTGTTGTCTGTCGTCGTTGTCGTCGTCGTTGTTGTCGTTGTTGTTGTAAACTTTTCACATTTTCATCCTCTTCTCAAGAACCACTGGGCCAATTTCAACCAAACTTGCCACAAAGTATCCTTGTGTAAAGGGAATTCAAGTTTGTTCAAATGAAGGGCCATGCCTTCTTCCAAGGGGAGATAATTAAGAATTCGTGAAAAATTAATGGCATCATTAAAAAAACTTCTTTTCAAGAACCACTGTGCTTGAAAATATGAAACTTATGTGGAAGCATCCTCAGGTAGTGTAGATTCAAGTTTGTTCAAATCATGACCCCTGGGGGTCGGGTGGGGCCACAATGGGCAATCAAAGTTTTACATAGGAATATATAGGAAAAATCTTTAAAAATCTTCTTCTCAAGAACAGCAAAGCCATGATTGGTCATATTTACATGGAAGCATCCTCAGGTAGTGTAGATTCAAGTTTGTTCAAATCATGACCCCCGGGGGTTGGGTGGGGCCATAATGGGCGATCAAAGTTTTACATAGGAATACATAGGTTAAATCTTTAAAAATCTTCTACTCAAGAACAGCAAAGCCATGATTGGTCATATTAAAAAAGAAGCATCCTCAGATAATGTAGATTCAAATTTGTTCAATTCATGACCCCCCCCCCCCCCGAACCACTTTTTTATTTAAACTTTTCAACCTTTCAAGACTGAACTGATTTCTGCTATTTCCTAGCCATAGTGCTCAGGTGAGCGATGTGGCCCCTGGGCCTCTTGTAAATGATTTCTTAGCAGTATTCTTGAATTAGCGCATCGTTTTTGTGCCAAAGCCGCTAAAATATGAAGCCCGCTTTTTTAAGTACACATACAGCATGTTGCTAGTTGCTGTATGTATTGTTTTACATTGAAGATGTTTCATTGACAGGTACATGTAGTGTTTTTTCCACAAAAACTTTATCCTTTGGCCTTAACTCTTAAACAATTATTGCTGGGTCTTTGTATTTCACATGTTTATTTCTTTTTTTAACCCCATGATCTTGGCCTTAGAGTGTGACTACATTGAGAAACTAGAATATGTAATCTTTACCTATTTTTTTTTTTTAGACACTTCATTAATCCAGTCAGAAATGTCTTATATTCATAATATAGACAAAGTCATACCATGTTTGCAGTGTAAGAAAGAAGTAATACATGTATTTTAGTTCTTTAAATATTAAAATAATTTGTTCATTTCAGAAAAAGAACTACCAGAAGGATACAGTAAAGAGGAAACAGACATATCCCACCCATTAGATATGTGCTTCAAAATCTGAAGATACAGAATGAATTCCGCTCATTGCAGCTCCTTCTGAAAAGAACACCTTTGTTGTATTGACATAGAATCAACAGAATTGTCCGGTTCCTTGAACGTGACCCAACTGGATTCATATGATGGCAATTAAAGATTCATACAAGTGTACATTGATCTTCGTCAGCCAATAAGCCAAAAAACTATAGCTAGCAAAATAACAAGTTTATCTTACTTTTCCAAATGAATCTTAATGGTAATACATGTACATGTAGCATCAACATTCATCAAGCATTGTTATATTTCTTAGATTTTCTTAAATCAAACCATCCTTTTCTTGTTGCAGGTCATAATGTTGTATCAAATGACATTCCAATTTTCTTGAAATTACTTGAGGAGTTTACTTCAGGAAAAACTTACATATTATTGAATGTATTCACTTTATTTTGTTGAATTACATCCCGAGTTTAAAAGTTGTACACCATCATATACAGTTTATGGTGGGATTCCTCTAACTTTTATGAACCTGTGTGTAAAATCTATACTTTAAAGTTACAAATTATTACCTTTAATAGATTATATGTTTTTACGTAAATTATTACACTATTTTTGTATGTATGTAATGATAACCGAATCACTCTATTACCCCGCACTTTTTACCATGTGATGCTTTAGTGTATTAATATCTGACTACTGATGACCAGGCAGTCTTCATTAAACAGTGAAACACATAACTCATGCTTTTATTTGAATATCTTTAAAACAAGGATAACATACAGTGGATTGATTCTGTTTACAAAACTTCATATTCACTGGGTATTCTTATACATGTTATACATGTATTTGGAATGAAAAAGGAATTATTAAAGGAAAGTGAAATTAATACTAATTGTCAAAGGAAGATTAAAAGACCAGTTTATTTATGCACAGAATTGGTCAAAAGATATTGTCATTGA
Source organism: Saccostrea echinata (assembly GCF_033153115.1). Taxonomy (NCBI): domain Eukaryota; kingdom Metazoa; phylum Mollusca; class Bivalvia; order Ostreida; family Ostreidae; genus Saccostrea; species Saccostrea echinata. Next base: position 35,457,493 of record NW_026889782.1, on the reverse strand, counting down.
TAATTCATCCAAGAATCATATGCATAATAAATCTATCAAAGTCAATTTTAACGATATAAAGGAAAGTTCATATCTGTTTGAATGTAAGTGCAAAAAGGTCAACCAGGGCAACATGTGTCTAGGATGTATAAATATTTGCTTTTGTGATATAAAATGTAATTTAGAAGAATATTACAAAGAATTTATTCATTTTCTGTGAAATATTTTGATGAATTCTTTGATAATCTCTCTTAGTCACTATATTCTTCAAAAGTGCATCCTTTGTAAAGGAAGGGGGTAGGGTAGGATGCAAGATAATAAACTTGCGCCAGGATGAAATTAAACCCCATTATGTAGTATGATTTTTTTCTGAAATTTAAGATACCTATTGACTAACTATAATATGCAATAAAAAAAGAAATTTGATGGGTAATTTTTTCACAGTGGAAGCAGAAGTGTGAGTCTTTGAGCAATGAATAGGCAATATTTTAACGTAATTTGACCATGCATCTTGGTGAATGTAATTCTGTTTTTCGTTTAAAATGCTTGATAATTTTAAGATTGATGTCAAATATTATTTCATATAGACAGATGTTTGAATTCATATAAGACAAATGATAATTAATGTATCAATAAAATTTTATAGCCCTTTTCATATCTTCTTCTTATATTATTTTACCCTGCTTTTTCAGCTCTTCGGTGGGTGATGAAGGCTATATTAAAATTATCAAATTTCTCTTAAACTAGCCCAATGACCTACCTTGAATTTTTAATATGATTTAGAACAAAGACTCAACACAAACATATATAAAATTCAGAAAATTTCAATGGTTAGTTTTTCTGTTGACAACCTATCAATCTCTACCTTAAACATCCATTTTACGATCACAAACTTATAGCAAAAGAAATACGGGTTTCTAAAAAAAACAAAAAAAAAAAAACAAACAAACAAAAACAAACAAACAAACAAAAACAAAACAGAACAAAAAAAAACACTGGAGAAGGGATTAGGTTCATTGGAGTAGAAGTTTTACGCTGCTGGGCTACAACCGCCTTGAGCTCTTTGTATAGATCCGGATTTTTTGTTTGCAATTCCTTTTGAATGTAGTGTCCAAACAATTTCTTTTGAAAACGGCAGTCAGTACTCCATCCAACGATATGTTGTATTTGCAAACTAGAAATTATATCAAGTAAACATCAAGAATAAGAGCAAAATTGTAATCATTTTCGAATAGGAAAAAAGTATACCTTGATTTATCGAAACATAAACAATATATAGGGATATCTCCAGATTTCCACATATCTCCAGGAATGAGCTCTCAGGGAGACGCTTGCGTATTGTTTAATGACTCCATAAGCGGTCTGTGAACTACAGCCGTCAGGTATTTCCATGCTCTCCATGACATCTATAGCATCAAAGTACCCTTTACTCCAAAAACCTATATCTACAATTTTAGCACCATTTAGATAAGATCGTGCCCTAGAAAAGTCCAAATCTGTTGTTTCCCTTGAGTTGCTTGCCAACAACATGTTGTAGCCTTTTTCACGAAAAACAAATTTTCCATTACAAAGTGATATCCAGTGCTCACTCCTGCCCTTAATATCGTCATAAACTGCTACGAACCAATTGCGCCAGTAGTACTTTTCTTCAAGTTTATCATAAACTTTATCAGACACATATGAATTGGTATAGCCTTTGTAGGTTGACAGAATCTCCTTAGCATCCTCGTTTGCTGCATCCAGGAAGTTTTCCTCGATATATGAATCAATTGATTCCATGTTCTTTCGCATTTTGTTGATCTGATTGGTCCATTTCCTTTCCTGGCTTTTAAGCAATCCAGGATAAACTATTTTGTAGTATGCTATATCAATCTGACTTCCAATAAGAATAAGTTTCGTCAGCTGCAACATGAAGGCTTGTAAACTGCGCCGGTCATGATCGCTAACCTTTACTGCGGACAACAGAATGTTTCTAGAAAATACTGACCTATCAAATACTATGTGATCGTAAAGTAACTGGGCGCTTTCTGCGTATCCATATCTGCAATAAGTAGTAAACTCACTTTTAATGCTTTCAAAATCTGAGATGCGTCTTATTTTTAACAACTTATCCAGTTTTAATTTAGCTGCTTTTATTTTCGATTCATAATTATAAAACTGTATGTTTAAGGTCATCCTATCTATTTTTCTACCGATTTCATCTAGTTTTAGATCAACTAGGTCAAATCTATTGTCCATCTGGGAAAACTTTTCACGCATATACATCAATTCTGCAGAATCTGCATGAGTACCACTTGCAACAGCTATTAGTCCAATTAATGGGCCAACCATACCAAGGTACGGGGCAACCTTGGTTGCCAGTTTTCCCATAGAAGTCGCAAATTGTTTGTTGCCGATTGCTTGAGTTAACTCAGTACCAGCTGCGATGCCATAATCCACCATCTTATTCCCGGTCTGTGCGTATATGATTGATGTTAGTTCTAGAGTAAGCAACGCCGCTATAAGCAACTTCATCTGTAAAAAAAAAATAAAACGTTAAAAAATAAATTCCAGCTGAGAAAGTAAAACATCAGTACACTCCATATGTTTTAGTTAACCTAAGTATGGTGTGTGAATAATCATGCTTTTTTGAATGACTTGATATCCTTCACTAGTATACAGGAATGAAATTCTTCAGATCTGGTCTGATGTCTCTATAATCTATACCATGATATTTACTCAGCATTTAAGCAAATTTAGTGATTTTTGGAGGGTCAGTTTGTTCGCAGGTTTTCAAAGAAACTCATCACAGGAACATGAAATTTTTAGCGAAGATAGAGCAACATATGTAGATCTGTAATACGTAGTTAACTTTCACCGGAAGTGCCACTCGTCGACGCTCGCTATGGCCTGAAAAAAGTCCTATCGGGAATTTTAAATTTTCTTAAACACTTTTTCTATAATATCTTTTTACCTGTAAATATTTTGTTTAAACATATAGAACAAAAATTGTGTAGAATGCTACGAGCTTTCAAAGGATATCAACAATAAGGGCCTGACCCCTAACATCAGGGAGCTAGAGGGGCCAAAAGTGTTTTTCTGATATCTCAGAAATTTGTATAGCTTTGTAGAAGCAAAGGTGTTCAAAGTGACAAGTAGGTGCTAAGGAGACCATTAAAATTCGTCAAAATGACCTCACTTCCGGTCACACTGAGAGTAATGGTAAATGGCTCATTTTTGCACATATGACTGTAGATGTCTCTCGATCTCATTTCCTTGAAATTTAGACGGAAGAATTGTTTGTTGCTTTGTAACAAACTCGTCTAGTTATTAAAGTCTTGCGTCTCCAACGGAAGACCTTATTGTTTTTGTTCGGTTTCTTTTTCCATATTATTATTATTTCTCTTACCGATTTTGTGCACGCGAGTTCTCGGAAATGGTTCGGTCGATTTTCACCAAACATTTTAGATCTGATAGATATTCATCTGAACCTTGTAGGAAATTTTTGTCGTTGATGACGTCATTTCAGGTCGTGAGATATGGACGATTTTCTGATTTACAGATGGTCTGCTTGTCCTGGCAATCACTCCTAAACAACTCAAGATACTGAGTTGAGATTTTCAGTGAAGGTAAAGGAAGGATTGCAGATATGCTTTTTTGCGTCTATATCTTCCCAGCGCAAAAGGCGCCGAAGCTCGTTAGGGCTCGAAAAATAGGCTCACAAACATCTCGCAAAATTTGACAAGTTTTCTTTCATATATTTATACCTTTAGATATTTTGTTAAAATATATATTACAAAAGATGTGTAAAATCTCAAGACCTTTCATTTGATATCAAGTAAAAGGGGCTGCCCCCTCATATTTGGGGCTCAGATGTGTCAAAAATCTCTCATGTATAACTCTTGAACGATCAATATTTTGTTATAAATTACTGAAGCTAAAATGTTCACCTTAACGATTTGCAACTATATGTCTTGAAATGTTGATCATATGTTATGTAATAAGGGACCGAAAGGGCCCAGAACGCTAAATCTTCGAAGCTTAATATCTCGAAAAGCGGAAGTGTTTTGATAAGCAATATTGAACAAAAGATGTTCAGAATTATGTTCTAGACAATATTCAATCTTTCAATTTTTGCAAAACGACCCCATTAAGGTTTTGAAGGGCCAACCCCTAAATATTTCTATTCAGCATATCTCGAAAACGAAAACAAATTTCTAAATAGTTGCTGAACAAAAAGTCTTCAAAATAACAAGACCTTTTATTTAATATCAAGAAAAAAGGACTGAACCTTTCATTTAGGGGCTCAGTGGGACCAAAAGATTCTATTCTGTTACACTTTAATGATCAATATTTTAATATAAATTTCTGAAGCAAAAATACTTGTGTAACAATATGCAACAAAATATTGTAAAATTTTGATCCTCTGTGACGTAATTAGGAGCCATAAGGGTCCTGAATGCTGAAACTTTCACGCTTTATATCTCGAAATGGATAAACATTTTGCAATATTGAGAAAAGATGTTTAAGATCATGTTATATAAATCAAAAGAAAAAAAATCTAATGAGGGAAGTCTTAATATCATTAACTTCTAAGGAATATCATAGTCAAAATCACATCTCATCTTATCAAAAATCGGACGGAAGACCTACCCGTTGCTCGCAATGAGATCTCATCTAGTTATTATTATTAAGGTCTTCTCTCTCCAACGGAAGACCTTATTGTTTTTGTTCGATTTCTTTTTCCCTATTATTGTTATTCTTACCGATTTTGTGCACGCGAGTTCTCGGTAACGTCTGGTTCGATTTTCATGAAACTTTCAGATCTGATAGGTATTGCTCTGAACCTCATTGGAAATGTTTTTCGTTGATGATGTCACTTTCCATCTCGAGATATTTAGGATTTTCTGATTTTGAAAGGGTCGGCTTGTCCTGGAAACTCCTCCGAAACGACTTAAGATATTGAGACAAGATTTTCAGTGAAGGTACGGGAAGGTTTGTAGATTTGCAGGCAGGTGTCCAAATCACTCTAGCGCAAACGGCGCCGAAGCCTGGTAGGGCTCAAAAAATGTCTCAGAAACATCTCACAAAATTTTACACATTTTCTTTCATATCTTCATACATGTTAAGAATTTGTTAAAATATATAGAAGAAACGTTGTGCAGAATGATATGACCTTTCATTTGTTATCAAGAAAATTGAGCTGACCCCTCAAATTAGGGGCTCAGAGGGGCCAAAAGTCTTTCATCTTTAACTCTTTAAGGATCAATAATTTGTAACACATTACTGAAGCAAAGATGTTTATCTTAATGATTCACAACAATATATTATAAGATTCTGATCATATGTTACGCAATAAGGGGTCACAAGGGGCCAAAATGCTTAATCTTTGGCGCTTTATGTCTCGAAAAGGGGGAATATTTTGATAAGCAATACTGAACAAAAGATGGTCAGAATAATGTTCTAAACAATATGCACCTTTTCAATTTTTGTAAAAGGGTCCCATTAAGGACTTAGAGGGATGGCCCCTAAATATTTCCATTCAGCATACCTCCACAACGAAAAGAAGTCTCTAAATAGGTGTTGAATAAAAAGTCTTCAAAATCACAAGACCTTTCAATTGATATGAAGATAAAGGGACTAACCCCTCGAATGAGGGGCTCAGAGGGGCCAAAAGCCTGTCATCTATAGCTCTTTGATAATGTTATATAAATCAAAAGAATGAAATCTAATCTCAGAAAGTCTTTATATTACTATCTTTTAACAAAGATCATAGTCAAAATCATAAATCATCTTATCGAAAAATCGGACGGAAGACCTACTCGTTGCTTGCAACGAGATCTCATCTAGTTAAGGTCTTCCGTCTCCAACGGAAGACTTTATTGCTTTTGTTCGGTTTCTTTTTCCCTATTATTGCAGATAAATAAAAACACATATCCAGGCATAACTTTGTAATTGGGAATTACTGGAAGCTTATACTGAGTACAAAGGCTGTTTATGACCTAAGGGTGTGTCATGAGCTTGAGTAATGTCATTTAGACAAGTTCAAGGTCAGATATATAAAAAGTATAAAATTAATAACGAGTCTTGGCACATATCTGTATTTCAATAAAAGATTTTTTTATGACCAGATGATGTGTACCTTTTAGCTTAATTTTTAGCATGTTTTCAAGAATATCTTTACTTGTAAATATTTTTGCTAAAAGATGGGGAACAAAAGTTGTGCAGAATGACAAGCTCTTTCATTTGATATCAACAAATAGGGACTGATCCCTAAGATAAGGGATCTATAGGGGCTGAAAGTGTTTCCTCAATATCTCAAAAACTATTGAGAATTTGTGATACATCAAAGAAGCAAAAATGTTCAAAATGGCAAGTAGAAGTGAATTGTCGAAAGTCGTCAATTGACGTCACTTCCAGCCGAAACGGAAGTAGTCAGAAAATGCATATTATTGCCGTTTTCGACATGTTAGTGGTTAATCTATGTAACCAGAAGCAACCAACCAAATTTTTCATCCCTCGACATTACTTCCGGTCAAACCGGAAGTAGCCAGAAATAGCTTATATTGTAGGTTTTGATGAAAAATTGAAATTTTAATGTCCCTGGTGAGGTCTTAACTCATTTCTTTCTTTTGTTGAAGTCTTTTCCGGTCAAAACAGGACGGAAGACCTAGTTATTATTCTTTTTTTTAATACCGATTTTGTGAACGCAATTTCTCGAAAACGGCTCAATGGATTTCTATGAAACTTTCAGGACTTATGTAACATCACTTGAACTTAATGTATTTTTTTTCTGTTTCGATGACGTCACTTCTGGTTCGGAGATATATCTTCAATTTATTAATTTTTGAAGGGTCGGGTTTTCCGCAGATTTTCTCATAAACGGCTCTAGATAGAAACATGAAACCTTTAGTTGTGATATACCTATGTCTGTAGATATGGGTAAGGTATCTCATTTTTATCGGAATTGCCGCACGTCGGCGCTCGCTATGTTCCGAAAGAAGGCATATCGAAAATTTCAAATTTTTCAACGCTTTTTCTACACTATCTCTTTACCTGTAAATAATTTGATAAAACATATAGAACAAAATTTGTGCAAAATTAGAAGATATATCACCTGATATCAACAAAAAGTGGCTGGCCCCCAAAAAAGGGATCAAGAGGGACCGGAAGTTTTTTCTCAATATTTCAAAAACTAATGAAATTTGTAACACGTTATAGAAGCAAAGTTGTTCAGAATAACAAGTGACAACTAGTGAAATCATCAAAAATCGTCCATTGAAATTATCTCCGGTCAAACTGGAAGTAGTCTGAAAATGTATATATTTGCAGTTATTGACATGTTAATGCATTACATAAGTCACTAGAAGCGTTCGACCTCATTTTTCGTCGATCGACGTCACTTCCGGTCAAACGGGAAGTGCACAGAAAAGGCTTGTTTTTCCGGTATTGGCACAGAATTGAATGATTTAAGTCATTGGAGATGTCCGACCTTATTTGTCGATGGTCGGTGTCATTTCCGGTCAAACCGGAAGTTGTAATAAGTGGCTTCATTTTACAAATATTTCTCTGTAACTGAATGAATAAAGTCCCTGAAGTCGTCTTGCATCATTATAATTCGAATGCTCTTTAAAACAGTGTTCTTTTGTAGCGTACTAATTTGCATTTTGACATACATTTTCTTCGCCGAATCGAATGGAAGACCTGCTTGTTGCTCAAGCAACGAGCTTTGCTCTAGTTAAGGTCTGCCGTCTTCAGCGGGAACCTTCTTGTTATTCTTAGGTTTCTTTTTCACTATTATTATTATTATTAAGGTCTGCCGTCTCCAACGGAAGACCTTATTGTTTTCGTTCGATTTCTTTTTCCATATTATTATTATTTTTCTTTCCGATTTTGCACGCAAGTTCTCGGAAATGGCTCAATCGATTTTCACCAAACTTTCAGATCTGATAGATATTCATCTGAACCTTGTCGGAAATTTTTGTCGTCGATGACCTCATTTCCGGCCGTGAGATATGGACGATTTTCTGATTTTCAGAGGGTCGGATTGTCTTGGCAATCACTTCTAGGGTAGAGGAATGTTTGTAGATGTGCTTTTTTGCGTCTATATCTTCCCAGCGCAAAAGGCGCCGAAGCTCGCCAGGGCTCGAGAAATAGGCCTACAAGCATCTCGCAAAATTTGAAAAGTTTTCTTTCATATCTTTATACCTTTAAATATTTTGTTAAGATATATATAATAAAAGTTGTGCAAAATGATCAGAGCTTTCATTTGATATAAAGCAAAAAGGGCTAACCTTTCATACTACGGGCTCAAAGGGGCCAAAAGTCTTTCATCTATAACTCTTTAATGAGCAATATTTTGTTATAAATTTCTGAGGCAAAAATGTTTATCTTAACGATTTGCAACCATATTTCATAAATTTTTGATCATATATTACACCATAAGGGGCCAAAATGCTAAATCTTTGAAGCTTTATATCTCGAAAAGGGGAAATATTTTGATAAGCAATATTGCACAAAAGATGTTTAGAATAATGTTCGCTTTACATCTCGATAAGCAATATGGAACAAAAGATGTTCAGAATAATGTTCTTAACAAGATGTCCTTTCAATTTTTGCAAAATGGCCCAATTAAGGATTTGAAGGGCTGGACCATATATATTTCTATTCTACATATCTCGAAACCGAAATAAAACTTCTAAATAGTTGTTGAACTGAAAATGTTCAAAATCATGTTACCTTTCAGTTGATATCAGGAAAAAGGGGCTGAACCCCAACATTTGGGGCGGGGGGGGGGATATTTTAATGTATAACTCTTTAACGATCAATATTCATTTATATATCAGTGAAGTAAAAATGTTAATTAGAAATATATCTTATTTTATGTAATTAGAGATCTTTAGGAGCTAAATCTTTCCTCCTTCATGTCTGATAAATTGAATATTTCATTGTCAATGTCAGAATATCTCTTCTGTTGAAAAACCGCACGGAAGACCTACTCGTTGCTCGCAACGAGATCTCATCTAGTCATTTTTACTCTTTTTTTCTCTCAGGGACGCAATTTTTGAAATGGCTCAATCAATTTTCATCAAACTTTCAGATCTGATAGATATTCATTCAATCTCAAGATATCGATGATTTTCGGAATATCAAAAGGTCTGTCAGTCCGGGAAACTACCCCAAAAAGACTAAAGGTATTGAAAGACATTTTCAATGTAGATAGAGTTAAGATTATAGATGTGTTATTTGTCGTCCACATAGTTCCAGCTCAAAAGGCGCCAAGGCTGGGTAGAACTCGAAAAAGTGACTCAGAAACATTTCACAAAATTTGACATTTGGCATTTCTATATCTGTATATTTTTTTTTAAATAAAAAATACTGAAAAAAATATTGTACAGAATGATAATATTTCTAATTTGATTTCAAGAAATGGGGACAGCTCTTCAAATAAGGGACCAAGAGAAACCGAACTTTTTTTAATGAATAACACTTTTAAAATCAATATTTTGCTATATATTACTGAAGCAATTATGCCCATGAAATATGAAGATAACGAACAGTAATCAAGTTAAAAAGTCCATTGAAGCAATTTGGGAGCGGAGCAAACATGGACCTCTAAAATACATCAGAGGTGGGATCAGGTTTCATGGAGGTGTAAACAACGCATTCCAAAATCAAAACAGAAAATCTTTTTTTCTGTTTTAGGCATTTTGCCCTTAGGTATTGATAAAATCTAACCAAAAAACACAGTTTTATAAGATATTTATTGCTAAGATTGTGAAAAATCAGCATTTTTCTAATAGAATTACGATCTAGTGTCACAAACAAATTGAAATGTAAATATATAGAGGAAATATTGACAATTTAGCAAGATTTTATGGGGTAAATTTCCCCCCAAAGAAAATCACTGATTCACATCTTAAAGATAGCAAAAATATACAGGGTAAATTTCCTCTCAAAAATGACATTGATACAGTTTACCTACAGTATTTCATTTGCAAAAGCAACCATCTTTTAGATAGCAAGACTTTACGGGGTAAATTTCCCCCCAAGGAATATCACTGATAAAGTATTCACTCTCTCATAAAAGCGAACATTACACTTTGAAAATCGTAGAACTCTACAGGGTAAATTTCCTCTCAAAAATGACATTGATTCAGTTTGTATACAGTGTTTGAAAGCAATAACAACCATCTTGATGATAGCAAGACTTTACGGGGTAAATTTCCCCCCAAAGAAAATCACTAATATAGTATTTATGTTTCGCAAACATTGTGAAGATGGCAACAGTCTACAGGGTAATTTTTCTCTCAAAAATGACATTAATACAGTTTATACACAGCATTTCAAAGCAAAAACACCCATCTTTTAGATAGCAAGACTTTTCGGGGTAAATTTCCCCCCAAGGAATATCACTGATAAAGTATTCACTCTCTCATAAAAGCGAACATTACACTTTGAAAATCGCAGAACTCTACAGGGTAAATTTCCTCTCAAAAATGACATTCAGTTTATATAGAGTGTTTGAAAGCAAAAGCAACCATCTTGATAATAGCAAGACTTTACGGGGTAAATTTCCCCCCAAAGAAAATCACTAAACAATATTTATGATTTGCTAACATCGTTAAGATGGCAACAATCTACAGAGTACTTTTTCCCTCAAAACTGACATTAATGCAGTATATACACAGTATTTCAAAGCAAAAACAACAATCTTGTAGATAGCAAGATTTTACGGGGTAAATTTCCCCCCAAAGAATATAAATGATACTACTCTTACAAAAAGCGAACATTACACTTCCAAAATCGCAAAACTCTACAGAGTAAATTTCATCTCAAAAATGACATTGATTCAATTTAGCAGTGTTTCTCTCAAAGACGATATTGATACAGTTTATATACAGTAATTAAAAGCAAAACACCCATCTTTTAGATAGCAAGACTTTACGGGGTAAATTTCCCCCAAAAGAATATCACTGATACAGAATTTATGCTTCACAATATCTTGGCGGTAACAAAAAACTACGGGGTAAATTTCCTTTCAAAAAATATTATTGATACAGTTTATATTATCCGTAGAAAAAGCAAACATTACACTTTAAAAAAACGGAGTAAATTTATCCCCCAAAAGCATCACAGATACATTATATATTATATTGAAAGCATGAACAAACATTACAACTTGATGATAACAGGACTTTAGGGGGTATCCTCCCCCCAAAGAATATCACTGATACAGTTTATATTATTCTAAGAAAAAACAAACATTACGTACATATTTAAAACAACAGAACCTTACAAGGTAAATTTCCTCTATTAAAATAATTTGATACAGAACTTACTTTTTACAGAAAAAGCATACATTACATCTGTACATCTTGACGACAAAGAGACTCTCTGGGTCATCTTAAAGAATATCAATGATAAAATATATTATTCAAAGCACGAACAATATTACAACTTGATGATGGCAAGTTTCGATCTATGGGGTAAATTCCCCCTTCCCCCCAAAATATCTCAATGATAAAGTATACATTTTTCACAGGAAATGCAAACGAGGTCCTTAGACAAAAAGTCCTATTTAAAAAAGGAAATACAAACTTAAAATCTTGATGCTAGCAACACTCTACGGGATTAATTTACCCTCAAAGAATATCAATGTCGCAGTGTATTTTATAAAAAGCAAAATCAACAAACATTACATCTTGATGATAGGAAGACTCTACAAGTACCCCCTCCCCATCTTAGCTAAAAATTTTCGGAGTTAATTTCCTCAGTATCTGACAAACTGTTCCGTTATATCGAGATTATGTAGTTACAGTTTAATTTTTTTGGATCAGACTAGTTTACAATATCTTCATCTCGTTGACATATTTTCAAAACTAAGAAATAGAATATTAATTTTCTCTCAAAATCTTAGATAATTTTTTTTTTAATTCGGTACTTTTTATTAAAACCAATGCAGAAATCAATGTTACAAAGTAAATGTCTACAAATTTTGCTACATTTATTTTTAAAAATTGCATATAATTCACAGTTAGAGTTAATTTTAACGGTTACTTTTCAATTATTTTGCAGATTTGATGACCCCCTGCATTTTTATGAAACCGATACACACCCTATTACCAACATTTCTCCACTTGATAATTTTCTTCTTAAAATTTTACGTCTCTGATATTTTATCTTTCAAGCAAAAAATAACTTAAAAACGTACATGTACTACACGGACGCTTTGCATTTTACTATTTTGCTAGTATCACTAAAAACTTTCAAAATGATGATTTGCTAATCCTTATAATTTTGTTAAAACCTCCAAAATCGTTCCAACGGTAATATCTTGTAATATAATAAAATATCAAGAAAAGAAAATACAATTTTACTTCTCCCTGATATAAAAAATGAAACATAGGAAAAAAAAATAATTCATAAAATTTTAGGATAATGAATGTATAATTTTTATATTACAAACGATGTTTCTAACTAAATACCATGCAAGCTGGAAAAACTTGATATTAAGGTTAACATTATATTATATCTTATAAATATAAAAAAGAGTGAATCTTCTCGCATCTTTCTTTCCCTGTTAAAGGAATAAGATTTTCTTTTGTCTCCCGTTATTCTTTCTTTATTTAAACAGCGTCCTATCTCTGACCGAAGTTCCATTTCTATGCTTTTCTACTGGCTGATGCAACAGACAAATTGCAGATTGCATTTTCCAAAGGAAATCTGGCAACCATATTCTGAACCAATCCAAAATCCACCTAGGGATGAAATTTTAAGACTCGTAAATCACCTCATCATATAGTTTTTTCAATTTACTCCAATTTTCCAAACCCTTAGGGAATTTTATATGATTTCATGACAGGCATGACGGATTAAATATTGCGCACAAGAGTAGCAGGTGCCTGCTCCGAATTTTTGTAAAACAATCTTTCTGTTTATTTGGTATGGAAATTTCATTCAGTATTCTAATAAAAGACCCCTCCCCCCCCACCCCCCATCCCCCCCCCACCCCCCCCCGACAACACATATATACACATACATTGAAATGCTTCTTTTGAGATTTATACTTATTTGTGATATGAGCTAATATTAAAAGATTATCAAAACAGTTAAATTCACTTACTATAGTATTTTATTTGTAATAAGAAAAGTTTAGACAGGACATATGATAATATGTATTACTGATGCCCTCTAGGTTCATCATGAAAGTTTTATTTAAGGGGAAGTGCGAGAGGTAACTGAGAGCATATAGTTTTACTGCAACCTAAATGTTGGTTAAAGTGTTTAACATTTCAGCTTCAGTTATTTCACGTAATAAAGAAAGCAACCAAGTTCCGAAATCTTCATGCTAGGCAATGGAATTGTAGATCAGGAACAAATTCAAATGCAGATACTGCTTATATATATATATATATATATATTGTGACATATATATAATTGTATATTTACCTTTATTGTTCAAGATTTGGTCTTGAATTTGTAATTGTTCCATTCAGCACAAAACAGTCACTTTTGTATCAAATCTTCATAAAAGTACACTTTTGAAACACTCCTAAAATACTTGTGTTCAGGAAACTTAGAGGTCATCTAGCCTTGATTCCTTTCTCTAAATTTCTTAGTGTTCTCTGTGACCTTGGCGTGGATGAGGCAAGGAACAAGGAAAACGGACGCCGCGCATATCAATACGGCCAATAATATTTAAATTCCCAACGCACAATCCACCAAGTATGAATGTAGGGTATATTATAGGGAAACGAACAAAATCAACTGTTTTCACACAAAAATTAAAATAAACACATTGCTTTCAAGAAAATTATTGAACATATTGAATTGAGGTGATCTGTCCCTCATCATTTTACTGTTTACGTTCCCGCTGCGTGAAGTCCTGTTTATTCAACCCGTTGTATTGGAGAGCATTGCGGCCGTGTCATATATCTGACCTTAGTTAGGCTGTTATTTCTAAATTTTCTCAGCAGCTAAATCTGTTATCTATCAAACCTAAGAGCATTGGAAGAAATTCTGTGGATTTTCTCAGGTGTAGCTTTAGACTGAATTTAATCAAAGTGCAATTAACGCTAATCTTTATATTACCCATGCGAGTGTTGCGAGACAAATGATGTCAGCAGTGTTGAGGGAAGGATCAAAAACTTTTACAGATTGTAAAATTAAAGCTTCAAAACTTAATTTTCAGAGAACAATTTGAGGCCCTATTTTTTATTTTTATTTTTTTTTTTTGGGGGGGGGGCATGATTTCAATATCCCTACGGGCTCAATAATAATAATGAATTAAAAATGAAGCATATAATTATAGGAAATAAACGAGTTAACAATAAACAAAGTAAAACAAAAAGGAAATTAAAATAAATGTTCGAATCTGTAACCCTTAATTTGATGGTAGAAGGTATAAATATGTCATAGGTTACTAATTTTACCCCATTTCATTGACCACGGAAGTAGTGCCAATTAAAAACACAGTTTTTCCCCCTTAAATATGTCTAATGATGTATACGGGTGGATTGGGCTGAATCTAGGGCATAGAACGGAGGGAGAGTGTGTGGTGAAAAGAATTAAAATTTAAAATATTGAGAAATGTTGCCTTTGAATGCTTAGTAGAAAGGCAGTAAATAGGTCGTGTTTTCCTTCTTCTCAAGGGGTAAGTGAAATATGCATCGTATTGGATACATGTAACTCGCTGCGTCCTAGAGGGATTTGCACATCATGAATTCTCCTTAGATTCAGAAATATTTAAAGGCTATAATAAAAAAAAATCGCTAAATTCCAAGAAAATTTTAATTAATTTTAAATAAAATTGAAATAAATTCCACATGCAAAAATGTAGAAGAATGCGTGGTAGCAAAATAATTAATCATATCAAAGGAAATGAATGATAAAATTATCAATGACATCCGAAGAATATATTTGTAAAAGTAATTTTTTTCCTTAGATCCACCTCTCAGATTCTGCCATCAATTGTCTCAAATCACTCTTAGGGGAATATCAGTGATTAGCGTTAATTGCACTTGTATTGAGTTCAGCTCACAGCTAAATCGGACGGGATTTCTTGGGATGCACAAGCTGCCCTCTTTGAATATGTGATTTTTTAAGGTCATTGAATTTCATTCCATTATACTAAGTTACTTGTTTTACATGCACTCTACTGCAATCGCATATGCATAATTCATTCACGTGGCAGTATTTTTTTTTTCTTTTTTCTTTTCAAAATTTAACAAAAATCATGAACAGTTATTCCTTTCCTAAGAAAGTTCATCTATCTATACTGCTACTCCTTTAAGTTAAAAAAGAAAAAATAAATTAAAAAAATAGATATTAAAAAAGCAATATTGAAAGAACTTTAATCCGAATTTAAAAAAAAAAAAGATTTATGAGTACATCATTCTTAACATTAAAAAACCCTGTGCATTCTTTGTGTATTTCTTTATATTTTAATACCGTGCTAAGCAAGAAAGTGTAAAAGAATTTTTTTCTTCTAAATTAATTGACTGAATTGCATGGCGACTTCTGCAGGATTGGCGATGCGATATCATTGCCTTTGAGTACTAAAGCATACATGCTGAGCACACATTGCTACTAATCGTTAACTAATGGGTTGAAAATCTGATAGCCATCTATACTTGGCTGCGCGGGTTGTTTGGTATAACGTGGAATATAGAAAGTCATTGTAAACAATGCGTTTTTGAACTAAAATAGAATGACCTTGACTATGACAATCGCAATCATCTCGGACCTTTCCGGCATAATCGATTGTCGAAAATGTCTGCTAAGTAACAATTCTGTTCTTTGAGAATTTTCATAAATAATTCTGCCTATATGTGCAGTGTTTAAATATTCAATTATTAAAATTAATCACAAAAAATGTTATAATAAGAAGTTAGATGAGATTAATACTCGAAAACCACTCGGGAATTCCTTTTTTCTTCTTTCTACTTATCAAATGTACGATTGCAGATATGAGCTTGTTTAAAATAATGGTACACGGCCTTTACCATATTTACCTAAGTTTTTTATATATATATATATATATATATATATATATATATATATATATATATATATATATATATATATATATATATATATATATATATATATATATATATATATATATATATACATGTACATTTCTCTTAATCTGTACATATACGCATGTGCATGTATACAAAATATAACGTGTTATAATTTCGGAAAAAGACATGTTAAGATTAAAATATGAACAGAAGTAGATAGTTTTCGTCACTGTAATTATGGTACATGAAAAAAATCTTATGTTTAAATTTTTTGTGTATCATTCTTTCATTTATTTTTGCACTTGACATCTGATACTCCGCAAAGAATACAGCTAGGAAAGGTAGACACCGGCATATAGAAAGTAATTAGAAGGTGGATATTTTTTTCTTTAATTTTTATAATGATGTACAATATATTCGAGTTTTAAAGTCAAGAATACGTTCTATCAATATTGCTTTTCATTAGCTATTTTTTTAGTTTATTTTTCGTAGGAAGATCAACTGAAAAAAGAATAACTGTTCATAATTTTTTCACATCTTTGAAACCACATATTTTGTAAAGTAATAATAACTGCCACATGAATAGATGATGCAATTGCAGTAGAGTATATGTAAAATGTCACCAAGTTTTAAGGAGGGCAACCTGTGCTTTTTGTAGATCAAGATATGGATGCTGAGAAAATGGAGAAATTATCTTACTTTAGGTCAGTTTTATGATATGGCCGCAATGCTATCCAGTAAGAGGGTTGATAAACATCTGGAATTCACGCAGCGGAAGAGTAAACAGTAAAGTAATGATAAATAGATCACTTCAATTTCTCTCTCGCAACCACCCATTGATAAATTCACTCATTTTCCTTGAAAGCAATGTATATAGTTGATTTTGTCCGTTTCCCTGTAATATACACTACATGATGAATAGTGAGTTGGGAATTCAAATATTATTGGCCGTATTGATATGGCCAGCGTTCATTTGCCTTGTTCCCTGGCTCATCCACGCCAAAGGTCACGCAAATTAGGGAAAGGAAACCAGGCTTGATGACCTCTCAGTTTTGTGCACGCAAGTACTTTAAGAGTGTTTCAAAAGTGTACTTTTATCGACGATTCGATACAAAAGAGACTCCTTTGTGGTGGAACTGAAATACAAATTCAAGTCCAAATCTTGAACAATCAAGGTAAATATACAATGTTATATGTGTCACGATATATGTATGTTTTAGGAAGTATCTGCATTTGAATTCGTTCCTGATCTACAATTCCAATGCCCAAGCATAAGGATTTCGGAATTTGGTTGCTTTCTTTATTAGTGAAATAACTGAAGCTGAAATGTTAAACACCTTAACCAACATTTAGGTTGTAGTAAAACTATCTGCATATGCTATCAGTTACCTCTTTCACTTCCCCTTAAAAACGTCCATGATGGACCTAGAGGGCATCAGTAATACATGTAATTATATGGCCTGTCTGAACTTTTCTTATTACAAATACAATACTATAGTAAGTGCATTTAACTTTTTTGATTATCTTACGATTTAGACCCATATCACGCATGAGCATCATTCTCAAAAGAAACATTTGTAAATGTATGTGTGTATATGAGTGTGTGTTGGGGGATCTTTAAATGAATACAATTTCCATACAATATAAACAGAAAGACTGTTTTACAAAAATTCGGAGCAGGCAACCTGCTGCTCTTGATCTACTCTAGTGCGCAATATTAAACCAGTCATATCTGTCAAGAAATCATATATAAATGCCTAAGGCTTTGGGAAGTTGAAGTTTATGAGACTTAAAATTTTCATCCATAGGGAGACTATGGTTTGGTTCAGAATATGGTTGCCAGATTTCCTTCGGAAAATGCACTCTACAATCTGTCTATTGTATCAGCCAAGAGAAAAGCATAGTAGAGGAACCTCGGTCAAAGATAGTAAAGGAGGACGCTGTTTAAACAAAGAAATCGTATTTTTTAACAGAGAAAGAAAGATGCCAGAGGTTCTTTTTATGTTTTTCTATGTTTAGAAGGCGTAATATTATGTTAACTTTCATATTTAGCTTTTCCAGCTTGCATGATATTTAGATAAAAGTATCGTTTGTAATATATAAATAATATATTATTCATATTCTTTGATATGAAATTCACCCCGAGTCCTTTTGTCATCAAGATGTAATGTATGCTTTTTTCTGTAAACAATATATACAGGATTAATTTATTTTATGAGAGGAAATTTACCTTGAAAAGTTCTGCTTTTTTCAAAAAGTTATATTTGTTTCATTTTGTGAATTATATAAACTGTATCAGTAATATTCTTTGTTGGGGGGGGGGGGGTTACCCCGTAAAGTCTTGCTATCATCGAGTTGTAATGTTTGTTCATGCTTTGAATAATATATGCTGTATTATTGATACTCTTTGGGGAGGATTTACCCTGTACATACTTGCTATTTTCAAAGTGTAATGTTTGCTTTTTCTAAGTATGATGTAAACTGTATCAGTAATATTTTTAAGAGGAAATTTACCCCGTAGATTTTTACTACCTCCAAGATATTGCGAAGCATAAATTTTGTATCAGTCATATCCTTTGGGGGGAAATTTACCCCGTAAAGTCTTGTTATCTAAAAGATGGTTGTTTTTGCTTTGAATTACTGTAGGTTAACTGTATCAATGTTATTTTTGAGAGGAAATTTACCCTGTAGAGTTCTGCGATTTTCAAAGTGTAATATTCGCTTTTATAAGAGTATTGAATACTGTATTGGTGATACCATCTTTGGGGGGAAATTTACCCCGTAAAGTCTTACTTTCTAAAAGATTGGTGTTTTTGATTTGAATTAATATATAGAAACTGTATCGATGTAATTTTTGAGAGGCAGTTTACCCTGTAGATTTTTGCTCTTTTTAAGATGTTGTGAACCAAAAAATCTATATCAGTTATTTTCTTTGGGGGAAAATTTACCCCATAAAGTCTCGCTATCTAAAAGATGGGTGTTTTTGCTTTTAATTACTGTATATAAACTGTATCAATGTCATCTTTGAGAGGAAATTTACCCTGTTGAGTTCTGCAATTTTCGAAGTGTTATGTTCGCGTTTTCTACGTATAAGATAAACTGTATTAATAATATTTTTTGAGAGGAAATTTACCCTGTAGATTTTCGTTACCGCCAAGATATTGTGAAGCATAAATTCTGTATCAGTGATATTCTTTTGGGGGAAATTTACCCCGTAAAGTCTTGCTATCTAAAAGATGGATATTTTTGTTTTGAAATACCGTGTATAAACTGCATCAATGTCATTTTTGAGAGAAAAATTACCCTGTAGATTGTTGCCATCTTCACGATGTTTGCGAATCAGAAATACTGTATTAGTGATTTTCTTTGAGGGGAAATTTACCCCGTAAAGTCTTGCTATCATCAAGATGGTTGCCTTTGCTTTCAAACACTGTATATAAATTGAATCAATGTCATTTTTGAGAGGAAATTTTCACTGTAGAGTTCTGCGATTTTCAAAGTGTAATGTTCGCTTTCATAAGAGAGTGAATACGGTATCAGTGATATTCTTTGGGGGGAAATTTACCCCGTAAAATCTTGCTATCTACATTATTGGTGTTTTTGCTTTGAAATACTGTGTATAAAATGTATCAATATAATTTTTGAGAGAAAAAGTACTCTGTAGATCGTTGCCATCTTAACGATGTTAGCGAATCATAAATACTGTATTATTGATTTTCTTTGGGGGGAAATTTACCCCAAAAAAGTCTTGCTATCATCAAGATGGTTGCTTTTGCTTTCATACACTGTATATAAACTGCATCAATGTCATTTTTGAGAGGAAATTTACCCTGTAGAGTTCTGCGATTTTCAAAGTGTAATGTTCTCTTTTTTATAATAGTAGTGAAAACTGCATCGTGATACCATCTTTGGGGGAAATTTACCCAGTAAAGTCTTGTTATCTAAAAGATGGTTGCTTTTGCTTTGAATTACTGTAGGTTAACTGTATCAATTTAATTTTTGAGAGGAAATTTACCCTGTAGGTTTTTGCTATCTTTAAGATGCGAATCAGTGATTTTCTTTGGGGAGGAAATTTACCCCGTAAAGTCTTGCTAAATTGTCAATATTTCCTCCAAATATTTACATTTCAGTTTATTTGTGTTACTAGATCGTGTTTCCATTAGAAAAATGCTGATTTTTTACAATCTTATCAATAAATATCCTATAAAACTGTTTTTTGTTGGATTTTGTCAATACCTAAGGGCAAAATGCCTAAAACAGAAAAAAAGATTTTCTGTTTTGATTTTGGAATGCGTTAAACATACCCTTTCGACCAGTGAAACCCGCCGTTTGCTCCTTGTCATGATCGGACAAACGGAAAATTCCATAGACAATTCAGTGTTTTAATAATGGCCTTATAATTAATTTGAAAAACGTCCGACAGCATTCAACTTATTGATAGATTGTTTTTGCTAACAGTGTCATACATCGAGCATAGAACCAGCGAATTGCACGAAAGTTAACCAACAGTCAAAGCTTCATTAGTTTTCTAATTTAACTAACAGATTTAACTGAGGTTACCTAGGTACATTAAATATTTAATTAAACATTAAAATCAAAATCACGGACTGTTATCATTTCAAAACTTGTTTGCGGGGAAGGAAGAACTTATACAGAGATAATAGAAATGTCTGACTTGAGCAACACGCAAATTCAATCCCGATTTCGAGTTAGGCAAAATTGTATAATACATGTATATACATGTATTGCGGATGTATGTTGCAATATTAGCTGCAAAGAACAACAAGACGAGATCATTCCATATTATATAGATGCAGGTAAATATTTTTTTTTATCCGATTATGCATACAATAAATGTTATTATATTTTATCAGAAAGATCATCATTTAAAAAAAATAATCTTTATAGACAAGTTACTGAAAAGAAAGTTAATCGTTCCACAAACTTCAAGCACGTAAAACGAGTAGGGGGTATTCCTCTTCAAATTTTTGAGATTTTTAAATTATTATTTTCAATTTCCCCTCCCAAAAATAAATTACTCGTGCTAAACCTTAATACAGAAAACTACATGCACACACTTTGTAATTACATTGTTTATATTGCATGTAAAATTACTATCTTTCAATGTGAAAAAATGCATATTAGAAGTAACTATATTTAATAATATATTTAATATATTTTACCAAAATAAGATTACTATTTAAAGTAAATAACATTGCAAATTAACATTTATTAATTGAAGTCATTTTAATTATGACGTCAGAAGTATTTCATCATAGGTAAGGGAAATGCACGTGTAGAGCGATTTTACCCCAGAGTTGACTATAAGACATCAATTAAACGTGAGTAAGCTAATTTATTTTTAATAGACTTTCGAACAACAAATTTTTAACGGACAGTTACTTAACTAGTCGTTAAAAATTTAACAGCTAGTTACGACGCTAACTGGAAGTTAATTTAACAAACCTTCGTGCAACCGGACCCTAATCTCCAAAAACTACATAGAAATTGTAATTCAGAAACTCAATCATTTTTTTTAATGATCCACTGTAGTGTACTTGTGTGTACAATCAACATGTTTTTAACAAAACAATCTTGCAGATGAACAATAACAAGGTACGTCAATTAACGAGTTCCATATATATTGGAAAAGCAGCTGGCTATGGTGTCAAAAAGGCTGGACTTTGATTTATCGTGGGGAATGGTTGTATACAGTGTTGAAAAGTCGTATGCTTTAGTTACCTTACGTAAATCAACTGTTAGGTCTACATCATATTCGCACCAAACTTTACTCTGTCCCTTTGAAACTTTAAAATAGTCTTCTTGAAAAGGTCAAGGAAAGTCCGTTTTTTGATTCCTCGACACCAGAATATAGGCTCGGATCTGTAATTATGGATATTGCCAACCATAGGCTTTTTAAACCCCCGCGTTTTACTGAAGAAAATGCAGCTAAAACAATCCGTTTTTAAACTTAAACTTCAATATGCCAACAACGGAATTTACGCGGTTAATATAAGTAATATTCTTAATCACAAAAGGGTCCAGTCTTGTATTCCACCATATTTCAAGTTAAAGACTACACCTTGTATTTCCTACAAATATACATCGACTATTGCTTCCAAACTTTTTAATTACAAGAAAACTTTACAGGGCCTGGATATCGAATATCTGAAACATAGGTCTCCATCGTGTTCATGTTCTTCTTCGCCCTATAACTATAGTCCTGCTGGACACGTTATTAGTGGTGACGTTTATATAGTTAATAATGAGGACCTTAGATCACTAATTTTAAAAGGTCCTAAATTTAGGGATCCTTCAACTGGCTTCGGAATTTCATAAATATTATGGATTCTGTAGAGGACTACGCCAGGCGATGGACCAGACATGAAAAAGAAGACCTTGACACTTTGTCAGAATGGATTAAATGTATCAGATGTATGTTAAAATCACGCATTAAAAGACTGAGGGGCAATATGAGAACCATCTATCCTTCTGTATTCAATAATCTAGAAGTGAAAAAAGAATTAGATAGATTACATGATCAGTACGTACTGGTCCCTGCTGACAAAGCAAGTAACAACATTGTCTTTGTTTGTAAGGCTCATTATATTAAATGTATTTTAGAGGAATTTGGATTTAATTCTACAAGTGGTAATTCAACTTAAACTCGTAGTTCCCTTTCTAAGGAAGAAATTCTTCAAAATCATATGTCAGTTTTCAATAATTTTAATATTCCAAACAACCAAAATGAATTTGAATTACCATATTTATATTGGATTCCGAAACTTCATAAAAATCCTTACAAACAAGGATACATAGCGGGTTCCAGTAAATGTTCAACCAAGCCTCTTTCTTTACTCCTCACTAAGATATTAACAGTGGTGAAGGAGAAACTTCAAGAGTACTGTGCAACAATATATTCGAGAAGTTGTGTAGACCAGATGTGGATACTTAAAAATTCCAAAGAACTTTTGGAAAATTTGAAATCGCAAGATTTTACCAAAATCAACAGCTAAATAACTTATGACTTTTCTACTTTATACACAACTATTCCCCACGATAAATTAAAGTCCAGGCTTTTTGATATAATTGACAGCTGCTTTCTCAATAAGAATGGAATTCGTAAATATACTTACCTTGTCATTTGTCATTTGCAAAATTCTTTTGTTAAAAAACATTCTGATTGTACACACAAGTACTCTGAAGTTGACATTTAAAAGATGCTTGAGTTTCTTATTGACAATATCTACGTGGTTTTTGGAGACCAGGTCTTCCAACAATCTATTGGAATTTCCATGGGTACCAATTGCGTCCCGTTATTAGCAGACCTTTTTTTGTATTCATATGAAGCAGAATTTGTCCAAAATCTTGTACGTGAAAAGAAGAAAACACTTGCTGTGGCCTTCAACTCGACATTTAGATATATCGACGATGTATTGTCAATTAACAATGGCTATTTTCATTCTTATGTCGATACGATATATCCTGGTGAGCTTGAGATAAAAGATTCCACAGAGTCCGACACATCTGTTTCATATTTGGATATTTTACTTGAAAAAGACGTTAATGGTAATCTGACAACCAAGCTTTATGATAAACGTGATAACTTTTCAATCGTCAACTTCCCTTACTTATGCAGCAATATACCTTCATCACCTGCATACGGGGTATATATCTCTCAGTTGGTTCGATACGCAAGAGCATGCTCTACGTATGAACAATTTCTTAAACTAGGTAAATTATTGACAAACAAGTTGATGAAACAAGAATATCAGCTGTCTCGTTTAAAGTCATCATTTCGTAAGTTCTATGGTCGATACAATGACCTTGTCAGCAAATACAATTTATCATTGAGTCAAATGCTGACTGACGTTTTTCATACTAATTGTTAGGCCATTATTTACACACTGAATTGTCGACGGATTTTTCCGTTATTTCCCGATCATGACAAGGAGCACACGGCGGGTGTGACCGGTCGGTAGGGGATGCTCACTCCTCCATGGCACCTGATCCCACCTCTGATGTTTAGAGGTCCGTGTTTACTCTGCTCCTATTTTGTATTGTTTAATGGACTTTTGAGCTTGAATACTGTTCGTTATCTCCATATATTTCATTGATGTTTTTTTCTGATTTTATTTTTTTTTTAATTCCTTGGAGTTTGTAAAAATCCACATCTGATTGATGTTTTTGATCTTCGTAAAATTTGTGATTTCAAACTTTCTAAAAGTTACTTTACCATTTTGACAATTTGCAACTATTGTTTATAATGTTTATTACATTTCGTAATTAAGGATCAAAAGGGGGCCAGAATGCATTTTTTTCTTTTAATTTTTTTATATCGCAAAAAAAGATAATTATTTTGATAAGCAATATTGAACAAAACATGTTTATAATGATATGCTAAACAATGTGCAATTTCAAGTTGTGTAGAATGTCATGGCCTTCAGATGTTTTCAATAAAGAAGGAGCTGGTCACTGACATAAGTGGCCCGGTGGGGCAAATTTCTTTAATCTACTCATTAACGATCAATATTTTCCAATAATAAGCATTTTTAAGGTATCGGTCTGCAATTAGGATAATAATATTTTGAGGGTATGTTAAGCAATCTGGCACTGCCGCCACCAAAATAATACCATACTTAGCCTCAATTTTATTCTCAATTGTTAACGACGTCCTCAACTGAGAAAATTCTCAAATCACCACCACCAACATAGTTGACTTTGTACTTTCTCAACTCTACTAAGTACATACTCAGTCGATTTTTTTTCATTGATTCAAGCGGTCTCACGAAATTCACGAACTACACAAAATATGATAGAATGTTTGTTACGTAATAAATATATATTGTTGTCTGCTTTATTTATTTTTTTGTACACACACATGGAGCGTGTCGAGATTAAACTACCGATTTTGTCGTCTGTGAGCAGCCATTTTTATTGCTTGAGTACCAACTTGAGAAAGGTAAAGATCTATCTCAAACAATTTGAGTACGTACTCAAATTTCTGACTTGAGTATGTACTCAAATATTTGGTGGTGGTGATTTGAGGCTGAGATTATGTGTTTGAGAATTTTCTCATAGTTGAGGCTGAAATTTGTACTCAACTATTTTTGGTGGCCAGGGCCTATAAATGAAAAGAATGATAATTTCAATGCTATATTTTTCTTCCAGCCACTTGAGAGACCGTTTGTAGAGAAATAAGGTTTATGGCCACTTAAAAAAAATAACGCACATCTAGAGTAGCTGACCATCATTTCTACAAACAAAAAATATATATCAAAATTGTGCAATCCATCTCAAAGAAAATGCTCAGAAAAGTTGTAAGTCGAGTGCTTACAATCAGTCTTCAGACATTTCTTGCAATTAAAAAATCATAAGCCGGCCATGACTTGAGGAACAAACACTTTGGAAATTCCCCTCCCCTATTTAAAATTAAAGGAAATAATAAAATGCAAGGCATGATAAAGTGCCAATAAAGTCAGTACTGTATTTATATACAAGTAAAATAAAATATTGTACTGTACATAAAATTATTTCATCTTCCTTCTCTCTTCTAAATTCTCTACCATCAGTTTTTTTAAAAAAAGATGAAACAACGAAAATGATTGATTGATTGATTGTATGTTGTTTTACGTCCCATTAGTGACGTCGCCATATACCTGTGAAGGGCTTCAAATTTTGACCTTTGCTCGGCACTCAGGGCCATTGAGCAGTGAGAGATCTTTATTGTGCCAACGCCTGCCCTGACACGGGCTTGGGTTTTTTTAACGTCTCATCCGAAGGACCCGCAACCTTCACTTCAAAGTGCCGAGCGCATGGCGAAGGAACAGTTGTTACCCATTTTTATCGATTTAGGTCAGTCGCAGCCGAGATTCGAACTTACGACCTCCCGATCACGGAGCGAGCGCTCTACCGTCTGAGCTGAAGTGAACGTTAATAACGAAAATGATTTCTAAAATATTTAAATTTATCTGATTTTTATATAAATGAACTTATCATGGATTAGTTTTCGTTGAATAAAACAGGCATTTTTTCTCAAACTGCAAAAATATTTTCCCTTAGTTCACTATATCCACGAACATTTTTAACAATCCACACACGACTGTATACTTTAACTTCTTTTTTTACAGAATGTTTCGCATATTTTCGACTTCTTGAAACGATTATCACTCAAAGTGATAATTATACGCCAAAAGTTTGGAGAAATTTTCGCCGTATATATAAGATTACCTTCCTTCAATTTGTCGATTACATATATGTGCTTACGATCGCAACTGAAAAAAAAAATGAAACATTTTTTAAACTCTACGTTTCAATAAAAAGGGGACCTCACAGGCCACAAGTTATAGCGAGGCCCCCTTCGCGCATAATTGACATCAAACGCTGGGTTTGCCTAAGAGATCTGACACTTTACAAATGAGAGCACCTAAAGCGGACCTCGAGCGAACGCAAAGCGACCCTGTTGGGATTTGCTCGTGTGTAAGTTCTTTCTAGCCATTAGTGCATCGTTGACTTTGAAATTCAATATTTTCCTATATAATAAAAAATATTGGATTTTTCAATGGTAAACTTTGCTGGAAATAACCAAATAGCTCTTAGTAATGGCAACAACTTTTCCGGGTAAGATTCTTTTTTTTTTCTCTGATAAAACCAAAATCTTAGCCATTTCCAACTGCATGTATATCTGGGGTGTGTTATTCTGACTTTAAAAATGAAGCAACAAAATACGTTTTTAAAAATTGTTTTGTTTACAATAATGTATTTAAAATACAGAGGATGTCAAATAATAATAATAATAATAACTAGTAAACTAATTGTTCACAGAACAATTAGAGGTCTTTCCACCTTTTTAAGTGTTTCCGTGTCATTTGGGCTTTAAAAAAAATGTTCTCCTAGTAGGGATCAAAACCTTTGGTTAATGAGGCAGGCGCACTACCACTAGACCACGCATTCCGATGAAGATGGAGGTAGTAAATTAATTGTTAAGGAATAAATATGAATAAAAACACGTGGCGATTTGTTTGCTATGGAATGTAGTAATCTGTATTTAATAGTTTTGAGAAACACGATTGGTGTATAATACAAATGCAGATTTTCGGTTTAAAAAAATATTTGAGCTGGTCTATATTTCGAATGCATTGAGTTAATCATTTAGAGCATATGATGCATTAGAACTGCATCGTCGAGACTTTGTTTACAAATATATAAAAATGTCGGGTAGGGTTCGGATGTGACTGAATATCCTGAAATAATAGGTAAGATTTAAATAAGCATCTCTGATGGGTTTGTAGTGGACTTGGAGGTACAGGGCACGAATTGCCCTCCATTCACGTGGTGCACGACACGCACCTGCTGTGACGTGTACCTGCATTCTCTCTCTCTCTTTACATGGCTGTCAATCAGATCAGACGTGTAATCTCTAAGTTCTCATCTGTGTTATATGTATATATATATATATATATATATATATATATATATATATATATATATATATATATATATATATATATATATATATAGGCGAATCATAGCTAAATAAAGTGCGGACTTTTACATCATAGTGTTTTTCTGCACCGCCACACAGTTATATTTATGTAATATATACAAAAAACACTATATTGGCGCTGTCGAGCCGGGATTTTTTGTCTGGACAGAAGGGTGCCGGCCTAGCACGTGTAAGCTATTGCCGTCGCCATCTTGAATTTTTAACTTTGTTCCTAATGATGTTTTTTTTTTAAGTAAGTAAAGTTTATTTGTATTTAACTGTATTGTGCTTATAGAATAGGATTTATTACCAAATCAGGGCCCAATGGGCATAAACATATAACATGTATAATTATAGATAAGATAACAGACAGAATAGAACATATAATGAAGAACAATTCTTCCATTTAGTATATTGGTGGTATTTTGAGTTTCATATGTAGACATAGGTTGTCTTGATTTAAGATATATCTGCATTTTTAATTGATACAACTTAATGTGCAATCATGTGCATTATTATTATTAATATTATACATATAACTGAGCATGTCTGATACATCAAGAAGAAGCAGCAAGAGTCGGTGCTAAAGTATATACAGAAATCAACTTCTGACCTTGACCTCGGAAATTTTTACGAGATACCGCATCGGATAGATACTGGCGATGCACTTCCCGTTAAGCAGCGGATGCGCCGCACTCCTGCTGTGTTCCAGGGGGAGGAAGAGGTCATCTAGACAAAATGTTAGAGGCCGGAGTAATCCAGCAATCTTCCTTGGACTGAGCGTCCGCCCCGGTTTTAGTCAGGAAGAAGAATGGTAGTGTCCGCTGTTGCGAGGACTACAGAGCCCTGAATAAGGTGACAGTCATGGACACGTGCCCCCTACCACTCATCGAAGAGTACATGGACACGCTAGCGGGAAACCGCTGGTTTTCCAAACTGAAAGCCAATGCGGCCTATTGGCAAATTAAAATAGCTCCGGAAGACCGGAACAAGATAGTCTTCATTACCGAATTCGGACTGTTTGAATTCACAAAAATGGGGTTCGGTCTGTGCAATGCTCCCGCGACCTTCGCTAGGGCCATCAATCTGGTATTGCAGAAACTTAACTGGAAAATTGCATTAGCATTTTTAGATGATGTATCAGTGCTGGGGCTTCAGCGTATGCTCACCTTAATAACCTGAGACAAGAGTTTGAGCGATTCCGAGCATATGGTCTTAAGTTTAAGCCTCGGAAATACGAGTTATTTAAAGCTAAAGTTGAGTTCCTAGGTAGAACCGTAAGCGAGCACGGAGTCGAGATGGGGGACCAGTACATTGAGGCAGTACGTGGCTGAAGAAGAAAGTGCCTTCGAGGAACTCCTTCAGTTAATGACCAAAAACCCAATACTTGCTATTCCGAACAGCACAGGACATTTCATTCTGGATACTGACGCCTCGGATCATGCCGTAGGCGGGGAACTTAGCCAGTCCAGAATTGAAGAGAGAGAACCATTGGGTATGGCAGCGCAGTGCTGTCTTCTGAGCAGCGCAGGTATTGCACTACCAGAAAGCAGTTATTGGCTGAAATCAAGTTTACCAGACAATTCCGCCATTACCTGCTGGGCAGGGAGTTCACAGTCCGGACAGACCACCATAGCCTGGTCTGGCTGATGAACTTTAAGCATCCGCAGAATCAGACTGCTCGCTGGTTAGAAGAGCTGAGCCAGTACAATATGCGGATAGTCCACTGCCCAAGAAAAAAGCATGTGAATGCCGATGCGCTGTCCAGAGACATACCATACAGGTGCCAGAGATACAAGACTAAAATTAGAGTCGAAGATTTGCCATGTAGCGGATGCAGGTATTGCCGCGGAGCACATGAGCGCTGGCATGACTTTAAAACCGAAATTGACGATGTAATTCCACTATCCCACACGGCTAGGATAAGGCTGTCCGTAAAAT
Source organism: Saccostrea echinata (assembly GCF_033153115.1). Classification (NCBI taxonomy): domain Eukaryota; kingdom Metazoa; phylum Mollusca; class Bivalvia; order Ostreida; family Ostreidae; genus Saccostrea; species Saccostrea echinata. Next base: position 35,428,081 of record NW_026889782.1, on the reverse strand, counting down.
ATCAAACTGTTCCAACTGTAGTAACTTCTCTGAACTACCTAGATATGACGTCATAATAGCATATGACGTCAAGTCACTGCATACTTGAGCTGACATGACGGGAAAAGTGTCATAACTTTCACATTCCTTTCACATGACATGTAAAGATTTTTAGCGTTATTATTTGCTTCAAATGTCTGGATTGTTCTTTAAGCTCAAGTGTGCTGTTATGATGTTGAACATTTGTAATTTAATATCGTTATTTATTTAAAATGTTCGATATACATATATTCAAACAATAACAAAAAATTGACTGTGAAACGCTCCCCCTTACACGTCCGTGGACAGAGTAAAAATTTATAAATCGTGTATATATTAGACTGGCACAAGTGATAAATAAGGACAAATTGAAGATATTCTGTGTGAATCTACTAGAGAAGTATGTCCTATAACTGAATTTTGCTGGGGGATTGTATGTAATTTATCCTATTTAGTATGAAATTGCGATAAAGAGTGAAGAATGCCCCCTTGTATGTGGGTAAGTTGAATTTCTCGTGGAATATTTTCTCAAGAAGTAAAATTCAGACCTGCCCCCAGCACTTTATATGTACCAAGGATCACGAAATTGACTTATGTGACAATTTTTTTTCTCAATAATGTTGTTTTGCACTTGTGCCGATGCGATTTTTGTGCAACATTTAGAAATTTATAAGTGTCCGTCACGTGATCAGCAGCGTCATGTGACATCACAAAAATGCATTATCATAACACCTGATTACACTCTCATCACAAATTGACTGCAAATTCATACATAGATTATAATTTGAAATTAAAATCTAGCTCAAAATAAAATGTATATTTTAGTGCATATTAAGCCTTCGGACAGCCTTAACAAAGCTGCGCAGCTCTTTGAGGAATCGCCTGTGAGAGCGGAGAGTCAGTCCACTGAGGGGGGTAATTATGAAATGTTAGATCCTACTCTCCGTCAGGGTGTTGTGACGAGTACTTGGGAGGATGTTCGGTTGACAGCGGGTGCCCCTGAACTTCCGAGTATTGAGATCACTGTCAATGGGGTGTCGAGTTTAATTGCCGAAATTGAGGAAGTAAAGCCTCAAATTTATCAGATATCTCATGGGGACACTGCGGGAATTTCCCTATCATCATAATGTCCCGCAGAGATGGCCCATAAACAGAAATCAGATGAGGCCATGGTTTACCTGAGGCAGTACTTAGAGTCTGGGAGTTTACCTACCGAAAGTTACATGATAATCTCAGACCTGTTTACCCATATTGTTGTCTCTCAGTATTTTTTATTAGATTTGTCAGTGAGATTTGACATATTCCCGTAAGATTTTACTTTCCATCGATTTTATATATATATTACAAGAGAAACCACCGCGTCTTGGCAACCCGACATCACTTAAGTGTTTGGAATCTTTCTTTTTTAGTGATTAAAAAGCGTCAAACTGAGACAGATCATAACGAAAATTATCTGCTAAAATCCAAACGAACGGATTTCGGATTTCCGTATTTTCATTAAAGTAAAACGTGAGACGTATTTAGGACTCAAAATCCGTACAAAATACGGCGAAATCGTAAGAGTAAACAGGTCTGTAATCTGTAGTTCGGAAGAGAAATGTTATCTCCTGGAAAGAGACTGTTTTACACTGGACGAGACAGGTGTTATTTGGCGAGAACCGGAAGACTCGAACATGCCTCGTAAATTGCTAATTCCGAGGAGCCTTATGTCCGAGGTCATCCACTTATGCCATGACATTCCGTCGTCCGGTCACCAAGGGATACAGAGAACTAAAGAAAGACTTAAACAACAGTTCTATTGGTGGCGGATGGTAAAGGACATTAAGTTATCATATAAGAGTAGGTTGTCTGTAGAATCCGCAGACCGAGATTCGATTAGTTAGCCTGACCGTTTAGGAATTGAACCCTCTGAGAACTTTTTTTTATTTTCTTGCTTTTTTCTTTTTCTTTGAAACCAAATGATAGGCAAACACTCAAGGTGGAAAGGCCTCTAATTGTTCTCTGAAAAATTAGTTTACTAGTTATTTTTTCTTATTTTTCCGCCGTGTGATTTTGAGTTTCAAGATTTATCGAAAAAATATATAGTCCACAAGAATGTACTTCGTAAAAAATTTTTGCAGTTGACCCTGCGTATATGAACTTCGACCCCTCAAGGAGTTATAACCCCTTTCGCAATAAAAGCTTGTTATCGCTACTCCTTCGAAACCGTAAACCGTAGAGGTACGGAACCTTCACCAATGTCTTCGACTAATTGAGGGGACTCTTCAATCTTTTCATTGCGAAAGTATTCGTCGCCCCTTTTATGAGTTATTGCCCGTGAAGGTTTTTCATAAGTCGTAGAGACATGAGACCAACTGCATAATATTTATTGACCTTTGACCTTAAAATATATGCAAAGGTCAAGGTCATTCCAAAAATGAGAAATTCAGCTCTTTTTACAGCTCTTTTGTCTTTCAACATATACTATCTGTCTTTCCATCATTAATATGTACTCTTAAATCTATTTCAAAGATTTCATTTTTGTTCCTTAAGCTTAACCCCTTTGAAAGTTTTTGCCCCTTGTGCGAAAAACCTTGTTATCGCTACTTCTCCGAAACCATAAACCGCAGAGACACGAAACCTTCACTAATGTTTTAAGGGTTTTTAGACACAGCTTCAATCCATTCAGTGCGAAAGGATCCGATGATGACCTATTATATGAGTATTTGACCTTTAACGTCTTTGCGCTTACTATTGAACCTTATAACTTTAAAACTAAAAGTCGTAGAAGCATGGGGTCAAATGCAATTTGACCTTTGACCTTGAATATGTTTTCAAGGTCAAAGGTCAAGGTCATTTCAAAATTTTATATTTTTTCCATTTTTCAAGCAATTTCTGGTTTCTTTTGTATAAAAATAAACAATAGAGAGTTAAATATGAAGAATATATGAAATTTAAAGAAGGTGGAAAGACCTCTAACTGTTCGATAACAATTAGTCTACTAGTTTGTTTGTTTTTTGTTTTTTTTTGCGATTTAGGGGTCAATTTTTCTCTCTCTCTCTTTTCTCTTTCTCTCTTTTTTTTTCTTTTTTGCTTCCGTGTTTATATATCGCTTGTTAGGAATTGTTTACATAGTTACCATGAAAGTACAATGCATGACGTGTTTGACTGTGCACATCGTATTTTTTTTTTTTTTTTTTTTTTTTTTTTTTGTGCATTATGCATTCAAAGGTTTAATTTGATGTGTTAGATGTTCTGATTTAGTTAAACTACTTAAAAAATGCCGATGAAATAAATCGGAGTCGAGGCTAATGGTATGTAGGTCGTCATATGGGAAAACATGGATTGGACTCAGAGCGGCCGGACTGCGGATCTTAAGATTGTTGAGGGTTAAGAAAGAAGATTCCTGATTGAATCAAGCTTCCATGTGGGTTATATTAAATGCAGCTATAATAAAGAAAATGGTCTATATGCATTTTAAGAAGAAAACAAGAAAAAGAAAGCGTGAAATATTTTATTTCATAGATTTATATTGGTTTAACACCCCCAACCCTTTTTTCATATTTTCTGTATTTCTCATACGTTGGATGACCTTGATCTTTGATCTTGACCTAAATATCAAGAACAAAAATGCAAGAATCCATTTCAGTTGGTCCCTTGTCTCTACGCCTATGTGTTAATTTTTTTTTCAAGTTTACATAAACAGCAAAAATTACTTCAGGGGCAATAACTCGTATAATGCCTCGATGAATCCTTTCGCAATGATAGACTGAAAAGTCCTCTCAATTAGTGGAAAGCATTGGTGAAGGTTCTGTATCTCTACGGTTCGTGGTTTCAGAGAAGTAGCGATAACAAGCTATTCTTGCGAAAGGGGCAATAATTTCATTAAATGTCATCGATCGAAGTTGTTGGGTCAAATCTGAAAATCATTTAAGTAGTCGACTAATATGAAAGATGCGTCTCTTCGATAAGTTGAGAAACAAAAAATCAGCGGAAGAAAAATAATAAGAAGAATAAGAATGATAATAAAAAACATAAGAAAATCAATAGGACTTTCCACAGGAAGGTGGAAAGCCCTAATAATAAGAAACAGATGAAAATCAATAGGTCTTTCCACAGAAAGGTGGAAAGACCTAATAATAATTAATTAATTAATGAATAAATGGATAAATTGATTCTTATTTTTGTCCAAAGGCGTTAACTTGCTATGCTAAATAGGTTATAGAAATAATAAACATACCTTTTTGAATGAACTTTTGTTTTCAATCAGACGGAGTGTATCAACAAAGTGAGCGACAATGACTGTTACAGATTGTGTCACTTGCTTTATCAACACACTTGTAACAAAGTCCGTTTCTGTTCTGTTATAATGCAAAAGGTGAAGATAACTTTGAACATTGAGTCCTATGTAATGATCAACTCAAATAAAGTGTAAAAGCAATGACCGAATACATGGTATGTAATATGTTTTCAAAATAAGATTCAATAAGGATTTTCCAAATGAAGTCATTAATTTTAACGACCGTAGAATTTTCGAAAAACTGATTTTATACTGTGTACTTTAAATCCCTTTATCAGAAGCTTGCCTTTTTTTTTGGCCCCCACTTTCACTGAAAGTGGGGGATATTAATTTGGGTCTGTTTTTCCGTCCGTCCGTCTGTTTTTCTATCTGTGTAACGGAACCAAGTTAGAATAGAGACAAGATCATTTACACTCTAAGAAATCTATTACGTTACCTATAGTCATCTATCAATAGTGATCGTATAGGTTTGAGAACTTAGTTATAATGTCCGTTAAATTAGAATTAAAGTCTTCGACAAACTAGAAATGAAATCTCATTCAAGTTAAGGAGAGGAATGATCTCCAAAGAGTCACTCAGACTCTCTGTAGCGGTCTCCCTTGCCTCTCCCAATTCCTCCTTTTTATATCGGAGATGTTTGTCCATTGTTCCGGTCTTTTGTCCAAAGAAAGAAATTTTAATTTGGCTTTCGTATTTCATGTAGGCATTATTTAAAAGTAAGTTAATCTCCTGGTAATTGAAAGTTATAGTTCTGCATCCAAGAATAAATTTATATATACGTTGGTTCTTTTCTAGAAGATGGAATGTCACTTTTCATGTCCATAGTAATGTTTGTAATTACTAGGTACGATTTAATTTGGGGTTGACTATAATAATTGAAGTTTATTTTCCTCTATCCAGAAACTGGAATATCTTTATCTTTTTTATCCTGTTTACTAGGTATGGAAGGAAATTGTTTATTCTTCTCCAAGAATTATATAAGAAAGGCATTTTGTAATTAAGTCCCAGATTTGACGTACTTAATTATTATCTAATAATTTATTTCACAATGCACAGTAATGACCTATAAATTGATTTAAGAGAGACACACAATATCAAAATAGTATCAATACATACATATAATAAAAAGGAGGAATGTACAGATTTTAAGATAATTATTTTATATCACTTTAAGATCAGATAACTCCATTTACATTATCAAAAGACAGAGCCCAAAATGGGTTAAACCGGTAGACAGGGATCATTGACCCTCTCTGGCACTTGGTCTCACTCATATATCTAAGGGTCTTCGTTTTGCCTTCTTCATGATTTGTTTTCTTCAGGAGGTATGTCCTGCTTTAGTAGGTACGTCCTAATGGAAAGTATTCCGTGTTGAAATCTGGAAATTGGTCAACTTAAATTTATTGTAGTTTTGATTTTTGGACAATGAAATTTGATACTAATTACATGTATAGGTGAATGTGTTGGAAAAAACAAGCCTTAACTTCCTGAAACAGAAACTACGAACGCCGGTGTACAGACAATTAATGACCTCTATCGAGTAACCATTCGGCATTGAATATTGACCCCTTGTCATTGTTCTTTCTATCTCATTATTCGTCTAATGACCTTAAAAAGTGCTGACAATACTATTCACTGATGATAAACGTTGACAATAAATGACCTCTTTTTCTACCTTGCTGATAACTTAGATAAGTGTTGACATTTACTGATAAATACAGTCCCAATTTAAATTGTTCTTACCGACACCGCAGAGGAATGTTATTGTATATGAATGAGAATATTAATTGAAAAACAGTCTAATTTTGATTTTAAGAACGCATTTGACAAAAACATATTCCATTGTTCTTGCCATCAATTTATGCGGTGAAATAGATGAGATTTAATGTATGTGATAAATTTCTATTCATAATCAATTTAACTCCACCATTTGATAATCTGCTCATATTAATCATGTTACATGTCCATAAGCAATGAAAAAAAAAATCTTTAAAGATGTAATTTATTACATCATTATTAAAATACTTCGGTAATTTTAACCAATCCTAAAGTTAATTTGGCAATGTAAAAAAAAAAATTCTGATACAATGAAAACTTTGACTATAATTGAGTAAAGAGTATGAATGCAAATTCCAAAATTCACTCTTTGATATTAACAATTTAACACTTTTTCCATTTTTGTTTAATTTCAGCATAAAGGTCAGAAAACAATCTTGAAAACAATCTTGAAATTTTATTCAAATAAATGAAAAAGTGAAACCTGAGAGAGAGAGAGAGAGAGAGATGCATATGTCTTACTGTCCATCCTCCGCCTTCATTTATCCTATCACAGAACACGTTGATCTGCTTCTCGTTACCAAATGGATATATTTTATATATACCAGTTTTGGAAAGTCCACTTAGATAGAGGTCCATACAATCTGTATGTAATTTTAATCTTAAATGTGAAAGGAATGTATACATTAAATTATAATAATCATATTAATAAATATACGTGCAAAAGATAAGAGAGAGAGAGAGAGAGAGATTACCATTCTCGATGATCTGCAATTTACTGCTCTTTACATCTTTAAGGATATCGGTTATATTCTCCTCGAGAATATGAAACATCTGATCTAATTCTTGAATCTTATTTTGATTCATGGTGATCCTTTCGTTTTCCTTACTGAGAGAATCAACACGCCGTTTTAAGGATTTTACCTTCTGCTGTAAAGCCTTGTCCTGTCTCAACGAATTAACCTGACTTTCTAACGTTTCTACAGTCTGCACTAAAGTATTGTTCTTACTTAGATTGTCAACCTGTCTTTGTAAAGTTTCTACCTTCTGCTGTAAAACTTCGTCCTGTCCCAGCGAATTAACCTGACTCTTTAATGTTTCTATCGTCTGTACTAAGGTATTGTCCTTACGTAGATTGCCAACCTGTCTTTGTAGTTCTTCTTCCTTCTGCTGTATAGTGTTGTCCTTATTTAGAGTATCAACCTGTCGTTGTAATGTTTCTACCGTCTTCGCTAAAGTGCTGTCCTGATTTTGAGAATCAACCTGCCTTTTCAATATTTCTAGAGTCTGCTGTAAACTAGAGACCACTGTTTCTGTGGAAGTCATGCTTCGCTTCACAGAACTAACGTCGTCCACTACTGCCTTTACATCCTTGAGCACGGCTAAACCGATGAGAGTTTCCTGGTTGATGATCTGCCGAAGAACGTCGATTTCTTTGATGTCACGTCTTTCATTGATCAAAGCCGTAGAGTTCGGATCAGACATACGGTTAACAAGGACCCCGTTCTGACCTGTGACATTGAGATAAAAAGCAGTAATAGAATGGAAAACATCTTTTCAATTTCGACGTGAACTAACCAGAATAGAACAATGGTGTGTCTCAGTCAGATATTTCATACGGTATATATAGAGACTTTTGGGGATTTCCTCAATCAGAAGATGTCAAACGGTGTATTAAGATAATTATGTTCCTGGAGATGACAGAATTAGCGGGATGAAAAAACCAGAATACTTGACCGTACTTGATGAAGTATAACAGGAATCACTTACACTGTGACAAAAGATAACATAATTATCTCACAAAAGTATTTCTGATTATGTCATTTAGTTGTTTTTAGACGAAATGATAAAAGAGCCAGAAGTACTTTGGCAATAACGTTCTTTGTAGATAATGGAAGCAAATCAATTTTACGACCACATGCTAAGTATTTACATCTCTTCAGTATATAACTAATTTCTGTAAAACAGTAACAAAGAACATCAGAAACTGAAACCAGTAAAGATATATATTTACATCAGGTGTTTGTAATTTCTGCTACTTTATCTATATCAGCAAGTATTGTGAGTTTCTGTTGTTAATTTAACTCTCCTATGCATATATTGTTACGAAAAGACAGGGTCAAAGGGAAAAACAAAGAAAATGTAATAAACAGAAAATTCAATGTTTTGTAGATGAATATGGAATTTATTTCATTGAATATCCTCTATATATTTTTTACGTTCAAATTAAAATTTTCACCGATTTTGAACTTGAATAACCAACCTCATGTTTCCATAGTTATATTGACTTTAAACTGTGTCTGTTATTAAAATGCGGAGTCGGTAAATAAATCGGTTTCTGTTTTAAATTTCTAATATCTTTGAAATGTGATTGAATATGAAAATAAAATACGTATTATTATGATATTAAATAAATGCATAGGACATTTATAACTTTTGTAAGAAAGAAATTTAAACGTTTCAATAAATTACATAAAATCATTCATTATACATTTGACGCAAATGTGAACATTCAAGAATACTGAATTTTTGATATGTCCCTAGTTGGGACGTTTCAAGTAGGTAAAATAAATGACTGTTGTACTCGCTTATTTTGAAAACGAAGCGGCACTGATAAGGCATGCTATGAAGAAATCTATCAAAATAGAGAAAGGGACACAAAAAGATATCTTTTCAACTGTATTTGTTTTTGTAAATCTTTAAATCTATCACATCAATTTAATACTAATTGAAGTGACATTGTAATATTCCACCCTGTAGTGAATTTAGCTTTGTCAACTAATTTGACAGTCACGTGATAAATGCACATAATATGTACTGCATGGAAGTCATAAATAAATTTCAATATCGGAAAGACATACCCTCATTCAAAATCAAATGTCAATTCATAAATTGTTTCTATACATCTTGTGCTTTCTGTAAAATACTGCTGCTTTACTTAGAATCTGCATTTTATTAGTTAAATTTCAATCAAATGGACTCTACCTGAAAATGCGTCACATTTGTCAAGTTTTTTATTTTGAGTAATGATCTCGATTTCTCGAAAGCAGATTTCAGGTCAAGGAACACTTCTATCTATATTTAAAAATTGGTCAAGATATATTAAGTGTATGAGTTTGCGCTAGGGCGATGTGTCGAGGCATCTCGATGTTCAACATCAGTCCCTTATCACAAAACAGGGGATAATAAATTAAATACACTTTGTCGGTAACATTTAATATTATAATACTTTCATTGTTAAATACTAAAATCTGATTGGTTTAGACGCATTTAACAATCCGTAATGTTACCCTCAGCGTTAGCAGCACACTTGACAACGGGTAACATTACGAAAATGTCACATGCGTTCAAATCATGCGCGTACGGTTCACTGTAGAACTCTTAAAACGTCGGTGGAGCGTCTGAAAGAAGCAGAATAAACGACGTCAATAAAAGCTTGCGTCCGATGTAGCTTACTTGAAAACAACGAACGACAGACGAAACATCCTTGCGAGTGCGAACTTTAGATGATAAAGGACTTTTTTGAGTAGGAAACAAACAATAAAGAGGTTGGTAAATCTTTTCCGAAGCTTTCTTATTGAGAAAAATAGAAGGTGGGGGTTTGAAAGCTTTCTAAGCGTGAACTTAACGACGATATCCATTTTTTTTATGACATCCGAAATCAATAGGACATTCAGTATAATAAAATAGTGCACGTTTTTTAGAGTAATAGTTGAAATTGATACTATTCGGAAAACCATTGTCAACCTCCGCTGACGCATCGGTTGACAATGGTTTTCCTTGGGGTGTCAATTTGAACTGTTGCCCTCAAAAACGTGCACTATTTATATAATAACATTCAATAAATATAACACAAACAAAATAGCAACTAATACTTTATACTTAAAATATTACCATTATGTCGTCATGTCAGTCAGTGCGTTGCTATCAGTGACTTGATTATTTCTTTCTGTGTGGAATTTAATTAGCGATAAAAAATCAGTGGTCAGTTTTGATGTAGATTCATACTATTATTCAGTTGGAACAATTACATTTAAATTATATGAAAAATTAAATATTTTTGAATGATGTCACAGTAGGCATTTCCCGTTTAAATTAGGTCACGTCTCCTTTATGTAGCCTAAATGGCGGTGGGAACTGCTGAATGAATGTGATGTAATATCGTTAGTAGATTTCATACAATTTTTGTTTTCAAATGCCATAAATTGTGAAAAATCTTGTAGTGTTTTACAAATATAAATGCAGGTTATATCAAGGCTGATATTATAAAAAAAAAATATGGTGCAATTCACCGCTTATTATAAAAATGGTTTTTTGCCCACATAATACTTCTGTAACTGAAAAACTTACTTGTCAACTCCGTTGTACGCGTTTTGCATGTGAGAGGTGTTTAGACCAAGGAGGAACACTCCTACAATCCCCTGGCCATGACCCAAGTTAGTTGTGTTATTTAGACCTTAACTTCTCGAAATGATGCTCCAGTTTGAATTCACTCTTCAAAGGATTAACACCCTTCCTGTCCATAGTGTGTAACAAGTTATGGCGAGTGGACCTGTTAACCAAGCTGTAACAGGATATGGAGAGTGGATCTGTCAACCAAGCTGTAACAGGTTATGGAGAGTGGACCTGTTAACCAAACTTTAACAGGTTGTGGAGTGTGGATCTGTTAACCAAGCTGTAACAGGTTATGAAGAGTGGACCTGTTAACCAAGCTGTAACAGGTTATGGAGAGTGGATCTGTTAACCAAGCTGTAACAGGTTATGGAGAGTGGACCTGTTAACCAAGCTGTAACCGGTTATGGAGAGTGAACCTGTTAACCAAGCTGTATAAATAGGGAACCAGAAAGAGATATCGTTTTACACTTGTCCTTGTGTCTGTGTGTCCCTGTGTCTGTCCAAAACAAACTTTCCTGCACACCCCTTGTTGAGGAATACCATATTATTTCCATTGGGTGCCATAACTGTACTGCGTGCCAACTTCCTGTTTATCACTGCGTCTGTCCGTATAGATTTTCCATTGCAGTTTTCAAAGCTCATCGCAGATGCTTGAAATTTTAGCACACATTTTGCTTATCCATACCATATGGTGGAATTCTTTTTTGTTTGAATATAAAGTCAACTTCCTGTTTATCCATGCTTCTGTTGTACTGAATTTCTCTCACAGTTTTCTAAGCATCTACTCATTCCAGGTACTTGAAAGTTTAGCACGCCCATTGTGTAGGCATGTCATATGGCTGGATTCATTTCGTAAGAATTCAATGTGAACATACTCACATCAGAGCGAGGGTATTATTAGTGAGCACTCGCTCTCAGACTTTTTGTTAAGTTGCCCAATATTTTCAAATTATTTATTATAAACATTACTATTAAATTAAAAATAACTTGTAGTAAATAAATTGTTCCATCAGAAAATTTTATCCATTTTACAAAAATTGCACGTATACAAATATATGTTACCTGTATAAATGTAACCAGAACGAGAGACACAATCCAGCTGACCCCTGGCCGGCTCTCTCTATCTGAGCCATATTTATACCTGTATATGCTCTCTATATTTTAGTTTTTTTTTTATTCCTCAAACAATGTTTTTAATTGCATTTTAAAGTTCATAATCAACCTTTTGCATATTTTTTTTTACTTTTTATTCCTTGTATAGATAATTGATACAGGCGCATGATCTCTGGTTATTCGTATCAAATTATCAGTCTTATAAAAAAGAGGTGTTAATCTTATCAAGAAATTCTCAATCTACAAACAAATTGTAAACACCATTAAGCTTCCTATCAGCGTTCTGATGTTCATCCTGCACTCATATCAAGCATATCTGTTTTTCTTCTATTTTTATCCTATGTGATCAATTAAACAATAATGACATCGCTATATGCTTTGCCCGAGATTCACAAATTCCATAACTTTCTATTTTTATTTTTATGTATTTGTTATGATGAATCCCCCCACTAACACAATTCTTGTCCTCCAGATTTGATAAACATGTTTTACTTGAGATCTTACATAATGTCTCTTTATCTTCAGATGGTTTATACACACAACCAAATATTCAATATAAATTATACATACACAGGTAGAAAATATGTTATACACAATACAGGTTATTACATTTTATGATATTATGGAGAATTGATATTTTTGTACGATGACAAAGTAAGAATTTTCTCTATAAATTATACATGCACATGCATGATGGTACATCATTAGTTCCATTTAAGGGTGTACGGGGTTTTACCACGGGTTTTATTCCATACACCCTGAGGCCGAAGGTTGAAGGCCGAAGGGTGTATGGAATACAACCTGGAGTAAATCCACGTACACCCTTGACTGGACCTGAATAACGAATTTATTTCCTATCTACCAAAATAAATTCTTTGTAAACAAATCTAATCGACTACGTCCTACAATGCATCGTGACGTCATGTTAGTTACTTTTTATCAAAGAGAACCTATGTATTGTGGCGTCACGTTTTTTACCCCCGGCTCAAGTCTGGTTTAAGGAAATTTACACCATTGTATCCAATCAAAGCTCGTGTTACAAGCTACATAGGAAATAAATATAATGATATTTCGCTATCTGTCTTTTGAAACTTCATCCCGGGCATCTTGTGTAAATTATATAGCCTTATCATAAATGTATCATCCAACATTGTAAATGTTACACTCTCTCACTTTAAATTATTTTTTACAAAGTGCCGAATGCCTTATCGAATATTATTAAAAGCCAAAGCTTATAATATTTATAAAAGACAAAAACACATTTTTTTTTAAATTAAAGAAATAATTTTCCCAGAACTAAACGAATTTATTTTGCCCAAAGTTAGAAGAATGACGGATTTTGTTCAGGTAAACTACTCAATCTGTTACCGCATTCCACCACGGTACAAACATGTTCCCTAACTGCATGCCATAAAAATAATGCAATGCCATTGTATAAATTCCAAATGAGACATTATGAATGAGTTGGTTCCGATTTACGGAATACATTTATCAATCATGAAAATGGATGCAATTTCTCACATTTATTAAATTAAGTTTTTGTTTTTTGTTTTTTGTTTTTGTTTTTTTTCCGGCAACCAAGGAAGACGACACTCCATATCACATTATTTCACTGAGTCTCATAAATAATGACAATTAACACTGATAGTTTCTGAATATATCCGACCGACCATCACCCTGCTCCATAAGTGCATGTGTAGCTGATGCATTGCTAGTGGCGGGCCTGGGGATCTAGTAAAAAGACATTGCACCAATTGTATTTTATGTTTGACACAAACAAAACACTACTACTAAAGAATTATGGTTTTGGATTAATTTTAGCATTTTACTTGTATCCGAGAGATACAAGTTCAAACATTAAGTTTTATCTGTTTAAGATATATACATTGGAAGTTAGATCATAACTTTATCTTTGGATATTTTATATTTCTAGGGATATCGATAAACATGATTTGTATACAAGATTTTTTTTTAAACTGCTAATAAAATACAAGTATCTTGAACGGTTAAATTTGAAATACAAATATCTTGAACGCGTACATTTAAAATGTCTCAGACCTGTTTTAGACTTGCTGAAGTCTCATTTTTTTAAAAATAATAATAATTATTATTTTTATTTGTTCATTTTTATATTGTTTCCTCTGATCTCTACCATTGTTAAATGTTATCAATGATAGTGCAAAAAAGATGGCATCCTAACAACCAGACATGTCAAACTTATTAGAAACTGACACTCTCAAAGAAGAATTTGGTCAATTGCTTATATATCACAAGAATTTAAGAGTGTTTCTACCATATTAATAGCACTTCATTTCATATTAGTATAATAAGGCCAGCCTCGAACAAAAAAAGACAACATCCTTACAACCAGACATGTCAAAAAGTTATTAGAGCCCGACACTCTGAAAGAAGTATTTGGACATTATCAAAAAGTATGAAAGAGAGCACAAAAACATAGAGACTTGTGCATGTCTAAGACCTATTTAATCGATGACAGATATCAGAAAAGGTGTCATTATGGACAAAAATTGATGCATTCTTTTTCCCTTTATACCAGATAGAAATCTGTTGTAATTATTATTTAAAACAACTTGTATTCTATATTTTCTTCCCGTTAACCTGTAAAGAATGAAATAATCAACACATAAAAATTTAGATTGTCGATTTTTCTATAAATTTTCCAAGTTGATTTCTATATTATGTGAAAACTTATCTACAATAGTGGAGTTTCTTTTCAAGTCATAGATTTTTTTAATTCCTACTTCGTTGAAGTGTTATAAATGATGGTCAGTCTTCAAACATGCAAGCTCACACATTCTAATAATTCTATAAGAAGTTTGAAGACGATCACTTATAGAAACTTATTTTTACGAGAATACATGTATCTTTAAATGTTAGAATAAGGAAAGATATCGTAAAAGGAGGAAAACATTCAAATGTATAGCAAAAAAAAAGCTACAATATCTTTAAGGTCTGACATCTTAAAAAAGAAACAAACAGAACAATGTTGTGCCTTTCTCAAAGGTTGTCATTATGTGTAAACATAATATCATAGGATGTCATTATGTGTAAACATAAAGACGTTTCGGAATTTCCCAAAATCAACTTTATGGTAAAACAATAACACTGAGAAAGAGATTATTACAAAGACTGCAAAAGTATGATAATGGAAAATCCTTGCTGTTTCTCCGTGTTATAATGGATACGAAGCATTTCTAACAATCTGGTACTAATTATTTACATTACATTAAAAGAAAGCAATAATTTCGGTGAAGAACATCAAAACCTGAAACTAGTTAGCATATGCTCTTGTATAGATATTTATCAACATTAAGTGTTGAGAGTTTCTGTTGTAACCTTAACTTTCCTATGCATAACTTGCTAGCTTGATTTACCTGATATTTTCTCTTTTTTTGTAAAATGAGTAGGAATATATTTGTATCCAAGATTTCGACAATTATATTTCGAATTTTTTTTTATATTATATTTCCCCTTAACCTAACCATGAAAAAATAACAGAACTATATGATTTTAAAGGGGCATGCAGAGTTTTGTTTTTCAACTGAAACGTAATGTTAAGATATTAAATTGGCAAATACCACGCGTGATAACATTTAAGTGGTCTCTGAAAATTGCTCTATGATTTGATATTTTTATTTGCCAAATGTCTTTTATTAAATTTAATTATAATGAATGAGAATCGAATCCGCTACCTCCCAATCTGGACTGAGCATCCTACCACTTAACCTATCTCGACAGGTCAAGGATGGTAGTGGGTAGAAGTTATAAATATGATGTAAGAGCGGACAGGGGACTTACTTCTCCATGGCACCTGATCAAACTCTGGTGCTTTTAGAGGTCCGTGTTTGTTCTGCTCCCGATTTATATTTTTATCTCGGTGGATGGGTTGAGGTAGCAGTTTTAAATATGTTTTAAAATAAAGGGAGATGGGCAAATGGATGAGTATAATATCACAAAAGGCGTTATCCATATTAGCCCGCCAATGTCATAATATAACAGGATTGTAAGGATTAATCATGGTTGACTTTTCATTCCTTTTAAGAACATAAAATGTGCCCTTGTTTGATTCAGACATGTCTATATTTTGGACAATTTTTTGTCAGGTGATACCGGGTGTGGAAAGTGAAATCTACATCTTGTTTGTCTATTCTGGCAATAAGAAGTATGAGAGTGTGTTTGAAACTTAGTCACGTACTTACACAATTCTGATTTATTTTTTGGGAATATTTCCATGAATAGTTTTATCAATATATCTAAGAAAAAAATTATTCATTATTTTCTGTAACTTCTGTTGGAAATTTTTTCACCCATAAAAACATATACATATGAAGACTTCCTCCATTCTGGAATTCTATTCTACCAAAATAATCTTGAATCTGTCCAAATGACAGGCCTTACCCTAATACCACACCATTCAACAAATATTTGAAACGACGATTAAAACATAAAGCTGTCATCAAAGAGTCATCCTTCATTGAAGATAAGAAACTTTCGTGTCTGAATGGTTCCTCATAGGTCGAGTTTTTAAGGCACATTCCAAGTTCGGTCCAATGAATTTCATCAGCATACAAGGTCAAAAATATTGTAGGTGGTCCAAGACATCGAACCATTGATAGTTAATTGTATATTTGAAGTAAGCAGTAGTCCTTTTTATGTTCTTCATGAACATGTATGAATTTTCCAATCACTACTGGCTTAAATAATTACTGAAAGTGCCACTTTTTACTGATAATTTCTGATATTTACTGATATTATACTGTTGATACTGAGAATTTCTGATATTTGCTGATATTTTTACTGTTGTTACTCAGTAACTCACAGCAAATATCAGTAATTATCAGAACCGACAGTAAAAACGATAGTAAATATCAGTAATTATCAGAACCAACAGCAATTATCAGTATCTTTCATTTGTACCTTCATGATAGTTATAATTTGTATTCTTTCATATTACAATATATACTTTAATACTACTTATATGTAATCACTCTGAAATAATTGTATATACCCCCAGAGGGCCCTTGATTGGTGAATAAACATTAATTGATGTAACAAATGATGAGAAATGAAGAAAAAAAACGTAGATACAGCCATTTACATGTAGACTCAGTATTAAGAAAGTTTTAAAAACTTTTTTCATGACTTTAAATTGATACATGTTATCCACAATGTTTTTGCACTACAAAAAAGCATAATTACCCATATCTGACCCCCGACATGTGGAGCTTATGCAAAGTAATTTAATTCGCAGTAAATAAATTCGAATTAAACTCATTCGCATTAAATCGCCCGTGTGAACCTGGTTCAAATTTAATTCTCAGTAATTTGAGCCGTCCCATGCGAAAAGGGCCCTTATGCATTTTGACGTCATAATGAGAAAAACGCTGGTATAGATAACGTCATAAAATGCAAGTTGCGCATGTTATATATTTTTCCAGCATTTTTACCTGAGCGCTGTCAACTTATTTTCATTGTTGTTTATATCATTTAGAGCCAATAAAATATCAAGAAAAAAAGAGAATATGAATTTTAGAGCTAAGTTCCATATAATTGGACATTTCCAATATTGAATATTAAATTTTGCTGATATACACGTAATTAGGTGCTAGTTTTTTTGTTTTGTTTTTTTAAATCCAATTCATAATATATTGAAAGCGATTGTACATGCACATAATCGTTATATACTTCTGCATGTACACATCCTTTTTAACATAAATACATAGTAACCGAAGTGAAATAATTAACAATAAATGAAAAAAAAATTCTCAAACGTATAGCATATAGGCATATAGGTTTATATATGCGATTAAAATTTTTTTCAGCTCTACATGTAGCAAATGACGAAAAGGTTGATTCTTTGTAAAGCATTAATTATAACGAAGAAAAAATATGATTTTTTTTTTCAAAACGTTTATTCTGTGTGTATAAACGCGATAAATGACGATCTGCCTTCGTCACAGTCATTTGCGGGTCAATATTTCTTGAAATTTGAGAATAAAATCTTGTATCATTTGTTAAAAGTCTTGGACTAGGCGGAAAAAAATGAGAAAAAAGTAAATGCTGCCAAAAAAAATTTGACCAGATTTTTTTTTATGCATATTATGGGAAGATTTGAGTTGATATCAAAAAATGGGGGTGGGGTTGTTAGAGGTGGGTGCAATTAGTCATTCAGTGAACATCTTCATTCTAAATCAATCAATTACCAGTCAAACATTATGTATGTATGTATGGACCCCTCCCCCCCTACAACATGCCTGCATTTAATTCCTAGTAAATAATGCGTCATTATCTATAAAAACCCCAAAACATAATACAGGAGAATTAAATCTTAAAGATTGAATACAGATTTATTTATACTTCTGCATGTACACATCCTTTTTAACATAAATACATAGTAACCGAAGTGAAATAATTAACAATAAATGAAAAAAAAATTCTCAAACGTATAGCATATAGGCATATAGGTTTATATATGCGATTAAATTTTTTTTCAGCTCTACATGTAGCAAATGACGAAAAGGTTGATTCTTTGTAAAGCATTAATTATAACGAAGAAAAAATATGATTTTTTTTTTTCAAAACGTTTATTCTGTGTGTATAAACGCGATAAATGACGATCTGCCTTCGTCACAGTCATTTGCGGGTCAATATTTCTTGAAATTTGAGAATAAAATCTTGTATCATTTGTTAAAAGTCTTGGACTAGGCGGAAAAAAATGAGAAAAAAGTAAATGCTGCCAAAAAAAATTTGACCAGATTTTTTTTTATGCATATTATGGGAAGATTTGAGTTGATATCAAAAAATGGGGGTGGGGTTGTTAGAGGTGGGTGCAATTAGTCATTCAGTGAACATCTTCATTCTAAATCAATCAATTACCAGTCAAACATTATGTATGTATGTATGGACCCCTCCCCCCCTACAACATGCCTGCATTTAATTCCTAGTAAATAATGCGTCATTATTTATAAAAACCCCAAAACATAATACAGGAGAATTAAATCTTAAAGATTGAATACAGATTTATTTATACTTCTGCATGTACACATCCTTTTTAACATAAATACATAGTAACCGAAGTGAAATAATTAACAATAAATGAAAAAAAAATTCTCAAACGTATAGCATATAGGCATATAGGTTTATATATGCGATTAAATTTTTTTTCAGCTCTACATGTAGCAAATGACGAAAAGGTTGATTCTTTGTAAAGCATTAATTATAACGAAGAAAAAATATGATTTTTTTTTTTTCAAAACGTTTATTCTGTGTGTATAAACGCGATAAATGACGATCTGCCTTCGTCACAGTCATTTGCGGGTCAATATTTCTTGAAATTTGAGAATAAAATCTTGTATCATTTGTTAAAAGTCTTGGACTAGGCGGAAAAAAATGAGAAAAAAGTAAATGCTGCCAAAAAAAATTTGACCAGATTTTTTTTTATGCATATTATGGGAAGATTTGAGTTGATATCAAAAAATGGGGGTGGGGTTGTTAGAGGTGGGTGCAATTAGTCATTCAGTGAACATCTTCATTCTAAATCAATCAATTACCAGTCAAACATTATGTATGTATGTATGGACCCCTCCCCCCCTACAACATGCCTGCATTTAATTCCTAGTAAATAATGCGTCATTATTTATAAAAACCCCAAAACATAATACAGGAGAATTAAATCTTAAAGATTGAATACAGATTTATTTACGAGCTTGAAACGACAAGTAGTTAGTGTCAGCCAAAAAAAATTATTTCTTTTTAAATCTGAGATAAATACTTCTATCACCTTGCAAAATCGACTATTGAGATAAATCTTAGTTTGAAAATTATTCAAAACATATATTCTTTTCATCAATTTTAATTATAAATCTTTATGTAGTGTAAGTTGCCCTCAAAACTTTTTAAAGCCCTATATAAAAAAAAATACTCAATACATGTCATTTTATCACTCAATTCGCAAATTGTTGTTATATACCAGTATCTAAATTGTATGTATCCGGAGGCCCGAAAAATTACTGGCCACTTCCGTCTGTGTCCCCGCATGTATTTCTTGAAAGTTAAAATTGTTGCTTTAATAAACTCGGAAACTGATTTACGCGTTACTTTGGATTTACAATATGTGATTTTGGGAAGAGTCCTAGGAATACAGCACTACTACTTCCGGCCCGCAGCGCCACTCATTTCACTGCCAACATTCCCTCTTTCCCGATCATCGACATATTTTTTTAGACCCAAACTAAGTGATCATACTTCCACAAAATTTGAGAACCAGAAAATGAATGGAAGAATATGTAGGCCTAAGCTTTTGATTTTTTTTTTTCTTCAAACGAAATTTAGCGAAAAAAGGGGGGGGGGGTTACATGGTGAATCAATGAGACATAAAAAAAAAACTTCAAACTTCAAAATATATTCTGAACTTATAATGACCGTATAAGGATATGATGATAATACGAAAATTATATCCTCATCCTCAGTTTTTGTGAGATTACATGTTCCCTGCAAGACATACAGTACGAATATTGATCTGCTTATAAATCGGTACAGAGCAAATAGGCGGTGCAAATATAATGACGGTTTACGCCAATATGTAGGGAATACGACCAACTTTAAAAAATAATGTTTGTATGCCCTCTCGCGACTCAGGACGAAAAAAAAGGTAGATGAGAATTTTTTTCCCCAAAAAATTTTAATATCAATGCTGAATTTTCGAAATCTATTTCAGAAATGGAATAAAAAATCCTTCCTGACAGTTAAAATGAGTTTTGCGTCATGCCATTTTTAGCCGATCGGAGAGGGCGATCAACCAATTTTGACAGATGTTCTAATATGTACAATATCGTAAGAAACATACATTACACATGTAAAAGGCGGAAGGGATTGTCTCGGCATATATTATTTCCTGTGTCAATATTTACCAATGCAGGACAATGAATACACATATGTTCAGTATTGTAGGTACATATTGCCCCCCCCCCCCTTCCCTAAACTTCATTTAATTTGTCAGAAAACCTCCTCAAACTTCATTCTTTAACTTGTCAGAAAATTTTAACTGGATTGTGTTACTGTAGATGCCCGTCCCCCCCCCCCCCCTCTTGCGGATCAATTTTCTGTATCCGCCCTTCAAGCTTTCTTTCAAATTCATCTACGTCATGCATAAAACAACAAAAGTTATATCCTTATGATGAAAAATTATCAAACAATGAACTCTATTATTACAAGGAAGACGCAATGTTATCAGTCTTATCTCATTTATTCTTTTTAAATTTTAAAAAAATATTTTTCATAAACTACAAATAAATAAAATACTAGTCTGTAAAATGTAAAATAAACAAATATCTTTTATTTGTTTGTTTTTATTCAATATTTACTTTTCTCTGAACCGTATATCAGAGCAATATTCACGTCTAACATGACGTCGCGAGTGTTTAAAAAAAAAATTACGGATATAAAACCATTATCTGTGTTTTATTTATGAGAAAACTTACATAAAGAATTTTTTATCGGATTTTTTAAATCATGTGTGTTACATTTGACCAAAATGGACATTTAAGTGACATGCAAAAATGTCGACACTCTTAAAATGCACATGTAACTTACGTCTGATACAGAGTCCAAAACACCTCCTCTTTATAAAATTAAATTAATATTGAAACGGCTTCGACACTTACTATATAATTTACTTTAACGAAAACAACTACATGTATATCAAATATTGCATCTAAAATAAAGGCAGGGGATTTACGCATTTTCATGCATGTTTTCGTGTGATAAAGTAAGGTTTTTTTTCAATCAGATACATATTTCAAATATTTATGAAAGAAATATAAAAACGTCAGTTCGAACGTCATTTTTCAAGGTAATTTTAACATTTTCTTAACCTTTGATTCCCTATATCTCAGTAATTATTCTGAATATTTGAATCAAACTTTATATTTGGTTATTTTACACTATAATCTATCATAATCCATTGAAAAGTCAATTTTGAAAATTTTTACCTTAAGGGCCCTTTTCGCATGGGACGGCTCATTTACTTTTAATTCGTATTAAACTCTCCGTGTGAACAGGGCATTAATATTTTTAAGATGACTAATACTTTAACATTGAATTTTTATTTTTTGAAAGATACATTGATAGTATCATAACAGTGTTATTAACTGCAAAGGTGTAACGCGCGTTACAGTTTTTTTTTACGCACGGTTTGGCACAGAACTTTATGATATCACATTTTTTTCACAAAAATGATACATGTAATTCAAAGCTTATAGTTACATTTTTAACCCCTTCTTTGTCTACAAATGTGATAAGTCTTTGAAAATCCCTGTATTATTCTTTGTGAAAGTTACAATTAAGGGAAATGCCATTGTAACAGCTACTAACGTACAAACTGCTCAATGTGTGAGCGAATTTTAATTTTCGTTGATGAAGTTGCACTTGCACGTCCTTCAACGTTTATGACTTCAAAGTAAAAGTAAATAATCTTTTAACTTCCCATTCCTTGATATGACGTTTTGAATGCCGTAGTTTTCTACAATTTTTATCAACAAAATACATGTGTATGTCATGTGAAATGTATGTATATGATAATAAATTTAAATTTAGAGATTGACTAATAAAAGTAGTTCCTTCTCCCAGATTTTTGACTGTTCACAGGGCCTGCATTTAAAATCCATGGCGTGTATCAGAAATAAGCAGTTTTATTGTTATTCATTTACTTTATACCATAAGATTAATAATCACATATCACATAATAAGACTAAAACAGAAAGTTTATTATACACAAAGATTAAAGCAATTGTTTTATTAGATACTAAGGTTGTAACAACATTTTCAGAACATAATAGGACTAAAGCAAGAAATCCATTACATATAATAATATTAGTTAAACAGTAACTTTGTTACTTCATGACATCGATAACACCATTATAACTAGAATAATAACATCATCATAAATTAATATGTATTTGACTTTGTATGTACATATTTAAGTAACCTCACAATGGACTGAATGTCGTAACGTCAATAAACAATTTTAAATAAACATGTAACACACCATAAACAAAATATGTAACGCATTCAGTGAGGTTTTATCATCATGGCAGTCTCCTTTATTTCCCTACCATCCTTAATTAACGGATACCAAGGATTGGCCCAGTCTGCCGGGGACCAGGGACCGTTGAGGAAGGCCCAGTGACAGCCGTTAAACCATCAGCCTCCTCTATGTCTACTGATAGCAGCACAGTCACCTCCACCTGTGTCGTTGTCCCTGTCTGGTGTACTGAAGTACATCCCAGACAGTTTAGTGGCAGAATAACCAGTGTTTAACATTCTGTCACCTGAAAAATAATCAAAGAAAAATATATTACACGGACACCTCTTTCAAATTAGAGCATTATTATTTACTTAATTTGAAGCTAAAGGATATCACATACCAGTATTTAGCATTATAAAACCTTTTAATTCATCCATATCAATCTTATTGTTAACATTAAAAACTTATCTACTTATCTACTTATATATAAAAAGAAAGGGTATTCAAACAATAAATAATTATACATTAACTATTAAGGTGATGAAATATTATTAAATGATATTCTGATTTTTTTTTGATTTTTTTTTTGATTTTTTTTTTTTTTTTTGTATCTCTTATAACCTTTATTGTACTGGAAGCAATGCATTTTTCCACTTTGTCAACACATTAATCATTAGGAATTCTTCAGATTTAGGTAATTAACTTCTTTTTCATTGTTGCTTTTGTATAATCTGTTAATTATATCTACAACATAACCACTTAGTTACTTTATGATTACCAGCGCTAATTGAGCTTAATATAAGATATGCCATGTCCTTTTTATATTAATGTCAATGTAATTTTTTGATGGTTTGCTTTAGAAATAAGTTTACTGATAAAAATAGTAGTTCAAAAAACGTAGCCGGATTAATGAAATAAAACGTCTTGATCATAATATATATTGTTCTTTAATATATATAATTAATTGGCTCGCACTGTATGAACTATTATTTTCATAGTTACGCAGAAAATCTCACATGCGGAACATAGATTGTCACGCATTCTTTCCAATTCCTACCTAACGTTCCGGTTGCTGGCCCTCAGAGAAAGAGATTGTAGTTGTCTACCTGTCACCAGAAATAGAAAGATCTCTCTCTTTCTCTCTCTCTCTCTCTCTCTCTCTCTCTCTCTCTCTCTCTCTCTCTCTCTCTCTCTCTCTCTCTCTCTCTCTCTCCTAGGGTTCCCGTCAGACATTTTTTATTCCTTTTACCTACCCAATGTCCCGGTAACTGGTCCTCCAAGAAAAAGTCTGTAATTGTTCGTCTCATCAGCAACAGAAAACTGGTTGTATAATTCATAGAGTTTTGTCCCATTACGCAATGTGATGGACACGTAGAGGGAGGCGTTCCTTCCCTTGGTAAGCTGATGTATTACGTCATTTCCTTCAATATAATATTGTCGGTTATATAAAGCATTAATATAGCAAAATATGTTAATTTCAGGATTGTTATAGTATAATACAAGCACATAGAATTGTACGATTTATGACATAAACCATATTAGCAATATCCGTATATGTTTGGCATCAAACTGAGGAAATAATTATATATAACAAAAATTGTCATAAAGTTCGTTTAAACTGAAAGAACAAAATATAAATTAAAATATTAATAATCAGATAAATTATTATTTCTTTAGATATCAGGAGATATAAATGATTATTTACCAAGCCAGTAAGAGTCAGAAAGGTTCCCGAAACCATTCCTGTACTCCGCCCATGTCCTGTCAAAACTCACTGACCCGCTCAATCGTCTCTGGATTGCCTAGGAATTACGTGGTATTAATGAAAATCGTGAAACTTTGTTAGCTACGTTGTACTGTGAACAATTTTTCAAACTATCTAAATTACCTAAATTAGCTAAATTACATGCTATATTTTTTGATGATTTTTTAAAAATAAATTTTGCTTCATACAAAAATCTATGAAAATTATACTTTTCTTAACAATTATTTAAGGTAAAAATCTATGTTTTTAAATTTATGGTATTTATATGCTATTTTACTCTATTATTAAAAATATTTACTCTCATAATTTTATTATCTACATGTAAGATAGGCTAAAAAAGATGGTTATTCCATTTTTATTCATTACTAGTTTGTTTTAAGTATAAAGACTTTTTAAAAATCAGTTTTAAAATCAAAGGAAAATAAACTATAAAGAATTTAATAGTACTTGAAATTGATATGAGAGAGAGAGAGAGAGATCTTACTGTCCACCCTCCGCCTTCTGTCACCATAACACAGAACACGTTGATCTTGCTCTCAATACCGAACGGATTTATTTCATATACACCAGATTTTGTATTACCATTGATATAGAGGTCCTTACAATCTTTATTTATGTTTAAATCTGAAGAAAAAGGAATAAATACATGAAATAATATTGAGTGTAATATAAAATATACTCAGAGAGAGAGAGAGAGAGAGAGAGAGAGAGAGAGAGAGAGAGAGAGAGTAATACCTTTGTTAACGGTTAGCAATGTTCTGTTATTTAAAAGTTCGTAAATATCGGCGATGTTTCTATTAAACTTCTGCTCAGTTTCTTGAATCCTGTTCTCACAATTCATTGCAATCTTCTTGTTTTCTCTTCTCTGTTCCCCACTCAAAGAATTATCCTGTGTTTTCAATGTATTTACCATATGCTGTAAAGCGTTATCCTTACTTAGAGTATCAACACGTCTTTCCAATTTTTCTATCCTCTGTGTTAAAATCATGTCCTGACTTAACAGAATATCTACCTTTCTTTTCAATGATTCTACCGTCTGCGCTAAAGTATTGTCGCGAATTAAGGAATCGACTTGGCTTTTCAATGTATTTAGCGCCTTCTGTAGAGAGAAGATCATCGTTTCTGTAGACGCAATGCTTCGCTTAACAGAACTAACATCGTCCACTATTGCCTTAACATCCTTGACCACGGCTAAACGGATGAGAGTTTCCTGGTTGATGATCTGCCGAAGAACGTCGATTTCCTTGATGTTACTTCTTTCATTGATCAAAGCCGTAGAGTTCGGATCATACGTACCGGTTAAGAAGGACCCCGTTCTGACTTGTTGTATTGAGATAAAAAGCAGTAATAGAATGGAAAACATCATCGTTTTCATGTCGACGTGAACCAACCAGAACAGAACAATGCTGTGTCTCAATCAGAGATTTCATACGGTGTATATAGAGACGTTTGGGGATTTCCTCAATCAGAAGATGTTATACGGTGTATAAAGAGATGTTTTGGGATTTCTCAAAATTAGTGGGATGTAAAAACCAGAATACTTAAAAGTACTTGATGTTTGAAGTATATCAGGAATCACTTACACTGGGCCGGAGGATAACATACGTATCTCACAAAATAGTTTTAGTTATATCATTAACTTATTGTTTAGACGAAATGAGAAAAGATAACAAAGCCATAATCAACCACTTTTCTGTATTCTGTAGCTAATGTAAACAAAACAATTTTTACAATCACATGCTTTGTACTCATTTCAAACTAGGATTCAGATTCTGGTGTTCCTTCTTAGTATTTTTTTGGAACTGCTTTTATACATTGTGAGTTTCTGTTGTTAATTTAACTCTCCTAGGCCTATCTTCCTTGTTTATTAGTTTGTTTGTTTTTTTTGTTGTTGTTGTTTCTTTGTTTGTTTGGGTTTTTTTGTTGTTGTTGTTTCTTTGTTTGTTTGGGGTTTGTTGTTGTTGTTGTTTCTTTGTTTTTTTGGGGGGTTTGGTAAAATGAATGGTAATATGGAGTAAGAAATATTGACAAATATATTCGAAACCTATACTTTTTTTAATTTTTGAAATTTATCTTTAACTTAGTTATTAGATTTTAACTCCAACTGAAAGTCCTAACCCTAACCCTGAAAAATAAACTAAAATATAACGAGCATGCTCAGTTTTGTTTTCAACTGGACACATTTGCTGATTTTTTTCCTCTCACAAGTGGTCTTATTATTAATATTCAATCTATAGGTAATGTATCCCACACAAGAAGTATTTCTATCATTTTTTCGTCAATGGCAGACATTATTTGAGTTTAAAAAAAAATGACATTGTTTAAGTAATTGATTGTTAGGCAACTACCTTATTTGCTTAAACGTATAATGTACAAAGTTTTTTTTTAAATGCTAAAACAATGGGTTTAAAGATGATCACGGGCAGAAGATTATTCTAAAAGGAAATATATGTAATTTAGAAATTTAAAAAAACAAACTCTAAAGTGGAAAAAAAAACATACATTGATAGTAAAATCTAGAATATTTTAAGCTATGGCGTCTGAAAATCAAGACACAGAGAGGAAAACGGCAGAAAAAAAGAAGGAACGTAAAAAAACAGGAAGAAAATTTCAATGAGAAATCCCAGGTAATATATATTTTCTGTCATGTCGTGAGAGAGAAGGAAGTATAAAAAATAGACAAACGGTCGGTCAAAATATTAAATTCAGTAAAAAAGAATCTCCTCTGACTTAATGATTCAAACCTTCCTGTATCTGCACTTCATTTTCACCAAAAAATAAATATGATATTTAAAAAAAGCACAAATAATTTTGATTAGAAAGACATTACATGTAATGTGTTTCAAAACGGTAGGTAAAATAATTCATTATACATTTGATGTAAAACAGTACATGTAACAACACTGATTGTTTGTTTTGGTAAGGTTTTACTTATTTGACGACACAAATTTATCCCTAATTTTTCATTTCAAGCAAGTTGTTTTAGATTTACTGAAAATAAAATCTAGGA
Source organism: Saccostrea echinata (assembly GCF_033153115.1). NCBI lineage: Eukaryota > Metazoa > Mollusca > Bivalvia > Ostreida > Ostreidae > Saccostrea > Saccostrea echinata. Next base: position 35,400,681 of record NW_026889782.1, on the reverse strand, counting down.
CTGTTGCTCTCGCTTATTTTTGAAGACGACTGCTGAATGAATATTATATAAAATCATAAGTAACGCTTATACAAATCTTTGAAATACCATAAATTGTTAAAAGTCTTGCAGTATTTTATAAAAAAAAAAAAAAAAAATGCAGGTTATATAAAGGTTTATGATAATAAATAAAAAGACGGCGACATTGACATGTATAGCCCACGATCACTCTATTCAAGGATACGAGTATTTCATATTTTTAATTTAGAAAGAAAAAAGAATAAAAAGTTTGTCTTTAATTTCAAATATCAGCTTACATCTTGTGAAGAGAATGCACTCCTCAATTTTTCAAAATTAATTTAGTCGCAAATTCAATGTACATATATAATGAGAACTCGCTATCTGTATTTTGAAACTACACCCCGGGCGGTTTGTGTTATTTATAAGCCTGATCACGCATATTGATATTTGCACTTTAACTTAAATTATGTATCATAATACATAAAAAAAAAAAGTAACCACAATGCTAAACTCTCGCTTCTAAGTACTTTTTACAAGGTACCGGGAATTCAGGAACCTTTATTAAAACTAGGAATTAATAGAACACAAATATTAATAAAATGAATATTTCTATTTTATGAACATTGCATATCGTTGAATTGTAATAATATTATTCTATTGAATTATCCATTGCTTTGTCAGTGACGGGTTATAATATTGTATTCTATTGAATTATCCATTGCTTTGTCAGTGACGGGTTATAATATTGTATTCAATTGAATTATCCATTGCTTTGTCAGTGACGGGTTATAATATTGTATTCTATTGAATTGTATTCTATTGAATTATCCATTGCTTTGTCAGTGACGGCTTATAATATTGTATTCTATTGAATTATCCATTGCTTTGTCAGTGACGGGTTATAATATTGTATTCTATTGAATTATCCATTGCTTTGTCAGTGACGGCTTATAATATTGTATTCTATTGAATTGTATTCTATTGAATTATCCATTGCTTTGTCAGTGACGGGTTATAATATTGTATTCTATTGAATTATCCATTGCTTTGTCAGTGACGGGTTATGATATTGTATTCTACTGAATTATCCATCCATTTCTTTTCTTTATTAATCTACATCTGTGGAGAAAAACAAAAACAATATAAAAGAAAGATAAACAACAACAAAAACAAAAACAATATAAAAGAAAGATAAACAACAACAAAAACAATATAAAAGAAAGATAAACAACAACAAAAACAAAAACAATATAAAAGAAAGATAAACAACAACAAAACAAAAACATTATAAAAGAAAGATAAACAACAAAAACTTTACGTTTGACTCCTCAAACCTGTGATTTCAGATTATAAAACAAATAAAGTGTAAAATTATCAAAAACTTAGAAATTTATAATAGGAATAAATAATGTGTATCTAGTGACGTCTGATCAACAATATTGTCTCCCTCACAATTGATCCACGCCCTACTGTAGGATAACAAGGACTTTCCGAGTCTGACAGGTAAATTAGATCGTTGAGGTTGGCTCGGTGACCAGCACAGTTACCTGTCCTCCACCTGTCGTCATCCCTGTCGTTAGTAGCGAATGACATCCCAATACATAGATATTGACCTGGGTGTTAGATATTGTCACCTGTACAAACAATACGTATATTGACCTGGGTGTTACGTATTTTCACTTGTACAAACAATACGTATATTGACCTGGTGTAACTTACTTTCTCTTCTACAAACAATACGTATATTGACCTGGGTGTTACATACTGTCACCTGTACAAACAATACGTATATTGACCTGGATGTTAAATACTGTCACTTGTCCAAACAATACGTATATTGACCTGCGTGTTACATACTGCCACCTGTACAGACAATACGTATGTTGACCTGCGTGTTACATACTGTCATCTGTACAAACAATACGTTTATTGACGTGGGTGTTTTAAATATTGTCATCTGTACAAACAATACGTATGTTGACCTGGGTGTTACATACTGCCACCTGTACAAACAATAGAAATTGGTCTGTAATTGGATGGGTTTGAGTTCTCACCCTTTTTAAAAACAGGAACTACACTAGCATGTTTCCAGACACATGGAAATTTCCCAGTTCTCAAAGATTTATTAAACAGTATTTCTAGCGGGACTGCAATTTCGTTTCTTATTTCTTTTATTAAAATATGACCGAAATAGTCGGGACCGGAGGCTTTCTTAGAATCTAAACTTTCGATAATATCGATAATTTCATTTTCATTTATGGTAACATGTTCAAGTTTAGCCTCTGTCCTTGATTCGAATTCGGGAAGGTCTTTATCTGTGTTGTCATTAGAAGAAACTTTACAAAAATATGCATTGTGATTCAATAATTCACATTTCCCTTCATCTGTAAATACATAGGCATTATCTTCCAGATCTTTTAGTGGCGGAATCGTGTGTGATGGCTTAGAACCCTTCAATAATTTGCGAGCTATTTGCCAATAAGATGTTGAGTTTGTACAGTTCAAATGATTGAATGATTCATTTGAATTTATTAGGTACTCTTCTTCTAGTTTCTTTTTAAAATTATTGACTTTAGTTCTTTGTTTCCGGTATTTTTCTTTATCTTTCTCATTTTTAGATTTTCTGTAAGCTTTTCTATATTTTTCGCGCAAGTTTATTTCTTTCCGAATTCCAGAATTAAACCAAGGTTTAACGTCCAGTCTTACTCCTACATCTTTTTGTGGGATATGTTCATTCGCAATTTCCGAAAGTTTTTCGTTAAACTTTACTACATCGACGTCGACATCTTCGCTATTTAAAATTTCACCCCAATTTGTTTCACTCATTTAATTTCTAAATTGGTCAAGATTCGCTCTTTTGTACAGGAAAATCTTTCGGACATACGTATTTGGGATCGCTGTATCAAGTTTGAGTATTATATAGGTTGCTTTGTGATCACTTATAGTTTTATCTATATCGATAGTTCCTGATTCAAGGCAATCAAGGGTATCTGTAATAAGTATGGGATCAATACAAGTCGATGTCAAATTTGTCACTCTTGTCGGCTCGGTAATGTAGTTTGTAAAGTTATATGACGTAATTGTATCACTTACATGGGTTGGCAGCTTTTTACTGAAATTTATATTCCAATCCCCATTTAATACTATATTATTAGATTCATCTAAAGCCCTTCCAATAGAAATTTCTAACCTGTTCCAGAATTCAACTTTTGATGTTTCAGGTCTATAAATAGTGCAAAGAAAAACACTTTTTGATTTTAGCTTCATTTCTACCCAGATTGTTTCGTCCAAAGCATTTTCGAGATCTCGACGTCTCAGAGCTTCTAAGCTTTCTCTTATATAAATAAGAATTCCACCGCCATAACTAGTTCTATCTAATCTAAATGGGGAGTTGTACCCTTCAAATGTTAAATTCTCCGTATTTACAAGATCATTCAAATGAGTCTCGGTAAAACATAAAATATCGTTCAATTCAATGTAATTAGCTATCTTGTCTAATTTGTGTCTTATACTCCTACAGTTTAGATGAAAAATTGACAGCCCAGTTACGTTTTGCTCTGGACCAGGGTTTTATCATAACATAACAAAAGCAAAGTCATAAGGAGTAAAATATACTGAATGTTCAGTATATTTTTCCTGATTAAGTCTACTACCTTGAATAAGAAAAGCAATATATCTTTTGTGAGTTTGCCGAATTTTAGAATAAAAAAATCTTGTGACACAAAGAGTAATATTTTCCAATCGCCACACGATATGTCATAAGATCATTACCCATGATCTAAGACGTCAAATCTAAAGAAGTAAAGAAGGGTGTTTTTCGTGCAGCGACGGCAGACAGGAATGTCGACTTCACTCATACAGCGTAACGATTGAGTAACCAAAGGGTAAAGAGGGGCTATAGTGCAATGATAAAGTTGGTGAAAAGTGAGATAGAAAGAAACATAATGCATTGACAAGGAGAGAAGTTGAAGAATTGGGAATACATAAAAAATCTCTAAGAACCCAGAGCAAAGTATGGGCATGCAAAATGTTTATATGTAATTTAGAAATTTACATGTTTAAAATATATACAGTTATACAAATTCAGTATTGCAAGTGTTCGTAAAAAACATTGCTGTTTGTTTTAATTGTTTTTTTTTAATCTCTTAGAGGTATTTTCTATAGTAATTTGGGGAGAATAACTATATTTACTTGATGTTAAGCCTCATCATCACTGACGTGGTCAACTTCTGGAAGGAAGCAATCAATGTCACTGAGGTGATTTATCAAGATTTTGGGTGAATTCACAGTCTCCTTTACAAATATTCTTCCATCATTAGTCCAATATAAGTATTTTTTGTGTAGTAACGCTCCTTGGATAGTGCTTGAATGATTTGTTGTCGAGAGCGGGTTAGGTGCTCAGAAATAAAGATTTTACTATTGCTGCTTTGATTTTTCAACTCAGATTTTGCCCGGTAGATCCTATTTTTGATTTTTCAGTTGTTAAATTTACAAATAATTTGGGCTTTTCCGCTTTGGATTGTTCCAATTATGTGGGACCTGTTTATATCATCCTGACTGATAGAGGGAGATAATGAATATTTCTATTTTATAAACATTGCTTATCATTGACATGTAATAATAGTATTGTATTGAATTATCCATTGCTTTGTCAGTGACGGGTTATAATATTGTATTCTATTGAATTATCTATCCATTTCTTTTCTTTATTAATCTGCATCTGTAGAGAAAAACAAAAACAATATAAAAAAAAGATAAACAACAAAAACTTTAATTTTGACTCCTCATACCTGCGATTTCAAATTATAAAACAAATAAAGTGTAAAATTATCAAAAACGCAGAAAATAATGTGTACCTAGTGACGTCTGATCAACATCATTGTCTCCCTCACAGTTGATCCACGCCCTACTGTAGGACACCAAGGACTTTCCGAGTTTGACGGGTAAATAAGATCGTTGAGGTTGGCCTGGTGACCACCACAGTTACCTGTCCTCCACCTGTCGTCGTGCCTGTCTTTAGTAGCGAATGAGATCCTAATACATATATTGACTTGGGTGTTTTATATATTGTCACCTGTACAAACAATACGTATATTGACCTGGGTGTTTTATATATTGTCACCTGTACAAACAATACGTATATTGACCTGGGTGTTACATACTATCACCTGTACAAACAATACCTATATTGACCTGGGTGTTACATACTGTCACCTGTACAAACAATACGTATATTGACCTGGGTGTTTTATATATTGTCACCTGTACAAACAATACGTATATTGACCTGGGTGCTACATACTGTCACCTGTACAAACAATTCTTATATTGACCTGCGTGTTACATACTGTCACCTGTACAAACAATACGTATATTGACCTGGGTGCTACATACTACCACCTGTACAAACAATAAGTATATTGACCTGGGTGTTTCAGATATTGTCACCTGTATAAACAATACGTATATTGACCTGGGTGCTACATACTGTCACACATAATAATAAAAACATAATTATTCAACTCGACAGAGGGAAAATAAATCTCTGACAAAAAGTTTTCCAGCGCCCCAACCTCCTTCAAATGCTCCCCCCCCCCCCCTACAACAGTTATTGATGCTGTATGAAAAAAATGTCATATTATACTTTTATATTCCACGTAAACTGTCGAGAAAATATATATTTTAATGCCTCCCTTAGAAGAAGGGAGGGCATGTTGCTTTGCTGCTATCTGCAGGTCGGTCGGTCTGTCTGTCGGTCCACCAATAGCTTCCGTTCTTTTTCTTAGCAGAGATTGCACATACTGAAATGAACTTTCGTATGCAGATTTTTCATAACAATATCTAGATCAAGTTAAGTTTTAGGTACGATCGAACAATTATTGTCAGATTTATGCCTCTTGGACTTAAAAAAATTCAATTATTTGCAGTTTTCGTTCATTTTCTTCTTAGAGTTTGCACATACTGAAATGAGATTTGGTATACAGATTTATCATAACAATATCTAGATCAAGTTGTGTTTTGGTACGATTGAGCAAACATTGACAGAGTTATGCCCCTAGGACTTTGAAAAAAAAAATCCAATTATTTGCAGTTTCCGTTCATTTTATTCGCAGTGGTTAAACATGTACATACTGAAATGAAATTTGGTATACAGATTTATCATAAGGATATCTAGGTCAAGTTCTGCTTTGGGTATGATCGAGCACTTTTTAGCAGAGGCAGAGTTATGCCCTTTGGACTTACAAAAATTCCAGATATTTTCTTGTTTTTTTTGGGGGGGAGGGGGCATAGGTGTTTCACAAACATCTTTTGTTCTAGTAAATTTTACACGTTTAAAATCCCAAAACAATGTTTTTGTTTGTATTTATCTATAAATATTGGAAGAGGACACTTTTGTCATCACGGTCGTCTTAATTGTTTATAGAATTTCAAAAGGATGATATTGTTTTTTCCGAGTGATTATTGCATATCGCCGAGTCGGCGATATTTCAGTTATGTTTCGGCGGATACATGAATTTGAGATCGACCTTAAAATTTCCTACAATATTTTTAGAACCAGTTATGGTATGCAACCAAATAGGAAATATCAACATTATAAAAAGAATCAACAATTCCAGTAATGGTATCACTTAATATAGTTCATTCTTCAACTTTTTTTGATTGATTGGACCAAACTCAAATCACACCACACAGAATATTTCAAAAATATTTATTTCCACTATGGTTACATGTATTTTACATAATAAAAATGATGAAACTCTAAAAAAAAAAAAAAAAAAAAAAAAAAAAAAAAAAAAAAAAAATTATGATACATCATTAAAAAAATGTATGGCTTGGACTGCTTGAAGCTAAATATGAACCTTAAGAACCATTCAACTGCCATATTTCATTATTTCTACAAACCCTATACATGTAAAAGCTGTTCACTTGTTGACGGATTTTTTTTTCAGAATTCAACAATGGATGTCCCAACATTATACATGAAAAATACCCGGTAGAGAAACAAATAAAACCTGCGTGTTTTTTCCACGACTTTGGTGTCAGTACGCTTGTAGTAGGGTGAACGTCTTTGATCTCAATACACTTGTAGTAGGGCGAACGACTTTTTTTTCAGTTTCCTGGTAGTAGGGCGAAGGACTTTGGTGTCAGTACCCTTGTAGTAGGGTGAACGACTTTGGTGTCAGTACCCTTGTTGTAAGACGAACGACTTTGGTGTTAGTTCACTTGTAGTAGGGCGAACGCCTTTGGTGTCAGTACCCTTGTAGTAGAGTGAACGATTTTGATGTCAGTACCTTGTGGTAGGGTGAACGACATTGGTGTCAGTATCCTTGTACTAGGGTGACGACTTTGGTGTCAGTACCTTGTAGTAGGACAAACGCATTTGGTGTCAGTACCCTTGTAGTAGGACGGACGACTTTGGTGTCAGTACCCTTGTAGTGGGGTGAACGAGTTTTGTGTCAGTACCCTTGTGGAAGGGCGAACGCTTCCTAATTGGACTTTTCCACTCGTCTTGCAAAACCTATAGAGTCTTAGATCGGTCTTTGTTATCTTTACCTTTTTAATGTTATCAAGAGCACTAGAAATGAAAATTGTGGGTCTTTAGATGGCACCTTAAAATACCTAGGTCCCAGTCACGGTAGGCGTTGGCACAATACCGACACCGCTGAAAAGCCCTGAGTGCCAAGTATCTGGTCTAAGTTGAAGCTCTTTGTCGGTGTAAAGGCGAATAATGACCCCCATAAAATAATGACCGGGGGTTATTTTTCAAGGACAAAAAATGACCCCCAGCCGTAGAAAAAATTAATTTTTTGTAGAACAAGAGCCCTATCGATAAGTGCTGTAAGTCAAATATGGATACTTTAAATTTCCAAGGAACTTTTGGGAAATTTGAAATCAATAAATTTTTACCAAAATCAATAACATAAAACTTACAACTATTCAACTCTGTATACAACCATTCCCCACGACAAATTAAAGTCCACGCTTTTGACATCATTGACAGCTGCTTTTTAAATAAAATTGTAACCCGTACATTTACATACCTTGTCGTTGATCAATTGCAATAATATTTTGTTAAAACATTCTGATTGCAAACACAAGTAATCTGAAGTTGATATTAAAAAGATGTTTGAGTTTCTGATTGACAATATCTATGTGGTTTTTGGAGACCAGGTCTTCCAACAATTTGTTAGAATTCCCATGGGTACCAATTGCGCCCCCTTGTTAGAAGACCTATTGTTGTATTTATATGAAGCAGATTTATTCATCTCTTGTAATCCTCGAATCATTTCTTTTCCTGTTTTCCGTTTTAAAGGCACTACCCAGGCATATTTAGATAAGACGTCAATGGCACATAATAAAAACGTATATCCATCATTGTGTTTTTTTAAACTGGACACATCTGCTAAATCTAATTGCCATTGTTCGTCTATGTCTGTCACTCTAGTCTGTTGTCTCCAGAATTTTCTTTGAATGGGTTTATGTAAGGTATACACATTCTCGAATCTTTTTCAGGGAAATTCCTAAAGTTTTGACCTGACGATACAAAGCTTGTATTCCTCCGTACCCTCTTTTAGGATCATAATAAATCTCTTTTAAAATGTCTTCCACTTGTTTCTTTTTCATATCTTAGGTAATTGAAGCCAATTTTCGTCGAATTGTTCTAATCTCTTTTTAGGTAAATTTGGACTGAATTTAGATTTTTTGATGGCCTTCGCTAAATTTAACAGAGGTCTAGGAGTGGATTTTCTAATTCCTCTATCTCCTACAGGTCTACTAATAGGGGTCAAAAATGAAGAAGCATCTTTAAATCCACTATCGCCTTCGTCCTCACTATCACTGAAGATACTTTTAGGAGTACTGATTTTTCCAGGTCTCTGCATGACTTTTATAAGGTTCCCATTGCTCACGTATTCCAGAGGAGTACACGTCTCTTTTAAAGCTTGAGCAAATTCATCTAATCCTTTAGGAAGGGGATGGTTTTTACGAGAACGAGATCTCATACTATCAGTCATTAAATCCACAATGTTAGAATCGGGAACTTTTTGACCTCGATAACTAATTTCACCTTCTTTATTCCAACTCAACACCTTGGTTTTCTTTAAATGATTTAATAATAATCCAGCTTTTCTTTTCATGTTTTTATTCACTGTTTCAAGGATTTCATCTTCAATCTCAGCTGGGGCTGCTGGTGATGCTGCTGCTGCTGCTGGGGCTGGAGCTGCTCCTGCTGCTGGAGCTGCTGCTGCCGGAATTTTTGGTTTAGAAATAGGCTCCTGTCTATAGCTAGCTTGTTGTAAATAATTCCTATATCGATGAAGTTCCTGGCCATATAAAGCGACTTTTTCTTCTGGGGTTAAATCTTCACGTTTTGTAATCTCGTCCAATTCCTCACCTAAACTGATGGTTGATTGAAATTCCGGAGGTTTGGGTAATTTTGCCTTGAGATCATTCAATAAGACTTCAGGAACTAACACCATTTTACGACTCATTTTCCTAGGAGGGAAGAAGCTGCTCCAAAAAGTAAAGGGGCAGCTGCTGCTAAAAGAGGGAAGAAGCCTCCTTTTTGCTGGACTAACAAAGCTCGTCGTCTCTGAACAGATTGAGGCTTGACCAGTCTCCTGAAGATGTGTTTCTTAGGAGATAGTTTTCGTTTATGAGCCGAACTAAGAGGTAACACTCCTTTTAATAGGTTGTACACGATCTCGCAGATTTTGAGAATACAATCTCCAGAACAATGTTTTAAAATACCCGTCTTTAATGGAGAGGAATAGTGAGGGTCAGATAACACTCTTAAAAGAGGCCAATGAGGTTTTTATCGTGTAGAACAGCAAGTCCTTCTTTTCTTCTTAGCCATCATGGGGTTAAAATGAGGACATGTCCAAGGTTTCTCCCCCTTTTATACTCTCAAGGAGGAGCATACATATCGTGTTTGTCCTTCTCGTGTTTGTCTCAATTTTTCTGGGTGACGTAGATGTTGGAACAATATCGGCATTTATATCTTATTCCTTTAGGAAGATGAGGTGTAGAAGCGGTCAGAGGTTGAAAGCGTGCTATTTTAGGAGTGTGAGTGGGTACTTTAATTCTAGGAGAGGGAATTCCCACATTGACTTGAGGAAACACTTCTAAATCGGTAGCTCTTTCACTCCCTATTGGTCCCATAGGACGATCCATTCTCATTTCAGCTTGTTTTTTTAATAACTCCCCAGTAGTTTTTTGTCTTTGTTCCTTATAATACTGATTGATTTCATTTTTCAGACTTTCAGGTATAGCTTTTCGTTGAGCTGGAGTTTTTGGAGTAGTTTTTTTCTTTCTACCAACAGGGGCTTTTCTTTGAGTAGCAGCAGGTTTTCTCTTAGGAGGTTTTCTCTTCTTTCTGCTCTTTTGAGCTGCTCCTCCTACTCGGACCATCCAATCTGGAAACACTCTTTGTTTCTTATTATCGACTCGCACTACCACACTTTTCAAACGACGAACACGTCGTTTTTTAGGGCTATTCCACTTGAATAAATGACGAATGATCACTCCTCCTAGAAATCCGGCTCCTCCGAGTTTTAAAATGGCATTTTTCCTGTCTTGATCACTCGCCGACTTATCGGCTATGATGCTTAAATCTTGACGATGATAATTAATAAACTATTAAGTCTGTTTATTAATAGGTAAGACCCCACGTATCAAATTTCGAGCTCCCATAGCAAACCAATTCAATAAGGCTTTACGCCCTAATTCGATTAAATGGGCTCGCTTGGCAGGATCTCGCTCCCGCTGTAAACGTCGTAACGTTTTCACTTATTTACTCTTGGCTGAGAGAGGTCGACCCATGACGACTGTATAATGATAAATGACAAGTTTAATGTTGGTACATTTTTATTTATACTCTTGTGGCATGTGTACAGTTAATAATTCAAACAATCGACTTCTCAATCTGTATTCGTCTGGGGTCTGTGAACTCAAGTCAACCAGGAGATACCCGTGAGGAACACTGTTGGCTTCTTGATAGGCTGACATCAAATGTGGTAAGGATAACTGTCGACTCAAGACACTGATTTGAGATTTGTCTCTGGGATTTTTAAACAACACTAAATAATGAGCAGTCAATCTAATGGTGCAATGCTGTGGTGCCCGATCAAATAAATTCTGAGTGATGTAAATCACACTGGTATTCCGATGATGAGCTTTACGGGTAAACCAATCCACGATCGACTGGATGGCTTTTCCTCCCATCATGTCGTCAAAAATGAGTAAGTGAGGAATACTTAAATTGGCTACTAATTTCTCGTCGTCTTCTGGAATATTTCGAATGAAATTAAGAAGTGTTAAAGAAGTGTAAGCAGGTTGCCATTCTCGATAACACCAGACAATTTTTTGTGGAATGGGGGTAATCCAATGTAAATTTTCCACTTATTTCTTGACAAATTCCGTTTTCCCCGATTTAGAAGGTCCTGCTACCACCATGGTAAATTCGTGTTTCAATTGAAAAGACGGGACTGTCTCGTCAGGTTGCATGATGATAAATGAAGAGAAAAATATGGTTTCAATCCTTTTATTCATAGTCAACACAGAAATATACGTTGGGTTCTCTTCACATCGGCTCGACAGATGGGGCAATACCTGAATGTGGGAGCACAACATACGTGTCCACAAGGGAGTAAAGCAATTTGTAATTTTTCTTCTAAACAAATGTGACATTTTCCTGTTGCCTGAATCTCTGTAGAGGTTTGGTCTAGTAGAGGTTTAATTTGAGGTGAAAGTTTGTATCCCAGCTGAATAGGTATTGATGTAAGGACAATTAGGGTTCCAATAAGCATGTTCTACATAAGGATCGTCTGTAGGTTCCCAGTTGGTGAAATGCAAACCACAATGAAAACAAATGGTCTTATCACTCATTCCCCTGTAATAAAATCCAGCTTTGGCTAGGTTGGGTAATAATCCTTTTAAAGACTCGGACCATTCATCTTCAAAGGTAGCTTCTCTCTTTAAGAGCAGAGCATAGTTAGGGTAAACAGGAGGCCCGTCTGGCTCCTTATCAACACCAGCCATGACTGAAGTGTTAAAATATTTTTGCCCCCCTTATAAACCTTCATTTTGGGGGTTTTCCCATAAAATAGCAACACATTTGAAATACAGTTTTTTTAATAACCATAAGGTAAAGTGTTATAATCTTCGATTCGTAAGCTAAATTGGCCGCACTGGCAAAAGTGATGGATTCCTGGAAGGGGTCTACATTGACCAAGCTCTTGAGGGTGGCTCTAAACTGAGCACAACATCGTCGTAAAATATCGACGTCTGAAATACAATAGTCTAAAAATTCCTTCTGGAAATCAAACACTTTTCCGGCTTGTTGTTCGTACCATTGGTAAAAAGCCTGTCGTCCACTTATAGACATGTCGTCCGGATTGTAGAATGCCGCCGGTGGATAAGGGCCCACATAATTCTGGTTCTGTTCTGTATTAAAAAAGTGAGGGAAATACCCTTTTTTCAGTTCGGTGAATCCGAAAGCAGATGGCATTTTAGACAGAGCAAAAGGTAAAAAATTATAAGAGTCGATGAATTTCAATCCGCAGATTTGCATGGATAAGATTTTACTGCCGTTCATGATGACGGTAGGCTTCATGCAGGCGGAATGCACTAGGTAATTTAAAATGAACTGTCCGTCGTATCCTTTGAAATTGTGGGCGATGATGATGGCCTCGTCGTGTAATAAGGCGGAATTCGTATTTCCTGTAGTGGGTTGTAATAACCAGTCCATGAACTGCCTTAAGGTCTCTGGCCCTCGAAACACGTGTTGACGGGGTCCCATGTGTCGACAACGAGGACAGGGATCTTCTATGGGTAAGTGTCCGCAATGTTGGCATACGCGGTGTGCCACACACAGATTAGGGACGTGGATGCTGTTTTCCTGTGTACATTCGAAATCGAAATAGATGTAAAACTGTAAGGTCTCTTTGCCTTTCTTTTTCTTTTTCTCAGGCTTCAGTTGAACGTAGCAATGATGATCCGTGTCTACAGTTTTCTTACAGATCTTACATTGTTTCTGTCCTCCGCAATGATGATGAGGGAGTAATTTTTTAGGCATCCATTTCTCACAATGCTCGCATCTTCCCATTAAACTGCATACCGTTGTGGCCGTATTCTTACTGTGAGGACGTAAATGTTTTTCGTAACAAGTTCTGCTCTGAAAAAATCCCTGGCACTGGCTACATTGAATGTGGCTCCCGTCTGGAGGGCAGGGAGTGTCTGTTAAACAAAAGGAACATCGGTAAGGACACTGGGTACGATGTTCTGTGATGTTTCTGTATCCCACATCGCAATGATCACAATAATATGGGTTGCCCGTCACACCTGGCATAGACAAAATAGCATCGTAATGATGGTTGTTCAACAGGACATTCAAATAAGTTCCCTCTCCGTAGCCTTTGTAAATGGGCTCTAAACTGAGTTTAGAGGACGTGGACTTGAACTGGAATATTTTCAATCGATAGCGAGGGGCTAACACTTGTTGTAATTTCCCCCATTCTTCGGGTCCACAAGGCTGATGGATATCACAGCCGGCTTGTTCCATGAGAGCTATAGCTTCATTTTTCTGGTCTAAATATTTGTTATCACCCTTCCGCATACGTATCCATTGTTTTTCCCATGCAACTAAACTCTCTGGATTTTCCGGTTTTTGACTGTGTAACCGGATGACTACGATAGCCTGAGCTAAACAAAATTTATCCCAGGGATTGTCGATCTGAACGATGGATTTTTTTTTCTTTTTAAAACTCTCCTTGTTGACCATCAGGTGTTTGGTTTTGTCTCCACCACTGCCTTCTGGATATTTGACGTGAAACATGTTGAATTCCATGGCCCCGTCTCCCAGTTTAAAATCTTTCTTAGATTGTTGAACGGCTTCTATTTTGTTTAAAATGACGTCCTCGTTAAAATGTTTACATTGCGTAAACTCGTACCAAATGTCGGAATACAGAGAAGGATGGTGAATGTTCAGCGCACATAATCATTAGGGTTACACTGCATTTGATATTTGACATTCTGTAGCATGTCTCTAAATAATCGCCGAACAAAGCCTGTTTTCCTCCTCTGGAAATTCTTTAAAATTCACACTGTAGACATCTTCTTTAGCTTTAAATTTTCTGGAATGCTTAGCTTTATTGAGTCTCACTTGGTAATACTTGGAAATGGTCTTTGGCTTCTGGGTGGTGAATGGGGTGGTGAGTATGGTTCTTCATCCGACACAGTCCTTTGTTGTTCTTGTTGGGCTTGGGCTCTCTGCATTCTCTATAATATTCTGGCATTTCTTTTTCTGAGTGCTAATTCTCTGTGTTTATTGTTGTAAATAATTCTTTCTAACTCTTTCGCCCGTCTTCTCCATCTCATCAGTTGCTGGGCATGTAACAGTTTTTTCATAGCAGAATCCATGTCGACAGCTGATGGAAATGACAACAGAATGAGCTTCAAGTCAGACACATGAAATATTTATACAGTGTATGACGTCATAATGCCTAGGTAGCTGTAATTTGAATCGCTGCCAAGTTTATGTATTCATAGTATCTGGGTTTTTCCAGGTGTGTACTGAGAGGGTGAGGGTTTTCCAGGTGCGTGCTGAGCACGTGCAGGTAAGAACGCATTGAGCGCGTGTGGGTTTTTCCAGATCTCACATCTCACATCTCAGGAATTTCCAGATCTCAGAACTTGCTGATCGCGTGCGGGTTTTTCCAGATCTCTGACCTTGACCCCGGGGGTGCACTGGGTTGACCCGGCCATCCCCCCCAGGGCCAAAAAGTGCACTCAGTTGACCCCCCTATCTAGACTGCTTATACTACTAATGTAGACAATGGATTGTGGCTTACATGTATTTATATGTGCCCAACAAATGCATTTCAAACCCCATGTCCCCTCTCTGTATTCATACACATTTTGATTACAATTATAAAGGGATTTGTCTGCGCCCAATATGTTCTTATAATCATGTTTGTATCAAATGTCGAGGTGACAATCCAGTTTCACAGTGCCCTCGGACATCTTACTCTCAACCTAAAATTCAATCAGTTATGGGAATAACTATGGTCAGGTAAATACCAAAATTCCTTCCCCATCATCAGTTACCCCTATTTGTTTTCGCCCCCGAGCACCACAGGGGCAAGTCCCCAGGGTAAAGCTTACAAGACAAGACTTGCCCAGCACTAACTATCTAATACCTATACTAACTAGGGTAGTTCCCCTGGTATTAGCAATAGGTTTATGGAGTCAAGTGCAAAAAGGTTTTGTTTCACATTGACAATCGTACTTTAGTCAGTATAGTAAAAAAAACAAACTTCAAAGTCCAAGAGAGTAATGAAACTAGTAAGGTAATTGGTATTGATGCTTATCGAGTGTATTTGTATTTTTAAAGCTAAACACATTATTAGTAGTATTAATAGTATTGCTGATTCTATTTCTCACAAGCAGTGGTGGCGGTTCAGGGAATTGGCTTCAGAAGCAAGGGGAAGTCAAGAACCCATTCCAACCAGTTTTCTTTAGATGATTTACAGTTGCAAGTACTGCCAAGTAGAAAAACTATTGAGTGCCTCGTTATCAAAGAATACAAAGCTAGCATGCAATAATGGAATAACTGTTTTTTTTTTTTTTCAAAAATTTAGGGATGAATATAGCTTTTCAAATATTGGGCCCCCATCCCAAAGCATGTTCAATTTATAGCATATTTATCTCTGAAGAAATTTACTTCATCAACTGCTAGATTGTATCTATCAGCAATAAGCTTTGAGTGCAAGTGCAGGGGTCTAGCTGATATCACAAAGAATTTTTTGGTTTTTAAGATGTTAGAAGGCATGACAAGATCATCAGTTAATAAAGATCATAGACTTTCAATTACCCCTTCTGTACTGTGTAAAATAATTCAAATCTTACCATCAGTCTGTACAAATTTGTACGAGACTCGTCTCTTTCAAGCGACATACATGTTAGCATTTTGGGGGAGTTTTGAGAGTTGGGGAATTAACACTGTTTTGATATCATCATTCGTAAGTCAGACATTAAAGAGCTAGAGCCACGAACCATCGAAATGTGCCTCAACTCAAAAATTAACGAGGATTTCAATAAAGATAGTGTAGACTTTTAGCTTTTCATTACTGTTTTTCTTTTTTAGATATCTATTATACTTTTTCAAGAAGAGATTTTACAGTATGGCATTGTTTTGATTGAAATTTGCGTGAGGAACGTCATTATTCGTAACGTAACATCATTACGTTACGTTGTAAAAAATTGCATTTCAATTGTATGAACACATTTAACGAAATTGGAATAGAGAAGTATCTATCAGCATCATGATCAGTTTACCAATATATTATAAAAAGAAGATAGTTGTTGATTTCATATTGCAGTTTATGCGATAACTGCATGCGCGCGAGTATAACAGATTGCATTATATCCTGTAGTACATATAAGAATAATCTATGTCCCCAAGGTTTTAAACGAAGGGACGTTCTACAGTATCTGCTTATCTTTGTACATATGAGCATTGCAATAGTCTTAGTTATGTATTGAAGTATCTAATACTATAGACGTATGACTTACTGCAATATACGATATTATTTTCTGATATAATAAATTCTGGAAAGCTTTATCTGACTGCATAGAAATATAAGTGCAAACATATTTTAAATAGAAAGTGGCGTCTAATGCAGTAGTTGTCAAATCCTTTTCGTAGCGAGAATCCGAGCCTATTATAGATCTTATTCTAAATTAAACTGAAATTGAATTATCATAGGAGAGTACTTTGTGAGTGTGAAGGACTTGTTTCCGATTCATATGTGCATTTTGCCAATAAAATATATTCAAACATGCAATTGAATGTCTCGCCGATTTTCGTTTAGTTTTAAACAAAAACTCTAGAGTTTTTGGTTTTTTTTTTTTTTTTTTGTAACTTATAGATGAATTTAGTTTTTTATTTTTCCGATCAGATATGTATCTCGCCTTAAAGCACAATTATTTTTTTTAATTTATTATGTACTATCGCTTCCGTGTTTTTGTTTTATTTAATTTATTTATATTTTTTTTGGAGGGGGGGGGGGTCGTAGCAGAAGAACGTAACACGTGAGTTTTAATTTCGAAACACATACATTAGAGTGTACTGCATTAGAAACTTCGCCTTTGTTTATTCTTTGATATATTGTTGAACAGTTCAAGTATTCAAATCAGTGAATGATTGTTGCTTGTCTCCAATATTACATTCATGTGTTTATTAAATAAAATCACTTAAAATCGCTATGCAGTATCAGAAAAGTAGTACCCTGGAAAGGGGCGGAGTCAATTATGTTTGGACCCCCTTCCTCTATTCTTTATTCGATTAAATAAACTTTTTGATCGCGTTAAAATTACCACCTTGCCACATTATTTTTAATAATTGAAGCGAAGACATCTAAACTACCAGTCTTAGTGAAGAGCCTTTTCTAACACCCCCCCCCCCCTCCAAAAAAAAAAAAAAATGTCCCAATGTCGAAATTATGTCGCGTACTAAAATAGGGTATATCGTATGAAGTGACAAATAAAGTATGTCCTGGAATATTCATATTACAAATGCGTTATTTTTTGTTTAATTGTCATCTCCAAGTAACATTTTTACATCACTTGCAGAGGGATTCAATTCTATTTATAGATCAAACTATTCATCATTTGATCTATTTTTTTTCACTTAATGATCTAATGGCCTACCTGCTTTTCCGCGATTTTATTTTCGCAACCTGTCTGCTTTTCCGTGATGATGTTTTACATGTTAGTGAAATTGTTCATACAGAAACAAATCGTGGTAACAAATATACATGTATTACATATGGACCTCACACCGAACTGTAAAAGCATGTATATATATTTGTTCTGTAGGTCTTTTAATATCTAGACCAGTGCTTGATTTTAATCTTTGTTTTTATCCAGTGCTAAGTAGGCAATGGTCAACATGTTTTACCTGGGTGACGAAAGAGGTACATGTTAAAATAAGTCGCTGAAAAGGCAGAAAGTTTAATCTTACTTGTCGCGATAAAGCAGTATTTTTTCGCGGAAAAGAAGTGTCGAATCGCGACTGGCATCATAGTGCGCTGTCTTATACTTTATTCTATACATCCTATGTGTGCAAATCGTGAGTCGGACACCTTTTTTCATTTTAATTGGATCACCTCGGTATTTTACCTCAAAATGCATTCAGATGTAATAGAATTTCGGACACATTTGACATTGGTCAGATACTTTTCTACATCTATAAAATGATGCACATACGTACGCACGGATCTATAGAGGGGGTGGCTCCGCAGTGTTATTAGATTTATATAATAAAATAACCAACAGATGTCCTTGGAAGGCCCCCTCCACACACACAAGAAACACGGACCCCTTAAGATAGTAAGAAGAGTCAATTTAGCGGTTTGTTCACGAGAATCGAAATGTCTTACACCTGCACCCCCTTTTAGGAATTTTTTTTTTTGGTCAAACCATTTCTGTGTAGTTCCCCCCATCCCCCTCCCCACCCCCACACCCGAATTTGAGAAGTTATTCTTTTTTCCCCCTTTTTGTGTTCGTCAAAAAAAGAAAATATGAATCATTTTTTTTAAACGGACGTGGTCCCCCTATCTGTACAAACGTAAAACTGTCTTTTAATAACCTCTTTTTAAAAATGTTTAATACTTTTAGTATTATGTATTGCTTTTTACACTTGTAAAAATGACATCGTAAAAAATGTAAGCTGGTTACGTAGAATAGGAAGCCTAAGAAAGTTCTAAGAAGAAGTCTAAGACATCGTGAAAGGCTAATAAATAAGTGTAACCGGAAGCAGAACTCTTTAATGAATAACTTAACAAAGTTAATAGCCAACTTGGCTTAAAGCAGTAAACTGCCTCCAGTTATGATTGTCAACCCAGGTAAGGGGATATCTGAACTATGATCAACGCTAAATGAAAACACAGTTGTAAGTTTTATAAATTTAATAAAGTGAGAATTAACCTTTGTAAATGATAACAAATAATAAATAATGATCAAAATTTAACAAACAGAAAAGTCTTTGAAATTTGCACAGGATTAATAGGGCTTTATCAAAAATGTAATTTAATCTGGTAGGTGATTCACAATAATCTCAATGAATAATCTCAATAAATAAATAAGTAATTGAAAAATGTAATAGAAAATGGGAGGAATGTGGAAAAACTATGAAAAAAATAATTTATGTCCCTACTGGGCTTCCATACTTATGAAAGTTGTCAAAAATCCTATAAAATGAATGAATTAGAAAAGTGTCAAAGGAATGAGCTACATCACCCAATATGACTACTATCAACACTCTAGAGTTGAACTGAAAATATCAATGCTAATTCTAGGTTCTAAAAATAACTGACCCAGAAAATAAACAACACCCAAAATAAATAATAAATAGTGGTTCTAGAAAATAAACCTGTTATCTACATATCCCTAGACCAGGCTGGACTTGGAAAGGGGAAAACTAAATTAACACTATAAAACCTACATCCTAACTGTTTCCTAACAAAAATCTAGAACTTGTGAAAAACGTGAAACTAAAGCTAGCTAAGACCTAGAGTACTGTTAAACCATGAGGTTTTCTTAGCACTCTAAGGTACTAATCAAATAGTGCTCATAAACCATTAGGTTTTCTTAGCACAGTAAAGAGGAACTAACCATGAGGTTGTGTTCCCCAACCCAAGTGAAGAAAACTACACGAACACGGCTTTAAATACCCTAGCTATAGGCCCAAATATAAAAGCCAATGAACATCAAAGATTCTATAGCTAAGTTAACCGATCAGAACACAGCTACCAAAAGTACTATGGAAAGACTCCCAACATGGATGACACTTCCTGTTTAAAAAGTAAAACATGTGGAATGTCAACACATGTCCTAACTTCTAACAGACAAATAATAAAGGGGTTTTACGTAAGTAACAACTGAAAACATAAGGTAAATAGAATTATCAGACTGAAATACCAACAAATACTTGCAAAATATAATTTACGAAACAAGGGCTATGAAATAGAAATCTAAACCACTACATAAGAAAAAAAAGCTTAGAAAAGGTGGAGAGAGAGAGGGGGGGGTAGTGTTTTAGAGGATACTGTTTTAGTGTAGCTAACTAAATAATTGAGAACACAATTATAATCGATCTTGAAGACATAAATACCACATATTTCTACATTTAAAACATCAGTGCGTGATCAAATCAAACTTTTCTGCTTAATGTATGTCTTAAACGCACATAATTTTTGCGTATTATATTTTAGATAATAACCCTGGAATAAGGTATTTGTATTTTTATTAATATGAAGAATCGGGGGGGGGGGGGATATTACATTCAACATCTGGTTCTGGCAATAAATCGGAAAATGGATCTCGACACTTTTCAATTATTATAAAATTATTTTAACAAACCTCCTCAAATTATCTGTTCTCAGATGTAGTCGATGTCAAATTATGACGTCATCATTGATGTACGTAAGCATGAATGAAAAGAACGTAATTTTAAATTTTACATGAAATAACACATGTTAAATGTGAGTTTAAGATATTCTACAACAAAATAATTTACACATTAGGGATTATGTAGTTAACAAGAATAAATGTGATATACTAATTTAGGCTACTTACATATGTAATGAACTCATAATTACTGTTAAAATGGAGGACCTTGCCTCAGTTTCTGATAGCTCAACGTTCATAAAAAGTAAAATTCATATTGGCCACACTCGAGTACCTCTTTTGCATAAAGATGCATCTATGTAATATTTTTCTGTCTGCAAAGTTTGGAATTGGTACTTGAGTGTGGCCACATTCAAATTTTGAAATAACTACAGTAAAATCAACGTATTTTAGCAGTTTTTTAACTTCATTTGTATATTTGATGCTGTGCATGTGCTAAAGACTGTGGCCTGTGTGACAAAAAATTGTATGTAGAGTAGCGTGACATTGTGAACTACCGGTATAATAAAGCACATGAAAGGCTATATTGAGCACATGAAAGGCTATATTGACTACAAGGCATTCCAAAAATGACCAGTATGGGAAAGGGGTTACCATTTGCATAGAAAAAACTGGTACTTTTCAGTACCAGTTAGGTACATGTTAGAGTTTATGTCTATAAAACCTGCAGTCAATGGACCATTATTTTGCCATCTTGACCATTGTCCTCTACCCAAATTTCAATTCAGCAGTTTTACATATAGCAATAAATCTTCTTGGGCTTCAGAGCTGTAGCTATAAAACCCATTCTTTTAGAATCGGGGCTGCTACTACTGCTTACCAACAAGGGTGTGACCCAGATTCTATTAGGGAGGCAGGCATATGGAAATCACAAGTTTATAAGTCTTATATTTGCTGCCCTATTAAGCAATTTTGTTTGTAAAATTTATGCTTTACAGTTCATTCTACTGTTTAGTGTGTTGGGTCATCCATAGTTAAGCATGCCTTTCAGGGCCCTTTGTTTAGGACAGGATCGAGGGGTTCACTTTGGAAAAGGTTGGGGATGGATATTTGGTGCTAAGGCTACTCAGATTTAATGTTAATAAATTTCAAAAAAAAGTGCTGTTCTTAGCCAAATATGAAGATTATCCTGACTTCATACTCATTCATTGTGGGGGGAACGATTCGGGGAACCAGATTTACCTTTGTTTAAGCTTATTACAATAATGAAAAAAGACTTAGCAAAACTATCCCAGGTCCTTTCTGCTTGGCGACCCTCTGCTGCTTATAGATTATTATATTACGCCAAACAATAAATATTACTGTTTTTCATTTCCTCTATATAGATAATAGTTGTGCATTGCAATTCAGTAAAGCAATTTCTGTGAATAATTTCTGATATATTTTTTTCATTGTATTTAGAAATACATTTACTGAATAAATGGTGTGTTTATTACCATAAATATATATTAAGCTGCTTTTTGGGGGAGATTTTATTGATGATCACCATTGTAAAAAAAATCACATAATTAGCACTGTTCTACTGCTGGTGTTACAGAGTACAAGAGTTGGTATCATAAAACCCATAAATCAACATTCTGTGAAACCCTAGCCTTTCCATCTAGAGAAAATAAGTTTTGATAAGCCATCCTTCAAGAACGTTCAAAGCAGTAAGAGGTCAGTGTAATTGTTTACCATGACATAGTAGAACATGAAATAAATATTCATTTGATTTTTAAATTTTTAAAAATGATAGTTGTTCTTTGACAACTTAAATCAAGTTAATCTTGTTATCAAAAGACACTTTCTTTCTGACATGAAGTTTTATTGCATGGACAGATATAGTTCTGTGTTGTTTCTTTGCTGAGTTGTCTATTTTTTTAAATTCCATTTTCATTTAGTATAGATGTAACATTTTATTTTTAAATTTCGTTTGGTATAGATGTGAATGTAAAATGAAAGTTACAACGTTAACTTCCAGTTTTCTTCACATTATTTTTTTTTTTTTTTTTTTTTTTTTTTTTTTTTTTTTTTTTTTTTTTTTGCATACAAAACTTTTTTTTTAAAAAATGATCAAATGAAAATAGTCATTAAAATGACAAAGATTTATGAAATCTTAAGTAAGCATATACGATATGTATTTATGAAGAAAGAATTCAATCATTTTCACCCTCCTCCACAGGGAAATATTTTGAGACGTGGCTCCATTTATTCCATTTTTATTTTATTTTATTGTTTTTTACAAAGTTTCTCTACATATGTATGAGCAATAATTTTCAGTTGTTTGGGTTATAAATATCACGAATTCAACTGATTAGGACATCTGACTGGTAAAGCAGGGATCTGGGGTTTTATTCTATGTCAAGCATTAAATTTTTCTCCTTTTATGTTACATTTTCATGATTAATGTTAAACTCCTTTTTTCTAAAAGATTCTTATTGACATATTATTGATAGGTACTGTTCCATCTGCGGAAAGAGGAATTGAAGGGACGGTAAATGAACAACAAATGTGTAACTGTCACGTGTTCGTAAACATCAAATTAATGAAAGAAATTCTTTTTTGTTCCCCGCTTTAGCGAAAGCGAGGGGACATTAAATCTCATTCGTCTGTCTGTCCGTCTGTCATTTTGTCTGTCACAAAAAGTTTAACCTTAGTCATAACTTTTGAATGAGAAGAGACAGGGCTTTCATATTTCACATGTACAAGTACCTGTGACAAGACCTTTTGAAATATACTATGATTTTTGATCCCGTGACTTTGTCCTTGAAGTTTGACCTTTTCAAATATTTAAACATTACCTTAAATTGGTGATAACATTTGAATGAGAAAAGATAGGGCTTTCACACAAATATACTACGATTTTTGATTCCGTGACCTTGACCTTGAAGTTTGACCTAATTTTCAAAAAATATATATTTGCTTATAACTTTTGATTGAGAAGAATTAGGGCTTATATCTTTAAAATGTACATTACCTGTGACAAGACCTTCTTTGCTTTGTTTATTGTTCAATAGATCTCTGAATGAATGTATTTTTCCCTCCGGTTGGAAATTAGCAAATGTACTTCCTCTTTTTAAAAAAGAAGATCCTTCTGTAATGTCTAATTATAGACCAGTTTCATTGTTGAGCTGTGTTGGAAAAATCATGGAAAGAGTTGTGTTTAAATATATTCATAATTATTTTCATGACAATAATCTTTTTTATAAATATCAGGCTGGTTTTTTACCTGGTCACTCAACAGTGTACCAGTTAATAGAAACATATGACAACATTGTAAAAGCTATTGATGATGGAAAATTTTGTTGTATGGTATTTTGTGATCTTTCAAAAGCGTTTGATCGTGTTTGGCATAAAGGTATTTTATTTAAACTTAAAACATATGGAATTTCTGGTAGTCTGTACAAATGGCTTGAGAATTATCTTGAATGTAGATATCAACGGGTGATGTATCGTAACTTGTTTTCAACACCCAAACCCTTATTTGCTGGTGTTCCTCAGGGCTCCGTTTTAGGACCACTTTTGTTTTTAATTTATGTGAATGATGTTGCTGATAATATGGTTACTTTTTGTAGATTATTTGCTGATGACAATTCTTTGCAGCATTCTTCTCATAATATGAAAATTATTGAAAGAGACTTAAACAAAGATCTAAATGCTCTGGAACTTTGGTCTAAAAAATGGTTATTTAAATTTAATCCCTCTAAAACTAAAGCAATAATGTTTAGTACAAAGAAAAACATAGAATATCCTAAGCTTCTTTTTCAACAATGTCAATTGGACTTCATCTCTGAACACAAACACCTCGGAGTATTTTTTTCACACGACGCTAGTTGGTCACTGCATATTGAAAATCTACTGTCTAATGCCTACAAAAAATTATCTCTTTTGAAAAAATTAAAATTTAAAGTAAATCGAAAAACTCTCTCACTCATGTATACGTCATTTATAAGACCGCAACTTGAATATGCTTCAGTGGTATGGGGATGCTGTCAATATAGTGATAACGATAAGTTAGAAAAACTGCAACTTTATGCTGCTAGAATTGTAACAGGGTTAACAACTATAGCTTCTAAAGATTCACTATACTTTGAAACGGGATGGGAACCTCTTAGTTGTAGAAGACAAGAAGCTAGAATAAAAACTATGTTCAAGCTTCATAATAATTTAGTGCCTGAATTTTGACATTAGTACTAAAAAATCTGCTCCACCATCATACTTTGATTACGGTAACAGACGACTAAATGTTCTGCAAACCAGACTACGGCATAATTGCGTATTGAATAGCGACCTTTATAGATGCAATTTAATATCAAGTCCTTTATGCTCCTGTGGTAAAGTTGAGGATACATATCATTATTTTTTTGTATGTCCAAAGTATGAGAAAGCCAGAAAAGAATTCTTAAATAAATTTTTACAATTTGACAAGATCCACATTCTAGATACTCATGTCTTATTATGGGGGGTAGATTCATTGAATGCTGCAGAAAATGAACGTCTCTTTTCTTTTGTTCAATTATTTATTAAACATTCTGGTAGATTTCCTTGTTAGCATTAACTAATGTATCAGTATATGCATTGGCAATTATTGTATACTTTAAAACTTCATGTTTAACTGTGACGATTTAAATATGTAATTTACATGTAGGGAGAGGGCGTAATAAGTTTTCAGAACTTGTGCCCAATCCCATTGTATTTATTAATTACAATAAAATATATTCAAACCAACCTTCCAAACATACTTGGGGTTTTGACCCCGTTACCTTGACCTTGAAGTTTGACCTACTTTTCGAAATTTTTATCTCTGCTTATAACTTTTAATTGAAAATAGATAGGGCTTTCATATTTAACATGTACATTACCAACGAGGAGTTGTTTCTGATCATGCTATGATTTTGACCCCTTGACCTTGACCTTCAAGTTTGACTTAAAAAATTTTCACTTTGGTGATTACTTTTGAATAACATATGATACGACTCTCATATTTGACAAGTGCATTTCCTATGTCAAAATGTTTCCGAATGTGCTATATTTGACCCCGTGACCTTGACCTTCAAGTTTGACCTAATTTTCGAACATTTTATCAGTGTTGCTATCTTTTGAAAAGCGGAGATTAGGGCATTCATATTTTTGACTCGTGCATTACCTGTGACAAGCATTTCCAAATGTACTCTGACTTTTAACCCCATGACCTTGACTTTGACATTTGACATGTAAATGCCATATCTTCTCTCAATCAAAAGTTATCAGCAATGTTAAAATTTTTGAAAAGTAGGTCAAACTTTAAGGTCATAGGGTTAAAATCATATGTGCATTACCTGTTTCAAGACCTTTCCAATTGTATACTTTGGTTTTTGATATTTTTTTTCACATGTGCATTACTTGTGACAAGACCTTTCGGATTTTAATAAGATATTTGACCTCATGACCTTGATCTTGAAGTTTGATGTAGTTTTGAGAAGCTATAATCTTTGCCATAACTGTAATTAATTCAATAATTTGTCTTTTTTGTATAATGCACGGACAAGACAAGACACACAAACAAGACATTTACGATATGCCATAATAATGGTATCCCATCCACTCAGACACCGAAAGCGGGGGACCACAATTATTTGAATTTGCTTGTTTCCTGTAGTGTTATGTGTGTGTGTTGGGGGGGGGGTAAACTTCATCGAATATGATGATGTAATTTTTGCAGAAAACGTAACCAAATTCGTCTAACTTATGCTTTGACTCAATTTTGTACAAAATCTTAATCACATCGATGAAAGTACATCCGATGTGTTTCACAAACTTTGTGTGAGCATTAGAAAAACGATATGTTGGACACATTATAATGTGGATCATAGCAGAACTGTAAGTAGATGCCATGCAAAATATTTTTAGAGGGCATTTTAAAATAATCTCAATCTCAATTTTACTTATCCGTTCTGGTATCTCAATGAAAACTACTTAAAAAGTGAGAAAAAGGTATTCTTATTTTTAATTTATTTACAAAACAAACATCCTTTATAGAATGTATTCAATTTTGGAAAATACACGTAACAATACAATTTCCTTATATGCAACCAAGCTACATCTATCTCCATCTGGGAGCATTTAAGAAATAAACAACGTTATTCAGTGAACATGGCGTTATGAATAGCAATTGCTCTGCTGGCATATTTTCCATGATGCGCGCTATTCATAATGCCATGTTCACTGAATAATCGTTGTTTATTATTTATATTGGCATTCTGTGATGTTGTCAAGAATATCGGAGGAAATCCTGGCTTATAAAGGAACACAGCTGCTTGTTTCCAGTGAAGAAAAACATTTTAAAATCAGTAGACCTGAATAATCCACCTTTTCACCAATAAATCACAAATAATATATATATATATATATATATATATATATATATATATATATATATATATATATATATATATATATATATATATATATATATATATATATATATATATAGTCAAACCTCGTTATCTCGAACTCGAAGGGACCGAGAAAATACTTCGAGATAACCGAGGATTCGAGATATCCAGGGTAAAATACTTAAGGAATAAGCAGTTGAGACTTCAAAATCACTTCGACATATCCATAGTGTTCGATATATATATATATATATATATATATATATATATATATATATATATATATATATATATATATATATATATATATATATATATATATATGTATCAATCTATCTATCTATCTATCTATCTATCTATTTGGAAGTATTTGCATCTCAGCCACAGTTATCTGGATACAAACCGCGTCATCTTCAAATATTCTCATAATGTTTTGAGGCAGCTGTGACGTTATTCTCATAATGTTTTGAGGCAGCTGTGACGTCATCGTTGTATTGAAACCCTCTGAGAAAACTTAATATTTTAACAGTATGATGAGAAAAGAGAATGATTTTAATATTGATTTCAACTTAAGAATGTTTAACTATGTTTTTTTAAGTTCTTAAATTCATTTTAAGAGCTGATATTGTTCTTAAAATAGTTATACTATTAAAGACATTTCGTTTCCTCTGAAAGTAAAACACCCTAGCGTGAAGAGTTATCGTTCTTTACAAAAATATGCATAAATATGAAACAGAAAAATTAAAGATATAGCAGTTTTTTCAATTTGTAAAAAGTTTAATTTTGCCATTAAATACATTGACCAAAATTAGTTTTTTTAATGATATAAATCAGTAATTCTAATCATTTTGAATTTCTTTTTTTCCGGAGGATATTATTATATTATATTATCATTATTCCTTTTGCAAATCATTCCATATATATACTTCTGAACACGTTATACTAGTGTGGCTGCTTGTACTGTGCGTGTGTGAAAAACGAATATTGCACTCATAACATGATGTTGCGTCTATAGGTTCATACTGGGAGGAAACAGAGAGAATGCAAATATTTGTAAATAGAAAAAATATATTTCTTATTTCAAGTTTATTAACAATACAAAACGTATTCAACATATCAAAAATAATAGTAATTTATAAGTTCAGGGAAGTACGTGTATTTCAATCATCAAAACCTCGAAAAACGTAGTTTTTTGCAAGTATTTCCGATAAATGTATATAATATTTATATAAAAAGAAATATTAATTCAAAATTTAAAAAATACAAATTACACCGATTAACACGGATTAAAAAACTGTCTTTTATTTCAGAAAAGCTATATCAGACAACGTAATGAAAATATCCATCACCTATCTCCATTCGTGCTCTCTCTTTTTTGATCTTCATTTGTAAATATATTTTTCTGAAAAATAAATATAATGAATATAAATCTTTTCTTCTTCAGAAATAGTATAAAACAAAACCGCCTCTTATAATATGAAAAATTTATTAAATACAACATAATGTAGGAATGAATGACTACCTAAACATGTATGATCAATGAATGACGTACCTAGTGACGTCTGGTCAGTACATGACGTACCTAATGACGTCTGATCATCATCACCGTTCCCCTCACAGATGTTTCGGATGTGATTGTAGGATATCAGGGATACTGCCAAGACTTTGGGTACCAGGGCCCGTTGAGGAAGGCTAGATGACAGTAGTTAAACCACCACCCTCCTCCCCAAGTTACAGCGCAATTAGCTCCCAAAGCTCGGTCATTATCTTTATCTGGGGTAGTGAAGTACATCCCAGACAGATCATTATTAGAGCTCCCTGTGCTTAACATAGCGTCACCTGTAAAATGAGAGAAAATAAATCATCAAGTTAGCATTTAATTCTTCTTTTCATAAATATTCAATTCAATTCTGTACTTATCAATTTCATAATCTGTATGCTTAAAATACCGTCACAAAAACAGAAAAATACAGCATAATAAAAATATAAATACACATACATGTGTGGGTGTTATATTAAATTTGACAACGGGTAGAAGCAGTAACAGCAAGATAAAATACACATACTTGTATAATGCCCTATCTAACTCTACAAATATTCATGGCGCTTTATAGATATAGAATTTTGTGAAAACGTACAAGAGAATATCGACTAAAAAGATGCATAAAATTTTAAACTTATACAATGCACTAGAATGTAAAGTATTTAGTTGAATTTAGGTGTAGATGGAACGGGTAGATATGAAATCATTCGTATAGAAGTATCTTAGACACTGTGAATAATAATTTCTTGAAGTACCATATTAACAAATAGTTTCAAGAAGTACCTTATAAACACCTAGTAAATTAAAGAAATGTAAATAACAATTACCTAAGTTTTGCCGTAAGTCCGTTACATACGAACTGACAAAACGATCTCTCTCTCTCTCTCGCTCCTGTTTATGGACCAATTATACCTATGACGTACCTAAGGTTCCCGTGGCATTCCCTGCCAGAAAGAGTTGATAGTTTTCTGATTCATTGGACACAGAGAATCGGTCATATAATTCATACAGTTTCGTATCATTCTGGAGAGTGACCGAAACATATAGGTATGAGTTTTCCCCCCTTGTTAACTGATGGATTACGTCATTTCCTGCAATGATTTATATTCAAATCAGTTATTAAGTGTATTGCAGTACTTTTAAATCTTTATCAGATATACCTCTAAGAAAAACAAAATTACAATCTTAGGTTTTGTTTTTTTTTGGTTTTGTTTGTTTGTTTTTTTTTTTTTTTGTTGTTGTTTTTGTTTTTTTTTTTTTTTTTGGAAAATCATAATTCATACTTTAAAACTTTACATGAGTAGATATTCCGGTTATGAAAGGCGTGGTTATATCGCTTTAATCAAGACTTTTTTTATCCCTTATCTTACTTCTTTTTCTTTTTTACAATAATTTATTAATAAATTCAATTATGCGTTGTAAAAAAAAAAGGTTGAGAGAAATATAGGATTAATAACACATTACTCTGTTTTTAATTCAGCTCTCTAATTTGCTTCAAAAGTTGATAGATCTTTGGTCAATTTTTTGAAGGGATCAATGGTTGAATTTAAATAAGATTTAGACTTACCGATCCAGACGTTCTTTTCCTTGGCACCAAAACCATTTTTATAGTCCGTCCAAGTCCTGTTAAAGCTTACAGATCCGTCTAGTCGTTTTTGGATTACCTTTGAAAGAAGTATATCTATATTTTTAGGTATGGTGACATTTGTTCTATTTATGTTAACATTCATTGGGCTAGTGTGATGATGAATGTATGTCTACATTTATTAGGCTGGTTTGCTGTTTGTTTACATTTGATAGGCCAGTATGGTGAGGACCATTCCTAAGACTTATATGTAGTAAAGTTAAACTAAAATAAATTTCACTTATTTAACCTTAAAATTGAGATTAAAATTGTATCATGCTTGGTAAATTTTACCCGTTGAATAAAACTTTTTAAAAAAAAAAGGATCATATAATTACTATTGCTTTATCCAACATTTGGCTTGAAATGCTTTTGAACATTAAAAAGATTAATGTTCCAGATTTTCTTTGAGAAAGGTTTCGTGCTATTCAGTGAGAAATAAGCATGTAGATAAAATAGCTATTTAAGTGTATAATGTATTTATCTGAAATGTCAAATGCTTATCATATCGATCTAAAATCTTCACCCCCCCCCTCCACATTCTGAAAAAAAGATCTGAATAGGTAAGTCAAGATTTTTGCTAATGCACGCCCTATCATAACGTTACAAAGCAGCATAACACTCGAAGTCTATTAATTAGAAGAGCTAACTTACAATCTGCTTTAACTAAAACAAATGCCTTTAACTCAACAACAAGAACCGAAATAATAATAATAAGTATCAGAATGGTCTCTACTTTTATATGTGTTATACCTCCAATGCACTTTTAACACACATTTTAAGAATAAAATAGATTTTATTCCTGTAATTTTTAAATTGTATCTACAAGCATCTTTCAGCATGTGAGGACAAAATAGAGTGAGATAAATAGCGAAACTATAATTGTGGGTTTTTATATTTTTTATTTGTGTTTGTATTTTGTATTCACATTTCATATTCCAATTGTAAAGCTTTATAGATTAATTACATACCGTCCAACCTCCGTCCATCGTTTCCATATCGCAGTAAACTCCGACAGGAAGGGACTTTGTTCCGTATGGGTAAATATCGTATACACCTGAATTGATGTACGAATTTTCACGAAGATCCTTGCAATCTAAAGGAAGAACTGAAAAAGAATTTTCTTAATTACACTTTGAAATATTTAACGCTGGTTCATATTAGATTAAAAGATCGCCTTCTTTTTATTATGGTGAATAAAAAAGAAGGATTTGTGATGGTACAAAAAAGTTTTAAAACTGAATTTATATCAAAATATACATTTTTAGGGTATTGTCACAGTTTATTTCAATATCACTCATGTATTTTTATTTCATTATTGTGCACAATATCTTTCTGATCAAAGCTTATTCAACAGAAATAACAAAAGAGAGAATATATTTAGAATATATGTATGATGAAGAATAAACTTGTAATTTTCTGAAAAATAACACCCCAACACCCCACCCCCCACCCCCCAAAAAATGATGATAATAATAAATTAACGATAAACCAAAATAGCTCCTAGACCTGCTACAAAGAATTTACGAAACCGATAACAATAATTTGTGATCTGTGTGATTTGTGAAAAAAAATGCAAACATTCCGGAAAGTAGTATCTCCATCCGGTCTCGTTAGACATTCCGGAAGTGAAGATCTTCTTGTGAGTCCGGCACTTCTTAAGCTTAGAATTGTATCCAAATAGATCACAGTCCTTCTGACACATCATAGCACACTCACTTAATGAACGAGCTTCGTATCGTCCTACAAGTTCATTACTTGACTTTTTATTATCGAATTCCAGTTTTTCCGTATATCTCCGGGAAAAGCCGGCGGCATGAGACGCCGTTAAGAAGGAAGCAATTAGATAGACAGCACACAGACTGATCATATTGTACGTTGCGTGTAGCACTATTTAGAGCGTTCCTGTAAAAGTTTACAATTGATCCTTCACTTACCAAGTATAAATATCAGAAATTTAAACTGTCACTGAAAAGAGATTGGCTAGTTATTCCGTACCTGCCTATTGCTGAAATATTGATTCTGTTACATTCAGAAGAATTTTTTTTAATATATATATATATATATATATATATATATATATATATATATATATATATATATATATATATATATATATATATATATATATATATATATATATAAAGCACTAAAAACCAACAACACTGTATATCCTAAGTGTCGGATCTACTAAGTAGATACAAGGTCACGGATGGAAATTAATATAAAGCACTAAAAATGAATTGTCAAATTTTCGGGACGACCTGTCCCTTCCTCAGGACAAAGAAAAAAGTTAAGAAGTCATAAAAACAAAGGAAATAGAGAAGCAAAAACAACTAGCACTACTACTAAACTACCAAACACTAAATATTTACAATGTTACATGTTTAATTTGGAGTTTATTAACAGTTGTGAACAAAGAAATCCGGAGCGCTATGAATTATAATAATAATAATAATAATAATACTTTATTTAAAGAGGGTAACTCAATTAGTGCGAGCACTATTCTTCCTTGAGGCCCTCTATAAAATTACAATAATACACAATGATAAATAATACATTTGACAGTAATATAACACAATATACTTTAACAATACATGCAATATTAAATTAATGATACATTCCGCAGATATACAATTTTTAAAATTTAAGATGATCGTTGGTCTATTATAAATTTTCTTGTCTTGATTCTAAAATTTTGAAGTGTTGGGCACATTTTTACATTTAAAGGTAAATTGTTCCACAATACTGCACCCGAATATTGAAAAGAATTTTGAAATATTTTAGTTTTGTGTTTTGGAACACACAAGTCAAAATTAGATTCAGATCTTAGATGGTGGGAATTGGATGATTGGTAATTGAACATTTCAGACAGGTAGTTCGGACTTGCACCGTAAAGCGTTTTATACAACAACACTAACTTATTTACAGCCAATTGTTCATGCACTGACAGCCAATCAAGTTTTTCAAATAAAGGTTTTGATGGCGTGTCATAGGCAGCATCTAGAATACAGCGAGCTGCCCGTTTCTGTAACTTATGAATCCTCTCAAGGCTAGAGGCTGATGCATTACCCCAAATTGTTAAACAGTATTCAATTGATGGCATTATATAAGCATTATAGAATAACTTTCTTGTATTGATTGGAAGATATTTCTTAATCCTGCGTAATACAGATATCTTTCTAGATACTAATTTACAAACAGCATCAATATGTGTATTAAAATTGAGTGAATTATCAATATGAATTCCAAGTAGTTTTTCATGTGTGACACTCTCAAGAAAGTGGTCTGAAATTTGTAAATTTAGATTTGACCGTCTTTGATGTGTCCCTAACAACATGCATTTTGTTTTACCAGTGTTCAAAATCATCTGATTCTGAGAGCACCATGTTTCTATATTGTTTAAGTCAAGGGATAACATATTTTGAATGGAAGAAACATCACTGTCAGAAACGTGTAGAGTAGCATCATCAGCAAATAAGTCAATGCTTGAATTTTCAATGAACAATGGGAGATCATTTATGTAAAATAAGAAGAGAAGTGGACCTAAAATTGATCCCTGTGGCACTCCCGCTGTGACTAACTGTTTTTCAGATCTTATATTTCCAATTTGGACACTCTGAAATCTACAGTCTAAATATGAGTCAAACCATTGTACTGCTTTGGGGTCAAAATTGTAGCAACGAAGTTTTTTAACCAGAATATCATGATTCACTAGATCAAAAGCCTTGCTGAAATCAAGAAAGGTTATGCCGACAAGTTTACCATTATCCATTGCTTGTAACCATTCATCAATTAGTTTAGTAAGAGCAGTTTGGCATGAGTGTGATTCTCTGAAACCTGATTGTGATTTGCGTAGTAAATCATAATCTGATAAGTATTTACGGATATGATTAGCGACATGTTTTTCAATTATTTTTGACAATGTGGGGAGGATAGATATTGGCCTATAATTACCTGGATCAAGTCTATCTCCTTTCTTGTATATGGGCGTTACCTTTGCAAATTTTAATTCATTTGGAAAAATTCCTGTAGAGATACTGACATTAATTAAATGAGTGACAGATTTGTATATGACTGGTGCAGCATGTTTTAGTAGACGTGGACCTATTGTATCGATACCAGCCGATTTATTTACATCAAGTTTGTTCAATAATGCTAACACGTCATTTTCACGTATAAGTGGAATACTAAATTTATCACCATGTTCAAGCTTGGTTTGTGTAAATTGCAATAATTTCTCATAATCAAAATTTTTCTCAGCGATATTCGAGATAAGTTTGTTCGATATACCTGTAAAATGATTGTTAAAAATCTCAACAATTTCTTGCGTGTCCTCAGTGGTACTATCATTGTCAGATATAGACATTGGTACAAAATTATGTGATTTTGATGCTAGTATGTTCAATGTGTTCCACATTTGTTGTGGATTTTTGCTTTGCTCTATGGTTGACCTATAATAGTTGACTTTTGCACTGTCTATAAGTGCTGTGACCTTGTTTCTCCAGATTCTGAAATTTTCAAAATCACCACTTTGATGGAAACTGTCACGCATATGTTGTGTCTTAGTGATTTCTGGTGTTAACCATTTAGGGCGATAATTATTTTTTACTCGCTTAGTTTTAATTTTTGCATGTTTGTCTAATACTTTGTTAAATAGGGTATAAAAGTTTTTCAAAATTTCATTTGGGTCACATATGCTTTCCAGTGATGTAAAATTAGCACTATGTAAATCATTCAGGAAATCGATCTCATTGAAGTTTTTAAAGCATCTATATGATATCTCAGTGTGCTTTCCTTTATGTAAAAAGAATTTATTTGTTTTTCTTGTGAAACACACAGGGTAGTGGTCTGACAAAGCAATGGGGGGCACTTGAATTTCACTCATGTTTTCGGGTAAATTAGTGTAAACATGGTCAATAAGTGTACTTGATGTGGTTGTAATTCTAGTAGGTAATTGAACTACTTGTGTAAAATCAAACTCGTCTAGAGCAGAGGTCCAGTACCGTGGGGGATCTTTGAGCAGGTCAATATTAAAATCACCGGTTAATATAATTTCACTTTCATCACAGCGGGAGGCACAATTTATCTCCCTAGCCAATTCATCAACCCAGCTGGAAGTAGCAGATGGGGGCCGATATGCAGAACAATAGAAAATTGGTTTAGAATTGGGAATTATAATTTCAAGCCATATTGTTTCTATTTTATTTTGTTCAAAGTCATTTCGACGCTTATAATTTAGACCTCTAGACACATAGACCAAAAGCCCCCCGCCTGCTCTACATGATCTATCCTTTCTCTCAAAAACATATCCATTTATACTTAATTCATTATCAGCTGTTTTTTCATTTAAAAAAGTTTCACAAACCCCAAACACATTCAATGGTTGTTCACTATTTAAAAGTAATTGGATTTGATCAAATTTCGGCAAAATGTGACAAACATTTTAATTCCCAAATTTTAGTCCCTTATTATTTAGGCCAAATGGTGATTGTGAATTTCTAGATTTTTCGGGGGGATGATTTGTATACTTTTTATGAGGAGCTTTGAATTTTTTGAATGCACCATTGTTTGTATGAATTTCTGAAGTTTCGTTTTTTGATAATGAATTTACAGAAATTTTAGGGATATGTGGCTTGTTTGAATTAAGGCCTATGGCAGTATATAAACATTTACATTTTACGTTGTGGCATTCTGGACATAAGTTTTTAAGTACTTCATAATGGTTTTTACAACTAGGATAACTGTTATTTGTGATGACGGCTGTACATTCATCGCCGATTCCCTAATATGCACAAAATTTAAGTTTGTGACCAACTTTGCCACATTCCCAGCAAGTAACTTTTCTCCCATGCCTGCAGTTTCGTGCGGAATGGCCCTGTTCACCACAGATTGGACAGGTGTATTTACGGGATGTATTAAGGCGGTCTTGTACTCTGTCGCATTTCAAAATATTCACATGTCCTTGCATGATCCTGAGTAACGAAGATGTTCCTTTGTCAGAGAGATGGATTCCGTCCTTCCAGTACAATTCCGGGTGAGGTTTCTCTTGCTTAAACACCTGTGTTGTGGATATCACTGTAGCTCCGTATTCCTCACAAACATATCGAATTATATTATTGATTTCGCACACATTGAAATCCTTCCTTGCCAACACTTCACAAATAAACACTTGTAGACTAGAATTTCGGGACTTGAGATCGGTGATAATTTCCACAAGATCATTTTCAATGGTCTCCATGTCACGGTTGTTCCCGACATCATTTCCCCCAGCAAGAATAACCACATTACTGTAGGAAGAGACATTCATCTTAGCTAATTTTGCCCGAATATGAGAGACTTGGGCTCCTCTGTTTGTGGTAACTTGGACACAGGGCAGTAATCCACGGGTTTTGATTCTCTGCAGTATTGAACTCCCAATCAAGAGCACAGATTTCCCATCTTCTGGCTGTCTCCGTACTTTCTTCGTCTTTTGGCTCATTGGTAAATATGGACTGGATTCTGCATCCGTGGATGTGCTTGAATCTGTCCTGTTGGCAGTTAAGGTGCACTGTGTGTGTCTGGAGACTCCGTTTAAGACAGGAAGACCGTCAGTAGTTGTTCCTTTCTGTTTCAGAGATTTATTTGATGTTTGAGTTGAAGTACTTTTACATGTCTCTCTTTTAGGAAGCAACTGCTTTTTTAGGTTTTCAACTTCCTGTGTTAAAGTTTCAACCATTTCAGAGAGTTGTTTGATGATCTCTGCACTGCTGCATTGGTCACAATTAAGATCCACAGCTAGTTTGTTATTTTCTCCAGATTTGCAGGTAGATTTTGGAGTGGATGCATAATATGGAAGTGGTTGCTGAATAACCAGCTTGCATTCTGTATCACTATGATTGGCCTCCTGGGTTACATTATCGAGATCAGGTTGACCCCTTATTTCATTCAGAAAGTCATTCCTGTACCATTCAAAAGCACTAGCCCCTTGAATTAGAATGGTATTAGTGCTTCTGTATATCGTTACAGTTACTGAATCACATGCGGATTTGTAGATGCACCCATTTCTTTTATTATTCCCATGAAATGAAAGCATTTTCTGAAGCACAGATAAAACAAATTCATGCTTCTTGCCATCATAGTTTATGGTCACACTTTCTTTGTTAAGCTTAACCTGAAGAAAGTCTGGTATACTCACTGAAGGGGTTAAGTCCAGTTCATTATCTTTTCCATTAAATGATTGTGATAATCCAGTAAATGAGTTTAAAATTGAGGTAAAAAAACTGGAATTTACACTAAGATCCATCATTTCTTCATCATTTTTCTTATCAGCTGGGTATAGATAAGAGCTCATAAAAACACGTCTTATCTCTTCGACAGTCAGCTACTTATAATTGCGTCCGGTCTATCGGGTGTACTCTGGTGAAGACACTATATATATATATATATATCCAAAGTCTCTTCTTTGTAATAGAATAAAAACACTTTAAAACACTTTTTAATATTTCAACCGTGTTACCGGCCTTCATCAGTCGTGTTTATTTAAGAGGCAGTCCACCGAAAAACCAGGCAGTATTGTATTAATAGGCGGCACATCGAATGTGAGGAATATTTGATATTTTATTAAAAACAATATCAATGTAGCCCAAAAGGAATAATGTAATTGAAGATTTGTTTGATAATTGCTTATTTAGTAAAATATCCTTGTGTTTTGTGTTTTTGAATGCCCCTATATAAACCATTGAATGTAGGTCAGAAACAAAGAACTGTAATTTCTAATACATTTTTAACAGGACTATAATTCACACTTAACTAAATCTAGAAATATTTCAACTTTTTGTTTAAAAAATAAAATCGGTGGGAAAAACACTTTTGATAGTAGTTTTCTGGCAAAATATAAGGACGTTTTTATGAAATTTTGCGATGCAAGAGTTATCTCCCGTGGCATCGGTAAATCT
Source organism: Saccostrea echinata (assembly GCF_033153115.1). Classification (NCBI taxonomy): domain Eukaryota; kingdom Metazoa; phylum Mollusca; class Bivalvia; order Ostreida; family Ostreidae; genus Saccostrea; species Saccostrea echinata. Next base: position 35,362,755 of record NW_026889782.1, on the reverse strand, counting down.
GCTCAACACCTTTTTATCGGAATCCTAGTGAAATATTTAGAATCGATACACTAAAGAAAATAATTAAACAAAAATCTAAATAATTTATTTTCAAAATATAATTCATTTTCTCTTCCAGACGTAATATTTAGATTAAAATTGGCTCTATTATTCAGGTTGAATCCACGTTTCCATTGATGTATCAGTGACGTCATATACCTGACTAATATTGCGTCACAATGAAATAGTTACGAGTTTCCAGAGAAGTTTGTAAATTCTTTGCGTAAAAGTGTAAAGAAAAAGATTTTTAAAAAAAATGATTTCTCTTTTTCTGTTTAATTACTCTTCAGAGTGCATTATTCTAAATGTTAAATAATATTTTAATATCAAAATGTATTTTATACACGGGGGGCGTCTCAGCTAGATGACGTTTTGATAAGTAATTTTATACATGTCTGAGAACTAATTTTTTTTTTAACTGATTTACTAGGATATGCGTAAAAATAATTAATGAAGTGTTTATCATGAACATTTCTTATAAAATTGGGAATCAATGATGATTGTTTTAGATTTACGCAACACTTAATTCAACGAAGTTGAGATGTTTACTTCATGATATTTGTAAAAACTTAAATATATTTATCTATGCAGTCAAATCAAAATAAACAATCCGAAGTACGATTAAAAATGAAAAAAAAAAACCCTGAAAAATAAGTTATAAAAATATATTTATTGAGTTAAACTACTGCTGAACTCCCCACTATAATTTGGCACTAAAACGGAAGATGGTTTAGTGAAACATTTCGTTTTTTTTTTATTTTACTTATTTATTTTTTTAATTTGGCGATTGAAACAATCACACACTCACATTTAATATGGAGTTTAAACATGTGACTATGTTGGCCAATTCTAAAATGTTTTCACGTTCATGAAACCAATTTTTAAAAATAATGATGTCATGACCCCCCCCCCCCCCATGCTTTTTGCTTGCGATTTATCGGCTCTTGAATAATGATACTATATATGAAAGAACTTATTTTCTTATTTATATAAAATCAAATTTTGTAAAAGAGGAAAAGGCTTTACAGATGACAGGTAAGAAAAAACTTGGATAAAGTCGAGACTGTACACATAAAAATATTTCCTGTATTTAGGCAAGTTTAATTTCGCCACTGATAGAATTTACTCTTCAATTCCTGAGGAAATAAAAAAGAAATTTTACTTGGAAATAAGATAAATAATAAGCTAGAAAGCTGTCTGCTCTCATTTGTTGCATAATGCATGTACAAATACTTTTTTTTAAATACCGAGTATCTATTAAGAATTCAATCAGATGTTTTACATGTAATCTTCATGTACGTATAAGACATTAGTAATTTAAATAATATATAAATTTGAATCTGTGGTTACACTCATTTAAAAACAGTTAACTGACTGAAAAGAAATAAAAGACAAGCATATTTTTCTGATAAATTAAAATGAAGAGCCAAATATAGGAAATGTTTCTAAATTTACAGTAAAAACCGATCCCGATTCGATCGAAAATAATGCAAAATTAACAAATTTATCAAACTAAAGGCACCTGCCACCTATATAACATGTTTAAAAAATAAATCAAGTAAGTGTTTACTCATATTACAACAAAAGAGCCAAATTTAACATTACAATTATAGTATTTTTTTCTTTATATAATTCCGGTCGGGATCGGTTTCATTTGGGAAAATTATAAAAAAAAAAAAAAAAAAAAAAAAAAAAAAAAGGTAAATTTGACTCCTTTTATTTCTTTCAATATACCTGTTCCCACTGATTTTATTGAGTGATTCAAAAGTTTGTACTTTGTATTCATAATAACATAAGAAAAAAAAATCTGTCCTTGTAATGTATTGGGTTTTATAACGTAATGAAAATTGGATACTGAATTCAAAAAGTCACTTGCTTAACTCAAATTTGGACCATAATTTTTTTTTTTCTAAAGAAGTATAAATTGGAGTCTTATTCATTAATAAAATAAAAGATAAGAGTCTATGCTATAAATAATATTCATCGACACATCCAGCTTTTGAGTATCTGTTACATATAAAACAAAATGAAAACGTAGTAATTTTTTTTACCCTTATGTTGACCTTTTTGCACTTAAAATTAAGCATTTACCAAAAATAGGACTAGAGGAGCACTAAAAAAATTTTAATGTTGTCATGTGTAAACACTTGCTTTAATAAGTCTACATGCAAAAAATAATTAAAATCCATGACATGCGATGTGCCACCCATTGCCTGGTTCTTCGGTGGACTGCCTCTTAAATGCATAGCAACTAACGTTGAACAACGTATTATGACGTCACAATGTACATAAAATAGAAAGACAACGTCATGAAACAAAATTGCGCGAAAAACATCTGAAAAGATTGCGAGAGTTGCAAAAGTAATCAAATGATACATATATTTGGACTCTAAATAATGTTAAATAAATTATTCCATATAAATAAACATATTCATATATGTCAATATTGTACAGTTTTTCAATACCTATAATACTGCAATCTTAAATCTCTCACTCATTAGAAGAGAAACCAATGACCCTGTTGCTGCATATTTTTACTCAGAATTTCACACATTAAAAAATTACAGTATTATAGGTATTGAAAAACTGTACAATAATGACATTTATCGGAAATGTAGAGAGAATCTATGGAAGAAAAAAATAAATACTTATATACCATTTGGTATAAATAAAAGGGAGCACTATTGCTATGGCGTGTAAAACGTTGCTTTATTCGATAATCTTGTGATGTATATTCAAAATCTTGTGATGTATGTTCAAAATCTTGTGATGTATGTTCAAAATCTTGTGATGTATATTCAAAATCTTGTGATGTGTATTCAATATCTTGTGATGTATATTCAAAATCTTGTGATGTATGTTCTATAATCTTGTGATGAATGTGCTATATCTTGTTATGTATATTCAAAATCTTGTGATGTATGTTCTATAATCTTGTGATGTATATGCAATATCTTGTGATGTATATTCAAAATCTTGTGATGTATGTTCTATAATCTTGTGATGTATATTCAAAATCTTGTTATGTATATTCAAAATCTTGTGATGTATGTTCAAAATCTTGTGATGTATATGCAAAATCTTGTGATGTATGTTCTATAATCTTGTGATGTATATGCAATAATCTTGTGATGTATATGCAATAATCTTGTAATGTATGTGCAATAATTGCATTTTGGGTAATATGACGCAATAGTGTTCTAGTTAAGTAAGGACAATTTTCATTGGTTGGAAATAACGAAAGTAGCTGGGTGATGCATACGTAGATCAGTTGGACTTTCATTTCTTTCGTTTTGATCGCCGAAATATTGCCGACTCGGCGTTAAACAATAATTATCAATCAGTCTCTCGTTTTGATACAAAGAAAAGAGACATAAAATATGGATTATATATGCAGGTATATCAGTGAGGAAGATATAAATGTAATTAACATGATAAATAGAGTGAAGTCCTCAAATCATCGAAAATCTTATTTCTAAAGAAAAACAATAGCTGTTCATCAAGTTTTTTCTTCTGTAAAAGAGCTGATCGGTAGTCTAGTAATAATGAAAACACAAAAAAGATTATCTTCTTGTCATATTAATCAGGGTGATTACTTCCAGCATAATTTTATATTTTGGAATATACTCATGATCAATTTGAAGAGTATATATAGAAGTTTAAGGCTTATCTAATTACAATGTCAACTACACTCTATCTTTTGTATGTTTTTTTCTTCAGTTCGCAGCTACTGTATACATCACTGTCATATGATTTTCACAGTGTATTACACATGTAGTGGGACAGCTGATTAGGTTTGGCATGAGATATTGTGATTGGTCACCTACAATCATGATTGCTAAAATTGATGACCAACTTGATGCAACCCAATGTTTAAACCTATGTGACCTAAACTTATCTCACAGATTTTTTGTAAGCCTTCCAGTCATTTTTAAATATACAATGTACATGCAAGCTTCACATGGACAGTTGTAACTTGTTAGAGGAAGTCAGATAAAACCCCTGTTTTTTTCCCTGTCAATTGAAAAGCAAAAAATCACTGTCTAAATCTTCTGCAGAGTTGTATCAACTACAGCCTTGATAGATGCTATTAAAATGACACAAGACATTCCATCACATATAGATATGCTTGCAATGGCTTACATCTCTTACATAAATCATCATACTTCATAACATTTTGCTCAAAGCTAATATATCCTGGCTCAACATCAGATGTTTGTCACAGTCCTACATAGTGAGGTTCAAATTCTAAAATCAGTGCAGGAGTCCTTAATTATCTTACATGTATCTGATGAAAGATTCATCATTCACTGAATCAGGACTGTGTCTAAATATACCTGCTTTTCTTTTTTTCACTTAACTAGAGGCTGCATTGTGCTTTAAAATTGCCAGTGCACAACATCACTGCCACGTGCCAATGAAAGGATCAAAAACTGAAATACTTCATTTTTGGTTTACTTTCACAGATATTTCAACTATGTTCATCTATGTTAATTTGCAAGTCCCTCGTTTGAAAGAAGTTGCATAATTTAACTTTAATATTATCCTTTTGTCACCTGTTCAACTATTACATACATGTACTTAAGTCTATGTTCTCCCAATGTTTCTGATGGAAGTTTTGTATTTTGTAGATTCGTTATTGGTTAAGAGTGAAATTGACCATTTTATGTGTTTTAAAAAATTCTTACACTCATCAGGTTGCCCGCATGGCGCAGTGCTTAGAGCATCTGCTCTAGATTTGCGTGGCGCAGTGGTTAGAGCATCTGCTCTAGAGTCCCGAAGTAAGGAGTTGATCCTTATGTTGTGGGTTCGAATCCCACTGTGGGACATGGAGACCGGTCCTTCGGATGAGACCGTACAAACCGAGGTCCTGTGTCACAGTAGGTGCTGGTATGAAAAAGATCCCTCCCTGCTCAATGGCCCTAAGTGCCGAGCATAGGACAAAATTTGCAGCTCTCCATTGGCAAGTGGTGGCACCTCCATATGAGTGAAAAATACTCGAGAGGGACATTAAACAACATACAAACAAACGCACTTATCAGTTGGACAGCAATCAATGGCAATGAGTACTTCACTTATTCCTTTGACAATATAAGTATTTTAAATACACAGGTTACTTGTTGATATTTAAATGATCATGTTTTACAAATGAACGATTAAAAATTAGACATTATGCAGAAAGTGTATTTTTACATGTCACTGAACTACACGTGTATGGAATTTACTACCAAATTTTGTATGTCCATGCACTAAAAAGGAACTGAATTGAAATTTTATTTTATTTTTATTATTTTTTTTTTAACAAAATCTCCTTCACTTTATTTATCTCAGATTTACATTGTCATATCAATTACTGAACAGTACAGAGACCAACATAGTTTGTCAAAGTTTCTAGTTTTCTCTTGGTGCTGGAATAAAGGTACTGTAGTAAAAATTTATAGCAGTGCAATATTTTTAGTACATTCCTTGTCCTACACAATTCTTATAATAATGACACTCTTGACCAGGGTCCCAACCAAGAAGATGCAACATGTCTTGTTACACATGTGTTGACCTTGAATCTGGTGGTAGTAGGCAAGGTCAGTTTTCAGATGTAAAGAATCTCCCCGTATTCTGAAATATGAAAATATAATTAGAATTTATGTAAACTAAGGTAAATTTTTTACAGATAAATTTCGCCAAGTAGTTGATGATAGCCCAAAGGAGCACTGGAGTAATAAACCTTTTGATAATATTATAAACAATAACATGTACCTAAGTATAAGTCTTTCAGATAATGGACTGCATCTTCAGCTGTTAATAATGCAGTAGAGTAGGTACACTTGACTTTCACAAACTTGGAAATTGCTGTCCAAGCATACAGAGTCTGGTAAGATACTTCACAGAGAGGAGGATGCAGAACTAATTATGTGAAACACCTTAAGCACCCAATCAATTCATTGAGCCAAATTCCTGAAAAGTAAACCAAAATATTTCAATCATTGAAAACTAAAACCATGTCCATAGTACATGAATGCCCTGTCCAGTGTTCATTGTAATGCAACATGAAAAGAAATGTGCTTTGCTTCTTTGTTAAAGATGAGGTAAATGAGAGATATTGAGGTCAATTAAGGTCACAGTGAAAGTTAAGTCAGAAAGATGTGACACAGTTGAATAGCTGTGACCAATTTGTGTTAGTGAATGAGGTTTAAAGAAAATCTTGATAATAGTTTCTTTCAAACTAATATTAAAACAAGACTATTAGTAAAGTCAAAATGTCATGGGGAAGGACAAGGTAAAAAATAATGGACAGAGTTGATAAGTTTTCACCAATAAGTTTTATTATATGTGATAAAGATAAAAATACCTTTAATGGTTTCTTTTAAATTGAGTTTAAAATAGTAAGGTTCAAAAAGAAGATAAAAAACAGCTAGTCTGCAATTAATTAGTTTTTGCATTAAACAAAAAAAAAGTTTTATCTGATTTAATTCATTGATTTTTTCATAAACATTTAAATATATAACATTACACTAAAATTTAAATTTCATTGCATTAAGGACCCTCTATACACTAAAGGAAAAGATTTTTTGGACATTGAGAAAATTGTAGTGTGTAAAGGTGTAAATGTTGAGCTTATCTATTACATGTTCAACATAGTATACCTTGCATTTACCCCCCAGGAAACATGTTCAAAGACAATGAAGTACTGATGAACAAAAATTACTGTTGTTTATTTAAATGGGCAAAATACCAGCAAATTAAAGTGTTCAATCTATTCATCTTAGCCTATTAAAATGTTATAAATGCTTTATTTGATCACAAATTAAGAAATAAACTGTATACATCAACTTATCTTATTCTAGATCAAAGGGCAGATTACTCTATCTGCAAAAAAATACCACAAATCAGAACTCTTTAGTGTGCAGTGTATAGAGGAATCTTACATTATTTGTACATGGCTACACATACTTTTTCTACACAAGTTCAGACACCCATTTGCAGATGTGCACATGCATTACCTTTTTCACTTAAAATTAAGCACAGCTTCAAAGTTGGAGACAGTTATCCTTTGTGTCCTCATGAATTCCCCAATAAGATTTGTTCAATACCCTTTTGGTGCCTCTGTAGTATTTGGACAGAATCATTGCATAGCATAACCAGACAAATGGAGCATCTGCTTCAGTAAATTTCAGACAAGTCAAGGATCCTCTCTCATAGGAGCAAGAAGGATCTGGTGCTCATGTGACTCTGGCTGCTGAATCCAATCCATAGCTGAAAATATTAAAAACATTTAGTTGATGATGCCAATTAATATTTTAACTCTATAACCTGTGGTTCATAATTTAAAAAAAGTATAAAAATTGGGAATGTTTGCAAATTAATGGTTCTAATGTGTTACTTTTCATTCAAAAAAAATCTTACATAGTTCCATGCAAAACTTTGATCCCCTGTTATGGACCAACCCTATCCCTAGAGGCAACAAATTATTAAAACAGATTAGAATATACACTATCTCAGGAAGCTTTCTATAAAGTTTCATTTTTTTCCCTAGTAAGTTGTTTAGTAGAAGAAGATTTTTGAAGACTTTTATCCCCAATTGAAAGGCCCGGGCCATCTTACCATCCAGGGGTCATGATTTGTACAGTTTAGAAATTTCAAAACCTCATCACAATACATGAGATACTTAGTTAAGCTTTCAGGTCAGGTAGCTAAAAAAATAAATCATTCATACAATGTTCCAAATTTTAACAATAAACCTGACAAGCCTTGCCAATATCTTTCTAAGGAAAATCCTGTACTTATTATCAAATGACATATCTAATGCTCTTTTATTTTAATTCAAAATATACAGAATAATATAATTAGAGTGTTTCAAAGAAGTGTAACCTTCCCTATATTGCATCATTAAAAGTGTAAATAATCTTAAGAGTGGTCAGCTATTTATTTCCTACTAGCATTATAGTTCTTATTGCCTGCTAAGAAAAAAAAATCCATGAATAGTAAAGTGTGTAACACTTTGATTGAAATATATGGGTATTTAAATTTCAATGTGTGTGGTAACTGTACATAATCCAGCAAGTACAGTGTCATGAACTCATAAACATATATAAATGCTAATTAATTATCGATACCCTACCTCTCAAAACTCAAAAGGCATACATGATGTTGAATTAAATGTCTGGAGTATTTTTTGCGAAGTAGGTCAAAGATCAAGGACACGTAGACTGTTCACATAATGTTGGTGTTGACAACAATCAGTGCACATACTAAATAGCATAGACTTACCTCTTAAATATCAAAAGCCTAACTGGATACATTCATTATGAACTATTTAAAAAAAGTAGTCAAAGGTCACATTCAGTGGTCTCAAAGTTTGTAACTATGGTATTTTACAAAAGTCATTGTGCGATGCAAATGATTTGTGCAAAATATCAAATCCAATGTGTGACAGACAGACACCGGGTAAAGTGATCCCTAAGTGTCACTCTGCTTTGCAGGAGAGACAAAAAGTAGCAAGGATGATTTGTTTGTTTGTTGAAAAGTGATTGAAGGATCCTTAAAAGTAGAAATTTTTGTTCATCAATGTACTGTAATTTTTACCTGTATTTTAAAGGACTTGTTGGACAAAACTTATGCACCATGGTTTTTGTGTTCCTCCTCATTGATGTCTTCAGATTTTTAAGCCACCAACACTTTACATATGTTTTACATACACAGCATGCATTTATATCTGAAAATGAAAATAAAAATAAACAAGAGGTACTGTGAGCACTGAGCTCACAAAATGATACCCCCTGCCTCCCATGTTATTATAATGGCAAAGTCCATATTTTGCTATGGAAAACCTGAAATATGTGTCCGATTAAAAGTAAAATAGGGGTTGCAGAATGGCACTGTGTAACAAAGATTTTGTAAAATTCTCATCAAATTTCATTCAGTGGTATAAGAGGAGATGCTGATAAGAAATGGATACCCCAAAGTATATATTGATGGTTGTACAGAAAGATGGACAGCTAGACGGACGGACAGACGGACGGACACCCCCATCATTAAACACCCCCCCCCCACTTTTCAACCGGGGAGTATAATAATTATAATTAATTTCATTAAAACAAATTAGTACAGAATACATAAGAATAATTAACTGATTCCGTTAATTTATACAGTTTCCATTTTAACCTCTTAACTGATGAAGGAAAAAAAATGAAATTAATTTCACTTTACAACAGAAGTAGATGTTCATTTAAATTATAAGTACTGTACATGTAAATCTTAATGCATATTTTATAATTACCCATACAACAGAGAGGTGCAGAGGTTGTTTCAAAATGATGTCATATGAAGTTATCCAATGGGCATTCACAGTACAAGCAGATACTGCGTAACTAGAGTTGACTGGAATAAAAAAAAATATAAAAATCATAGTGAAAATTTGGAAGTAAAGACCTGCCTTGATCCACCCACCTCCGGGGGGAGGGGGGGGGGGGTAAAATAAATTAAGAAATGAATGTAATATTTTTTTTCTTTGACCTAAGTATCAAACAAAAATTTGGTTCGATGAAAAAGTCAGGGAAAAGTAAATTTACAATTTAAAAGGGTTAATCTAAAATGCGAAATCATGTACGCATACAACCACTTTCTCATAAAAAAAAATGTTTTTGATCATGATGATTCCTTTTTTATCAAAAGTGCACTCCTATACGTACCTACCTACAGTGACTTTGTACAACTTTCTTCTCATCTACGCCTAGATGGACAAGCAGAATTTCCTCGTTGTACAAAAACTTTAGGACATGTTCACTGGTAACAGGATTCTCAGATTTGCGCAAAAGTTATCGACTTTATCAGTGTAAAATAAAGTTACAGACCCCAACTTGGGGCCCAAGCACGGACTGAGGACTCTCCTTTTTACAGCGTTTCCACTTTCACTTTGGAGACCAATGAAAAAAGTCCTTACAAAGGTTATCGAAATTAAGTCGTATATTACCCACAATGCAATTATTGCATATACATCACAAGATTATAGAACATACATCACAAGATTTTGCATATACATCACAAGATTATTGAACATACATCACAAGATTATCGAAAATACATCACAAGATTTTGAATATACATCACAAGATTTTGAATATACATAACAAGATATTGCACATACATCACAAGATTATAGAACATACATCACAAGATTATAGAACATACATCACAAGATTTTGAATATACATCACAAGATTTTGCACATACATCACATGATTATAAACATACATCAAAAGATTTTGAATATACATCACAAGATTTTGAATATACATAACAAGATATTGCACATACATCACAAGATTATAGAACATACATCACAAGATTTTGAATATACATCACAAGATATTGCACATACATCACAAGATTATAGAACATACATCACAAGATTCTGAATATACATCACAAGATTTTGAATATACATCACAAGATTCTGAATATACATCACAAGATATTGCACATACATCACAAGATTTTGAATATACATCACAAGATATTGAATATACATCACAAGATTTTGAACATACATCACAAGATTTTGAATATACATCACAATATTTTGAACACACATCACAAGATTTTGAATATAGATCACAAGATTATCGAATAAAGCAACGTTTTACACGCCATATATTGCCCCTAAACCATTATATGAACAGTTTTTCGTGTGTACATTGTATATATGAATATGTTTATTTATATGGAATAATTTATTTTACATTATTTAGAGTCCAAATATATGTATCATTTGATTACTTTTGCAACTCTCGCAATCTTTTCAGATGTTTTTCGCGCAATTTTGATTCATGACGTTGTCTTTCTATTGTATGTACATTGTGACGTCATAATACGTTGTTCAACGTTAGTTGCTATGAATTTAAATAAACACGAATGAAGAAGGCCGGTAACACGGTTGAAATATTAAAAAGTGTTTTAAAGTGTTTATTTTAGGAATGACTCTAATTCTTGGCCAAATTATTCGAGTATAACCTGGTTTGGGTCAGTTTACGCTTTATAATCCGCGAAGCGGATTATAAAACAGCGTAAACTGACCCAAACCAGGTTATACTCGAATAATTTGGCCAAGAATTAGAGTCATTCCTTATAATTTAATTTTAAAATCATTAAATAACTATGGGTGTAAAATTTCGTTGGTTTTTATCAGTTCAAATTTGCCGCTCAATAATACAACCGTAGTAACGGAAGTAACGGAAGTGATGGGAAGCGAGGGGAGGTAAAAACTGATACATAGGCCTAGCAGCTTGTTTACATGTGGTAAGATCGAATTATTGTTTGAAGTTAAAGGTATATTTATTAAATCTGGAATTTTCCATGAATCCCGAGGACTGGAAATGAGAGGATTGTATGCATACAGATGATTCAGCTGGTTGTCAGGGGGGTGTGTCCCCATACCAAACCAGGTTATACAGAAATAATTTGTGTTCCTTTTTGGATATTAACCAATCAGAGGCTAGAATACAAACAAAATTAAATTATATACATATAAACATACACATTTTTTTTTTTTTTTTTTTTTTTTTTTTTTTTTTTTTTTTTTTGCAGTTTAAGTTGCAAGTAGCCAATGAAATGAATTCTGTATTGATGCATCATTCATGTTTTTAATGCAAAGTCAGTCTATCACTGAAAAGTGATTGGCTTTTTCTATGTAATCCATATTTTTTTTTCGCTGAACGATCACTTTTTTCATTCATATGAATTCATGTACCTCTCTTTTTATCTTTACAATTTTAATTGAAAGTTTAACCATTGAAGCAAATTCTATGATGACACATTTCATGTTTTCATGTTAGTTGAAAAAATCTCAAGATTCTTGATCTGTTTATTGTCTGACGTCTTGGCAGCAGATAGAACTATATTTAGTCGAGGCTTGTTGGACAAGTCGTGCAATGGCCTTTTTCTGATGATTGTATGATAACTAGAGCCTGGAAATTTCAAACTCTCCTTACTATCAATTAGAGCCTGAAGGTTAATGGAAATCAATAATGTGTAACAACCGATCAAAAGCAGATCGTTCCTCGTGAAAACAAAATTAATCTTGAAATCTTTATAATCTTAATCTTATGTTGATGATTACATAATAATGAGCTCGCCTGCGTTGCGCAGTGGTTAGAGCTTTTGCTATAGAATCGCGAAGTAAGGAGGTGATTTTTACGTCGCGGGTTTGAATTCCACAGCGGGACGTAGAGTCTGGGATTTGACTGTAAAACCTGAGCTCCCGTGTCGCAGTAGGTACTGGCATAAACAAACTTACGTAATACAAACATAGGTATTATTTACCAAAAACAGCTATAATACCAACCACAAAAAGTCCATGTAAGAATCAAATATAAACAGTGTAACAAAGGGACATTGATTTTCTTCATAAAGAAGGGTTGACACGAATATGAGTTGATTTGCAAAATAACAATAGAGAGGGTTAAGTTGTGTGATTCATAATTACGAGCGAATTGAATTTGAAAAAATAAAACCCAGCCACCATTAAGGTAATTACATTGATTTCATATTTTTTTCTTATGCAAGTTATTAGACCTCTGCAATGTAAATGTAGCATATTTGATTGAATAAATGTTATAGCTTTAAATCTCTTGAAGTATTATTCCACTACTATGTCACATCACCAGATATCTGACTGGCTTCAAATTTAGACCGTGTCTTCGCATTCAAGACTGAAGCGATATGAGGGTTCTTAAGCTTTTTAAGTGTCATCCGCACAAAAAGATTTCAGGGTCTCCAGACCCGCAACTTTCACTTCTAGTTGCTTAGCGCTTGTTTAAGAAACATCTGCTATCCATCTTTTTCCGAATTATTTTCCCCTAAGGGAGTATGTAGTGTGTAGCATATTTGACAGGAAATGCATACGTGTAATGTGTAACAACAACGTATGCGCTCAACTACTTTAAAGTTGTCAATAATTTGTAATGAATTACAGGATTTACTCTGATTTTTGATGGAATTCATGGTGGTTGTTGGTTTGTCAGTATAGGTAAAATAAGACTAGATGGTGGATAAACGTAAAGGTTTTTTTTTAAGTGTTATTAGTCGTATGTGATATGATGGTATTGCTTGATTAACCAAATGAACATGTTAAGAAATGCGCCAAAATATTCTACTGGCAAAATAACCGTGGGTTAACTTTAGTTGAAAAGATAACCATCGATATTGTCCTGAAGTATTTCATGTATAAAAGACTGTAACCAGTATTATTATATACCCAACTGTTTGTCACTCAGTTTTACTGTTGAGTTTATGCAATACGTGACGGTGTGATCCGACTTTCCGGTCACCACACTGTGGTTTTCTGAATCCATATCACCCCTCTCTGAAACTGAGAACGTAGTACACAGATAAATGATGATTTTTGTTTTATTCTTGCGCATCAAAAAGTTCCTTTAAAAATGGTTTGTTTACTTGATAAAAGTTATGTAATTGATCAAAAAAGTTTCCTTTTATTATATTTAGCTAGTTGTAAAGGGGTATATAAAAACTTTATCATCTTAACAATAACGTATCATGTCTCGTTGACAGGCGCGGATCATCAGATCAAACAAGACACTTTATCAGATCAAACTTTTTTAAACAGATTTCTTTAAGACACACTGACGGAGGGTTAGAAATGACTACTTTTTCATCAAAGTATTTTGGAAATTCTTCGCCTTTTTTAAATATAAAAAGGTGGTTGATATTTTTTTTCTTACTTATCACTAGAAAAAATTGAATATATCTTTGACCTACATTATAATTAAGTTTCAGCCGCTAAAGACTTTTTGTTCAAACAGCTGTAGCAATTGCATTTTTTTATTGTTATAAAATGTCTGAGAGTTTTAACTCCTGCAAACCATAGTCACAAAGTTAACAAAAATGACTGACTTAAGCAGTGTTCTAAGTAAGAGAAATTATACGTAACAAATTAAAATGCAGTTTGGAATAATAGAATTCGTCAAATACCATTGTCCTTTTATCCACAAGCACTCATTGGCAAATGATATTCAAATATATAACAATAATCTGATTTTATCAACCCTGACAGTTGAAGATGATTTGTCAATTGTTGTGTTAAATACATAAATAATGTTTTATTGCATACAGAACCTTAATTGCATTTTGAAAACACATTTTTTCATCTATGTGATAAAAACTTACTTTTACCCTGGGTTTATTTAAATTCTCTGTGCATTTGAAATATGTATGAGAAATTAGTTCATAATCCTTACTAGGAAGAAGCTATGTAATATTCTAATTTCATTTCCTTTTGTCCACAATATGTTTCTATGAAATGCAGTTTCATCGATGAAAAGTTTAACGCATAATAAATAAGCCCTCTTTATGAACAAAAATGATGCTGACATTCAATTCTTCCTCGGCTGTGTCTCGTTATTGGATTGTGACGTATAATGGTTATTGATTGATTCAATCATTACATAGGATCTTGTATTTGTATCTGTCAATTAAACATTCAGGAAAAAGTCATGCGATTCTACTTCAAATTATAAGGGCCTTATTATCTATTATAATAGATATTTACTACACAAAAGGATGCCCCTTTTACAGCAAATCATTTACATTTACCAAAAGTTAAATTAAGAAAACGACATCATATAACATGATTTGTTTTTCTTTCTCCTCTCATTTTGTAGAAACGGTTAGGTTTCAAGAGCTTCAGCAATAAAATGATGCGGTGATAAAACAGAAAGCTTAAAAGGAAAAGGGTAAAGATAACGACCAACAATCGATCTAAAAAAAAGATACAAACAATATAATTCTATGAATAGGGCATATAACAATGAGCACTGGAAATTTCAGAGGTGCAATAAGCCCCAAACGTACTGACATTATTTTTCCTGACAAACTCAGACAATTACTGACAAGGCACTGTCTTTACTTCAAAACTCAGACAATAACTGACAAGGTACTGTCTTTACTTCAAAACTCAGACAATAACTGACAAGGTACTGTCTTTACTTCAAAACTCAGACAATTACTGACAAGATACTGTCTTTACTTCAAAACTCAGACAATTACTGACAAGGTACTGTCTTTACTTCAAAACTCAGACAATTACTGACATTTTTACTGCTGGTGCTGATAAAGGTAGAAATGTGCTTACCCGTTTTGCTGTTCCTGCTTAAAAACTTAGACAAGGAAGGATATTTACTTAAAAGTACTGTCCGTATTGTTCTCGCTCTCAGAGAGGCTGCATTGGTGTGAAAATATAGTGTATTATAGCTTCAATTTAGAATTCTGATTTTATGCCCCGTAATCAAAGATTCGGGAGCATATAGTTTTTGCCCTGTACGTCCGTCTGTCAGTCTGTTTGTCTGTTCGTCCGCAAAAACTTTAACATTGTCCATAACATTTGATTGATTGGAGCTATGGTTTTCATATTTCACATGTGCATTTCTTGTGGCAAGGCCTTTCTTTGAGTACCATCATATTTGACATTTTGACCTTGGAGTTTGACCCAGTTTGGCAAAATTTTACCCAACATTAGCCTTGGCCATAACTTTTGAACAGTTGGTGCAGGGGCTTTCATACTTCACATGTGTAATCCTTCTGATAAGACCTTCCTTTGGATACCAAGAACTGTGACCCTTTAACCTTAGAGTTTGACCTTTTTTTGGAAAACTTTAACCTTGCCCATAACTTTTGAACACTTGGTGCAAGGGCTTACATACTTCACATGTGTAATCCCTCTGACAAGACCTTTCTTTGGATACCAAGAACTTTGACACTTTGACCTTGGAGTTTGACCTACTTTTAGATACATTTATTTTACAAAAGCCCTCTTACGTAATTTATGAGAAACAAATGTGCATAGTGTTGATGAAAACGTATACTAGTATTTATTCTTCGATGTTCATTGGCATTATTTTAACGTGTCTTCGTCTCTGCGTAGATAGATATAAATAAGAAAGTCCTAAACCTAGCTGGGTTTTTTTCTTTTAAATAGCTAATAAAAACTCTAAAAAGAAAGGTTAAGTAGCGAAGCTGCTATAATTCAGGATTGTCTTCTGAGTATTGATTGTATGAGATAGGTGAAGATAGTAAACAGTGATATACCTAAAAAAGGAAAAATCTGTAAACAAAACGGACGCCTGGAAATTCCAGAGGTAGGATCAGGTGCCTAAGAGGAGTAAACATTGCCTATCTGCCGGTCATATCCCCCGTGAGCTTTGCGTATTGATCAGGTAGCCGGAAAAAAATTCATATTAGAGGGTATGTATACAAGGAGAGGGTATGTATAGGCTTTGCCTGTTTCCTGATCCTTATTGATTTATTCAATAAAAATATCTTTAAATTAAATTAATCCGTAGTTAAATTAAATAAAAAAAACCCAAAGACTTAACTATAGGGATGAAATATGTACGTCAAAATACGACCCAATGATAGATTGTATTTGCTTAGAAGGTCATTATAAAGACAATAGAGTTAACGAAATGCTGACTTTAAACAAAGTTGTTGAAATCCTGTAAAATCAACCTATTTTTGATTTTAGATTTGAAAAATTGAAATGAAATGTGAGTCGGAATACGTCCCATTGATAGATTATATTTACGAACGAAATCAATTTACCCACCACAGAATCTTCGAAAAGCTTTCTTTAAACGAGATTGATGAACTCCCTGTAATAAAAAATGAAAAAAGGAAAAGAAATAAAGCTCAAACGTCCATTGGAATATTGATAAAATATTCAAATTTGGAGCACAGGAAACACAGACTCTTGAAGGCATCAGAGGTGGGATCAGGTGCTATTGGCGAGTTAGCAACCCCTGTTGACCGATATAACCCGCCGTGTGTTCATTGTCAATCAGTTGTGTGTATTGAGCTTCAACAAACTTTTACTTGTAATTCTTAAAATAAATCTTAGGAAATTAAAACAACATGCATTTAAATATCAAAAATACACATAATTAAAAGTTGAATTGTGCCTTTTCTTAAATTTAATGAACGGTATTTAATGCATTATCTGTGTGTAAACAAATCAAACGTACACACTTTATCATTACATCAATACCTTACCATTCAGTCAGGTGAGAAACTTTAAAATAATGCTATCAATTTTATTGACTGGTCAGTCAGTCAAACTTGGCTCTGTGTCAAAATTTTGCAGATCTTGAATTTTCATAAAATAGATAATATGAGAATGCTACCTCGTCTATATTTTTCATTAATCTGCGAGATATATATATCAATGTATAGTTTTTTGAGAAATCAGCAAAAAGAAATTATAATAATTATTCGTTATTCATCCAAAATGCTTCAAGATCTGCCTTACCTGATTACCAGAATTATTAGAGAAATTAGCAGATTTTATTACAAAGATATTCTCGCGAAATATAATCGGAACAAATGTACTAAAATAACACCATAGTATTGATTTAACAAGCACGTGTGCTCTATCTGAGGACACATGCACTAAAATAACATCACAGTTCTGATTTAACAAGCACGTGTGCTCTATCTGAGGACATATGCACTAAAATAACATCACAGTTCTGAATTAACAAGCACGTGTGCTCTATCTGAGGACACATGCACTAAAATAACATCACAGTTCTGAATTAACAAGCACGTGTGCTCTATCTGAGGACACATGCACTAAAATAACATCACAGTTCTGATTTAACAAGCACGTGTGATCTATCTGAGGACAATCATGATTCATTTTTATCTAAGATCGCAGGTGTCGAAACTCCGACTCCTTCTTTATTTTGAAAATTTGATAAGAAAATGAATATGAATTTCTACATAAATTAAATTACAAGATGATGAACAATTAAGCTTTTGAAAACGTTAACAACCCATAGAGCATTTCATTTCATTTTGAAAGCATGAAATGTTAAAAGTCATTAAAATACGTAGCAATTTCAAACCAGTTTCAAGCCAGTTTGAAATTCAAAACTTGAATTTTATTTCACGTAAGCATTCTGTTGTAAATATATTTAAATCACCAATTTACAAATCTATTGTAAATGATACAATAAACAGGATACTCTGGTATTATCATAATGACAAATATCATCCTTATTACTAACTGTTTTAATCATCTGTATATGTGAAATATTTATTAGAAAGCTTTATAATGAAAATCCAACAAGGAAGATAGAATATAATATTTTGCCTCCTTGCCTTTCTATACGTTCCTATTCTCTGGGTATTTCTATTCAATACTGTCCCCTAGTGAATATCTGATAGCAAAACAAATTCACATTCTTTATGTTTAAAAACGTTAGAGTTTAACACTTCCTCATACGTAGGCAGAAATTGGCTTCAAATGAAGAGAGAGTATTGTTTGACAATTTTTTTTGCATATATATTTTTCGATAATTCTTACTATGACAAACCATTAATTGGTAATAATTTTTATTTTTCTTATTTGTTCGTCCTGTACTTCCAGCCCCAAATCAATGATCCATCTCCTAAACACTTCCTTAATGAAGAAAAACTTGGCAGGTCTCATATATACTTAATACGAGGGTTGTCCGGTAAAATCGGGGGCAAGTAGTCTAGGGTGAAAAATAATTACACTGCTTTCTAAAATTTTTCCTACATTTTTCATCAATATACATAGCAAATTTCGAAGGAATTTAATGTTTTGTGTTATATTGCCCTCTTGCGCACGGATGATAACGTCAAAATGTCAAAACTAAAGCAACGTCACTTTTCATCTTTACTTAAAAAAGTGGGATGAACCACACTTAAATGTCGGGAATTTTACTGACGCACACTGGAGTTTCCTTTATTTCTCTATAAAAAGTTGAATGATCAATCTCCCATACACGAGACCTTATGAAAACTTGTATTAGTAAGGTACAAAAGGTACTCTCACCTTCTCTGAACTAAATTGACAGTCTTTTTTCCACGGTCTGCAATGAAAGCGTCTATTGTCAATAGCTGATTGTCTGTATGTTTTAATCTACCGGGGGACTCGACCAAAAAGCCCACATTTAAAAATACCCCGTTCCGCTTGTATTTTAATGTATTAGTGATATTTTTATATTTTATTATATTCTGTTATAATTTAGCGTCTCTTAAAGCGTCATTACTCAGTCAACATATAACTTACTGTGTCTGTAATTAAGATAAAGCCAACAAAAGGTAGAACAAAATCAATCATTTATGCCTAATTTTATCCACTTCCTGCAAGGATAGGCAATATTCACTTCAAGTTTATGATAATTTCTTAACATATCACAGAAAAACTTTAAGTAGAAAATTGTTTAGTTTCTTCTCTAGTTTCAGAAAATAAAATTTGTTTTGTTGTAATATTTAGAACACGCCAAAGTTAAATATTTGTGACGGTGAAAATGCGTATAAATGCGTTTCTGGGGGTTAGAGGAGTAATTAAACATTAACATATTGTTTCTATTTATACGGATACAAATGTATTTCCATAGCTGATCCCTAATAGTGTCTCTGATATATAATGTGTCAGTGGCTTACATCTGAGTAACATTAATACACGATTTTTAAAATTCGTTTTAATTAAACCATTCATTGACTTTCTTATTACCTAACTCTTTTTAATCTTTCGCTACGATTAACCCAGATCACAGTTAATGCACCTTCACTATCTACTTCATAAACTGCTCAGACACCTAGGAAAGTTGCACTTTGCCACTAATGTGGATTCAATTTTTGATGCAAATAATTTTATTTCCTGGTGTAATAATGGGCATCAAAAGCAATAAAATTTCCATAAAATCTCCTAATTTGGCTATGCCAAACCATCTGTAGACAATGCAAGTGCGATAACTCTAACTTTCATTTTTATAAACCGCACAGATACTTAGTTATAAATGTATTTTATTTGACACTCATATGACTTTAATTATTGATGCACGTACAATTATTATTGCAATTTATTTTGTAAAAAATGTGTATTTAACTCAATAAAAATCTGAATTTGCTAAGATAATCATCACCTGTCTCATAAAATTAGAACAAAATAAAACAAGATTATGAATATCATTGATAACTATTATTAAACAATAATTATATAAAATGTCGCTTGAATGCTTAGAAATATATAAACATGATTCTTGTGGTTCGAAACTGCCATCTGATTGGTTAAATTTATAATTTTTAAATTCAATCAAGATCTGATTTCCCAAGTCATGTTTATATCGCTAACAGAGATTAATTATGTGACTTGTACAAGTCACAGAGTTGAGATCACGTGGCTCGAAGGAGAAAGCACACCCCTGCAACAGACAAAAATACACATTGAAAAAAAAAATGTTTTCTTCCTCAATAAAATGTAAAATACTATGCATATGATTAAACAAAAACCTCTTGATATTCTTGAAGTGATTTGTTTATTTTTTACATTCTCGGTATTTCATTCTTAAGTTGTACTGTTCTTTGTGATTTCAATTTCGTTCTAGAGTTTTATCTTTGTTTTTGTCTTAAATTCTCATTGTTTAATCTCAGGTTATACCTCAACTTTTCAGCATTTTTTTTTCTTTTTTTTTTTCTTCTTTTTTTTTTTTTTTTTGAGTTCTATCTTAGCATTAACTTTGTCTCAGTTTTTCACTCTTGAGTTGTAATTTAGTTTCCCCTTGGTCTCAGTATTTCACTCTTGTATTTTATTTTAGTTCTTACTTTGTCTCATTATTTCACTCTTGAGTTGTATCTTAGTTTTCACTTCCTCTCAGTATTCCACTCCTGAGCTGTATCTTAGTTTTTACTTTGTCTCTTTATTCCACTCCTGTGTTGTATCTTAGTTTTTACTTTGTCTCAGTATTTCACTCTTGAGTTGTATCTTAGTTTTTACTTTGTCTCAGTATTTCACTCTTGAGTTGTATCTTAGTTTTCACTTTGTCTCATTATTTCACTCTTGAGTTGTATCTTAGTTTTCACTTTGTCTCATTATTTCACTCTTGAGTTCTATCTTAGTTTTCACTTTGTCTCAGTATTCCACTCTTGAGTTGTATCTTAGTTTTCACTTTGTCTCATTATTTCACTCTTGAGTTGTGTCTTCGTTTTCACTTCCTCTCAGTATTTCACTCTTGAGTTGTATCTTAGTTTATACTTTGTCTCAGTATTCCACTCTTGAGTTGTATCTTAGTTTTTACTTTGTCTCATTATTTCACCCTTGAGTTGTATCTTAGATTACCTTGTCTTAGTATTTCACCCTTGAGTTGTATCTTAGTTTTTACTTTGTCTCATTATTTCACCCTTGAGTTGTATCTTAGTTTTTTACTTCATCTCAACTGAAACTGAAACTAATTTATTTGGTTAAACGCCTATTTTTACACAAACGTATTCAATAGCGTTGGACAGTAAAGCTGTAAAAAGAAATATTTACATGTTATATACAAATATACATGGAGAGTAATCATTAAAATAAAGCATCAAAGTCCCTAAAGAAGTAATTTTTTAAGTTGTTTTCGAAATCATCAATAGATTTTGATTGTTTGATATACAAAGGCATTTCACTCCTCAATTTTGGTCCAATAGTACTAAAACTCCTGTGGCTGAAAGTTTTTCTTTTATTAAATGGAACTATGTAACAACTTTCGGAATTTCGGGAAGAGCGCAATTTTTGATTTGAAGTTTGTTTTGACAGAAGTTCAATTAAATATTCCGGTGCTTGGCCCACTGAACAATTATACATGAATATCAGAATCTTGAATGATATTCTAGTTTTGATCGGTAGCCAGTGGAGATCAATTAGAGATTCTTTTGAACTGTCAAATTTCCTCCGTTTTTAAACCAACTAGATGAAATCCCGCGCAAGCGCGGGGAATTGAATGAATTTATACTACTACCGACAAAAAAATATATTGTAGTTTCTACTGACAGTCTACAGGCTTATAGCAGGAAGAAATACTTTGTTCAAAATCCCGCATAAAGTAGATTTACGTCTCCATCCCATCCCCCCCTTTTGTTAAAGCTTGAAAAATAATTATTTCATTAATTGACGTTTTAATTGTGAAACCTGTTATACTATGTTATGGATATTGTACTCAGATGCTCTTATTTTATTTCCGTCAAGGATTAAAGCAGCGAATATTACTGATAAATTGATTTTTTTTTCAGGGGGAGGGGGGTAAAAATTCACAGGTGCTTGGGTCTTGGTTTAAAAATTATGTATGTACCTTATTGATATGTGAAAAATGTACTTTTATTAATTACTTTTTTTCAAAATATTAATAAGGTACATGCGTACATGTATTTATAAACCAAGACCCAAGTATATGTACCATCTGTAAAAATTAGCGTTGAACACCCTATGAATAGGCCGAGTATTTGATACAAAAGACTGTATTCAGAAAAAAAACTCTGAAATGTATTGATTAAAGCACAACATTTTAAAGCTTTAATTGTATTTGAAAAATACCTTATTCATAAATTTTCTCTTTGCATGTAAGCAAGTTTATTACGAAGTACAAATTGTTCTTCGGGTTCGTTGCCACGATGCTCTCAGTAAAGGATATATACAAATTTTATCGATAAATTTATTAGGAAAACCTACTACATATGTATGTTATAGTCTTTCAATATATAAATATATTCACAACTTACAGTGTTATCAATGATTTACCATTATTTCAATGACTATTCACTCAAAAGCTTTTTTTATGTTCATACAGCTATTATCGCCTCGTTTTCTTTTTTAACATCGGACTCGATGCTGTATGATGTTCTAGAAGCTTCCGTCAATATTAAGATCGGTGAATAATGAAAATAATTTGCACAATTCCCTTTTTAATTGGTTATCACAACTTATTTCTTTTATTTCATTTGAATGAAGTTTTGATTGAATAATTCAGTGTTGACGTTTTATGAAATAAATAAACGATTGTTTGTTGTCAGTCTCATTAAAAATTGCCAGTAACTTAGATCCGCCAACCGGAAACGCCACCGTACTCACGATTTTGCTATTTCATGGCTGTTTATAGAAAATGAAAGTAGACTATAAACTTAATGTACGATACTTACTATGTGAGTGAAATCTAAATATAGTTTACTGACATCATCTTGTATCCAGTGTATTGTTAGAGGAGTAAGTAAGAACTCTGGTGCACCTGTTTCGGAGTTTATTTGCAAAATTTATTAATTTATAAGTATAGATTTGGCACACATGTTTTGAATTCGTTGCATTTTATTAATTTTCTATTGTGCTGTACCGAATAAAATAACATTGCAATAGTCTAAATGTGAAATAACTAATGATAGAACCAAAATTTCCGTAGCTTCCTTTAACTAATGATAGAACCAAAATTTCCGTAACTTCCTTCGTTAAATATTTACGAATGTTTTTGATCCTTAGATAATTTATCTTTGCTGTGCGACATTTCCTATTTACATGCACCCAAGTATCGTATTCATTTAACGGACTTGATTTCATTTTCATTAATGTTGATC
The DNA here is from genome assembly GCF_033153115.1 of Saccostrea echinata. NCBI lineage: Eukaryota > Metazoa > Mollusca > Bivalvia > Ostreida > Ostreidae > Saccostrea > Saccostrea echinata. Next base: position 35,339,307 of record NW_026889782.1, on the reverse strand, counting down.
ACTTTTGTAACACATTTTTTATAAGTTGTTTTTTTTACTCCCAAATAGAATAAATTCTGTTTTTGATGCATTCAGTTTTAGTCTCAGTATTTTACCCTTGAGTTGTATCTTAGTTCTTTTTTTTTCTTTGTCTCAGTATTTCGCTCCTGAGTTTTATCTTAGTTTTTATTTTGTCTCAGTATTCCACCCTTGAGTTGCATCTTAGTTTTTTTTCTTTGTCTCATTATTTCACTCTTGAGTTGTATCTTCGTTTTTACTTCCTCTCAGTATTTCACTACTGAGTTGTATCTTAGTTTTTTACTTTGTCTCATTATTTCACTCTTGAGTTGTATCTTAGTTTTTGCTTTGTCTCATTATTCCACTCATGAGTTATATCTTAGTTTTAACTTTGTCTCATTATTTCACTCTTGAGTTCTATCTTAGTTTTTACTTTGTCTCAGTATTCCACCCTTGAGTTTTATCTTAGTTTTTACTTTGTCTCAGTATTCCACCCTTGAGTTGTATCTTAGTTTTCACTTTGTCTCATTATTTCACTCTTGAGTTGTATCTTCGTTTTCACTTCCTCTCAGTATTTCACTACTGAGTTGTATCTTAGTTTTCACTTTGTCTCATTATTTCACTCTTGAGTTGTATCTTCGTTTTCACTTCCTCTCAGTATTTCACTACTGAGTTGTATCTTTGTTTTCAATTTGTCTTAGTATTCCACTCTTGAGTTTTATCTTAGTTTTCACTTCCTCTCAGTAATTAACTCTCGAGTTTTATCTTAGTTTTTACTTTGTCTCATTATTCCACTCTTGAGCTGTATCTTAGTTTTCACTTTGTCTCATTATTTCACTCTTGAGTTGTATCTTAGTTTTCACTTCGTCTTAGTATTCAACTCTTGAGTTATATCTTAGTTTTCACTTTGTCTCATTATTCCACTCTTGAATTGTATCTTAGTTTTCACTTCCTCTCATTATTTCACTCTTGAGTTGTATCTTAGTTTTCACTTTGTCTCATTATTTCACTCTTGAGTTGTATCTTAGTTTTCACTTTTCTCATTATTTCACTCTTGAGTTGTATCTTAGTTTTCACTTTGTCTCATTATTTCACTCTTGAGTTGTATCTTAGTTTTTACTATGTCTCTTTATTCCACTCTTGAGTTCTATCTTTGTTTTCACTTCCTCTCAGTATTTCACTCCTGAGTTGTATCTTAGTTTTTTTGCTTTGTCTCATTATTCCACTCTTGAGTTGTATCTTAGTTTTTACTTTGTCTCTTTATTCCACTCTTAAGTTTTCACTTCCTCTCAGTATTTCACTCCTGAGTTGTATCTTAGTTTTTTTTGCTTTGTCTCATTATTCCACTCTTGAGTTGTATCTTAGTTTTTACTTTGTCTCTTTATTCCACTCTTAAGTTGTATCTTCGTTTTTACTTCCTCTCAGTATTTCACTCTTGAGTTGTATCTTAGTTTTTACATTGTCTCGGTATTTCACTCCTGAGTTGTATCTTAGTTTTTGCTTTGTCTCATTATTCCACTCATGAGTTATATCTTAGTTTTAACTTTGTCTCATTATTTCACTCTTGAGTTCTATCTTAGTTTTTACTTTGTCTCAGTATTCCACCCTTGAGTTTTATCTTAGTTTTTACTTTGTCTCAGTATTCCACCCTTGAGTTGTATCTTAGTTTTCACTTTGTCTCATTATTTCACTCTTGAGTTGTATCTTCGGTTTCACTTCCTCTCAGTATTTCACTACTGAGTTGTATCTTAGTTTTCACTTTGTCTCATTATTTCACTCTTGAGTTGTATCTTCGTTTTCACTTCCTCTCAGTATTTCACTACTGAGTTGTATCTTTGTTTTCAATTTGTCTTAGTATTCCACTCTTGAGTTTTATCTTAGTTTTCACTTCCTCTCAGTAATTAACTCTCGAGTTTTATCTTAGTTTTTACTTTGTCTCATTATTCCACTCTTGAGCTGTATCTTAGTTTTCACTTTGTCTCATTATTTCACTCTTGAGTTGTATCTTAGTTTTCACTTCGTCTTAGTATTCAACTCTTGAGTTATATCTTAGTTTTCACTTTGTCTCATTATTCCACTCTTGAATTGTATCTTAGTTTTCACTTCCTCTCATTATTTCACTCTTGAGTTGTATCTTAGTTTTCACTTTGTCTCATTATTTCACTCTTGAGTTGTATCTTAGTTTTCACTTTTCTCATTATTTCACTCTTGAGTTGTATCTTAGTTTTCACTTTGTCTCATTATTTCACTCTTGAGTTGTATCTTAGTTTTTACTATGTCTCTTTATTCCACTCTTGAGTTCTATCTTTGTTTTCACTTCCTCTCAGTATTTCACTCCTGAGTTGTATCTTAGTTTTTTTGCTTTGTCTCATTATTCCACTCTTGAGTTGTATCTTAGTTTTTACTTTGTCTCTTTATTCCACTCTTAAGTTTTCACTTCCTCTCAGTATTTCACTCCTGAGTTGTATCTTAGTTTTTTTTGCTTTGTCTCATTATTCCACTCTTGAGTTGTATCTTAGTTTTTACTTTGTCTCTTTATTCCACTCTTAAGTTGTATCTTCGTTTTTACTTCCTCTCAGTATTTCACTCTTGAGTTGTATCTTAGTTTTTACATTGTCTCGGTATTTCACTCCTGAGTTGTATCTTAGTTTTTACTTTGTCTCATTATTCCACTCATGAGTTGTATCTTAGTTTTCACTTTGTCTCCTTATTTCACTCTTGAGTTCTATCTTAGTTTTTACTTTGTCTTAGTATTCCACTTTTGAGTTTTATCTTAGTTTTTACTTTGTCTCAGTATTCCACCCTTGAGTTGTATCTTAGTTTTCACTTTGTCTCATTATTTCACTCTTGAGTTGTATCTTCGTTTTTACTTCCTCTCAGTATTTCACTACTGAGTTGTATCTTAGTTTTTTACTTTGTCTCATTATTTCACTCTTGAGCTGTATCTTAGTTTTTACTTTGTCTCATTATTCCACTCATGAGTTATATCTTAGTTTTCACTTTGTCTCATTATTTCACTCTTGAGTTGTATCTTAGTTTTACACTTTGTCTTAGTATTCCACTCTTGAGTTTATCTTAGTTTTCACTTCCTCTCAGTTTTGAACTCTTGAGTTGTATCTTAGTTTTTACTTCCTCTCAGTATTGAACTCCTGAGTTGTATCTTAGTTTTAACTTTGTCTCATTATTTCACTCTTGAGTTCTATCTTAGTTTTTACTTTGTCTCAGTATTCCACTCTTGAGTTTTATCTTAGTTTTTACTTTGTCTCAGTATTCCACCCTTGAGTTGTATCTTAGTTTTCACTTTGTCTCATTATTTCACTCTTGAGTTGTATCTTCGTTTTCACTTCCTCTCAGTATTTCACTCCTGAGTTGTATCTTAGTTTTCACTTTGTCTCATTATTTCACTCTTGAGCTCTATCTTAGTTTTTACTTTGTCTCATTATTCCCCTCTTGAATTGTATCTTAGTTTTCACTTTGTCTCATTATTTCACTCTTGAGTTGTATCTTAGTTTTCACTTTGTCTCATTATTTCACTCTTGAGTTGTATCTTAGTTTTCACTTTGTCTCATTATTTCACTCTTGAGTTGTATCTTAGTTTTTACTTTGTCTCTTTATTCCACTCTTGAGTTCTATCTTTGTTTTCACTTCCTCTCAGTATTTCACTCCTGAGTTGTATCTTAGTTTTTACTTTGTCTCATTATTCCAATCTTGAGATGTATCTTAGATTTCACTTTGTCTCATTATTCCACTCTTGAGTTATATCTTAGTTTTCACTTTGTCTCATTATTTCACTCTTGAGTTGTATCTTAGTTTTTACTTTGTCTCGGTATTTCACTCCTGAGTTGTATCTTAGTTTTTACTTTGTCTCATTATTCCACTCTTGAGTTGTATCTTAGTTTTCACTTTGTCTCATTATTTCACTCTTGAGTTGTATCTTAGTTTTCACTTTGTCTCAGTTTTTTCACTCTTGAGTTGTATCTTAGATTTTACTTTGTCTCGATCAGTATTTCACCGCTGAGCTTTTCTTAGTTTTTACTTTCTCTCATTATTTCACTCTTGAGTTGTATCTTATTTTTTACATTGTCTCGGTATTTCACTCTTGAGTTGTATCTTAGTTTTTACTTTGTCTCAGTATTTCACTCTTGAGTTATATCTTAGTTTTCACTTTGTCTCATTATTTCACTCTTGAGTTGTATCTTAGTTTTTACTTTGTCTCATTATTTCACTCTTGAGTTGTATCTTAGTTTTTACTTTGTCTCATTATTTCACTCTTGAGTTGTATCTTAGTTTTCACTTTGTCTCATTATTTCACTCTTGAGTTGTATCTTAGTTTTTACTTTCTCTCATTATTTCACTCTTGAGTTGTATCTTAGTTTTTACTTTCTCTCGGTATTTCACTCTTGAGTTGTATCTTAGTTTTTACTTTGTCTCATTATTTCACTCTTGAGTTGTATCTTAGTTTTCACTTTGTCTCATTATTTCACTCTTGAGTTGTATCTTAGTTTTTACTTTGTCTCATTATTCCAATCTTGAGATGTATCTTAGATTTCACTTTGTCTCATTATTCCACTCTTGAGTTATATCTTAGTTTTCACTTTGTCTCATTATTTCACTCTTGAGTTGTATCTTAGTTTTTACTTTCTCTCATTATTTCACTCTAGAGTTGTATCTTAGTTTTTACATTGTCTCGGTATTTCACTCCTGAGTTGTATCTTAGTTTTTACTTTGTCTCATTATTTCACTCTTGAGTTGTATCTTAGTTTTTACTTTCTCTCATTATCTCACTCTTGAGTTGTATCTTAGTTTTTACATTGTCTCGGTATTTCACTCCTGAGTTGTATCTTAGTTTTTACTTTGTCTCATTATTTCACTCTTGAGTTGTATCTTAGTTTTTACTTTCTCTCATTATTTCACTCTTGAGTTGTATCTTAGTTTTTACATTGTCTCGGTATTTCACTCCTGAGTTGTATCTTAGTTTTTACTTTGTCTCATTATTTCACTCTTGAGTTGTATCTTAGTTTTTACTTTCTCTCATTATTTCACTCTTGAGTTGTATCTTAGTTTTTACATTGTCTCGGTATTTCACTCCTGAGTTGTATCTCAGTTTTTACTTTCTCTCATTATTTCACTCTTGAGTTGTATCTTAGTTTTCACTTTGTCTCATTATTCCACTCCTGAGTTGTATCTTAGTTTTCACTTTGTCTCATTATTTCACTCTTGAGTTGTATCTTAGTTTTTACTTTCTCTCATTATTTCACTCTTGAGTTGTATCTTAGTTTTTACTTTCTCTCGGTATTTCACTCTTGAGTTGTATCTTAGTTTTTACTTTGTCTCATTATTTCACTCTTGAGTTGTATCTTAGTTTTCACTTTGTCTCATTATTTCACTCTTGAGTTGTATCTTAGTTTTTACTTTCTCTCATTATTTCACTCTTGAGTTGTATCTTAGTTTTTACATTGTCTCGGTATTTCACTCCTGAGTTGTATCTTAGTTTTTACTTTGTCTCATTATTTCACTCTTGAGTTGTATCTTAGTTTTTACTTTCTCTCATTATCTCACTCTTGAGTTGTATCTTAGTTTTTACATTGTCTCGGTATTTCACTCCTGAGTTGTATCTTAGTTTTTACTTTGTCTCATTATTTCACTCTTGAGTTGTATCTTAGTTTTTACTTTCTCTCATTATTTCACTCTTGAGTTGTATCTTAGTTTTTACATTGTCTCGGTATTTCACTCCTGAGTTGTATCTTAGTTTTTACTTTGTCTCATTATTTCACTCTTGAGTTGTATCTTAGTTTTTACTTTCTCTCATTATTTCACTCTTGAGTTGTATCTTAGTTTTTACATTGTCTCGGTATTTCACTCCTGAGTTGTATCTCAGTTTTTACTTTCTCTCATTATTTCACTCTTGAGTTGTATCTTAGTTTTCACTTTGTCTCATTATTCCACTCCTGAGTTGTATCTTAGTTTTTACTTTGTCTCATTATTCCACTTCTGAGTTGTATCTTAGTTTTTACTTTGTCTCTTTATTCCACTCTTAAGTTGTATCTTCGTTTTCACTTCCTCTCAGTATATCACTCTTGAGTTGTATCTTAGTTTTCACTTTGTCTCATTATTTCACTCTTGAGTTGTACCTTAGCTTTTACTCTGTCTCAGTTTTTTAATGTCTTGACGAGTAGACGTTGGATTTATTATCCATATTTAAGACCTTTTAATTGCCGCTAGGGTTCGATGAAAAGAAGGACAACTCATTACCGGAACTTGTTTACAGAGGTCCGAGGAAGCTAATATTTTTCTAGCATGTCCAGTTTTAGCATTTCCCAAGTGTCCCTTCACTGTCATCGGAATCCAGTGTTAAACTTATTTATCGTGTAGTTACCGACCCTGTAAAATGATATATAAGTTAATTTTGTAATAAAAATATAAAGTGAAATTCATCCCCCTTCTTAATTTTGACCTGATTAAATTTTTATATACTTGATCGTTCTTCTTCGTGCTTAGTGAAAAGAATAAGATAGTTAATTTAGAAATTTATATTCTTATAGATGAAACACAACAATGCACACACAAAAAACATTGCACTCTATTTTCCTCCTCATAACAACTGTGCAGAGAGAGATAAAAATCGTGAATATAGTCAGTTCCCCCATTCATTTGATCCTGTTATTCCAGGCACATGTATAGAGTGCAGACAATTTCCTAGTTTTGGTCAACCCTTTTGTGTAATAAGGATTTAAGGAACCCTTTTGTGTACATAACAATACCGATTGAAGCAGCCTATATGTCATTCCTATAAACGATAACTCATAAATCGGAACTTTGTTGGTCGTTTTTTACACTTGAGTTACCTGTCCTAAAATCACAATATCGTACAAATGAAATATTAATAATTAATTTTTTTTATGATTTAAGTAAAGGTATGTAGGTATGTATAGGTTATAATCTTTTTTTGATAATTTCACGTGCCTACAAATCTATACATCAAATGTTTTTACCGTATGTGCAACTTGAAAAAAAAGTTGAAAGGCCTACATATTTGTAGTGTGGGCAAGCCCATGAAAATATGTGAGAATTTAGTTTTTAGTTTGGTTTTGAAATGCACTTTCAACCATTACTGAAATAATTGTTTCAATAGTGAACGTTATTTCAATAGTTGTTACAACCTGTGTTTGGTTTTCAAATGCACTCTCAACCACTATTGAAATAATTATTTCAATAGTGGTCGTTATTTCAATAGTGGTTGCAACATAGCTCATCTAGCCATGTATTGTTTAACACTGCATTTCAGGTTTTGGGAAAGCATGCTACTTAAAATAGCATTATTTTTCACCAGTTGAGCTTGGGGTCTATTCTAACCCAGAAATTTCTTGACAAAAAAAAAAGAAAGAAAGAAAGAAAAAGTAAAATCAATTTTCCAAACGTTAAAACCACCTATTTCGTGGTAGTGATGGTGGGCTCCACGTTTTCGGGGGGGGGGGGGGGCAAAGTCATTTTGTGTTTGCTTCAGTATATACTTTTAATAACTCTGCAAATTCCAGGGGGGCGGAACCCCCCCCCCCCTTTCTAGATCTGCGCGTGATATTATGTTCTGTTAGGAACGTCATATTGTAAATTGACATTAAATAAAAGAAAAGAAAAAGGAAAGATGCACATACAAATGTATTTACAAGATCAGTAATATACTGGGAAAAAAAATATGTTTGAGTGGAAGCCCTACTTAAAAAAGGCAGAGGCTTGGCAGAAAAACTTTGCACAACAACAAATGAATTCTTTTTTATCACGTTTGTTTTTCAACGTGAACGTTGGAAGGCCACCTAGTAATGACAAGTAAGTCGTAATCACACATGCAGGTTAATTCTACATATAAATGAACATCTTTGTTCACTACAAAATCAAGAAACGAGCTAATATGCTTTGTGGCGGAGCACCATAATACGGCATATTGGAGAGGATCACTTCATATTTTAAATACATGTAATATGTTTTGATCATACGTCCAATTTAAGATTACACAGTTTACCGAAAAAAATAAAAACTGTCTCACTTGGTCAACAAATTGACAGAGTTATACCTGGGTTTTCTGCGTGTCAAATCCATATATTTACATTTGCAAATGTTTTCCTTTATATAAAACTTTTAAAAGCAATATAATGTGTATCTATATCCGTATAAACACGGGTTCCTCGCGTCATAAACGTTCGACGTAATTTCTCAGTGACGTCATAAAGGGTCGACGCGCAATCAATAGATCAAACTTGTGCCGTTGAGTTTGAAAAAAATTAAACATTTCACGCGTTAAAGGTTACAATCAGGCTAAAAAAATAATATAAATAAGTCACAAATGTAAATATATGTAATAAGGTATCATTTTAAAACATCTGTCGGGATATAAATACGGGTTGGTACGAGATCAAATTTACCATAAAGCCCTTCGGGCTTTATGGAATTTGATCTCGTGACCAACCCGTATTTATATCCCGATAGATGTTTAAAAATGATACCTTATTTCTTAAATATCAATTTTATCCGCTCACAATTTTACATATATTTATTAATTTATTATATAATTAGTAAATTCACCACACTTAAAGTATCATCATACAAACATCCATGACTTTCTATAAAGAAAGGAGGGGGTGCGTTAAAACGAATCAATTAAAAAAATTAAGGAAAGAATTTAATATAGCTACCCAATTTATACGGTATAAAGTGGGTTGGAACAGTTTACGCTTTTTTTATAAACCGTTTATAAAGCGTAAACTGTCCCAACCCACTTTATACCGTTTAAAATGGGTAGCTATTAAATTCATTCCTTATAATTTAATTTTCATTCATTTAATGTAAGAAGAAAGATGATTGTCCTTAAAAATTGACTTCAAATTGTACACATTTAAATGTAACTTCAGGCGGATCGATACGTTTTTTGATGCTAGTCATTATAATTGTGATGTAGGCAACCCAATTTATACGATATAAAATAAATGTTTTATCCAATCAAATGGCGTGTTACAATCAGAATTAAATTATTAATGAATAAAAAAAATAATAACAATAATTATATAATTGTAATAGTTTAATAGCAAAAGTGTATTTTTTTTTTATTTATTAATTTTTTTTTTTTTTTTTTTTTTTTTTTTTAAGGGGGGAGGGGTGTCTGCCTCAGAAACATTTTTGAACGTTTTAAATCCGGGTTCACGTGAACCAGAGACTCCTCATATTAGAGGCGTGTTTGATTTGTCTACGTACACCATAGTACACGGTGTGTAGAAAACCTTAAATCAAGTGCAATGAACGTGGACGTCAAAATTTCAAAATGCTGAGGGCCGACAGGCCTGTAACTCCCCCCCCCCCCACTTTATAATTTATAATTTTTAGAATGTGGTTTTAATATATAAATTTTCATTTGGAAGCTGCTTGGGGTTTTCGCTTTTGCTTTGTTTGGTTTTTTTTATTATATTTTTTTAAGCCCCCCCCCCCACTTTGAAAAACGTTGCTATGGGAATCTTTTTTGCAGATTTTTTTTAAAATATATGTTGCAATATTGTGAATAATTTTTTTATTTTAAATCCTTAAAAAAAAATTCATATAAAATAACCATATTTTACTAGCCATACTCTAAAATATATGGTGCCTTTATCACCAAAACTTGCTTTAAACTTAGTTTTGAATATTTTACAAAGTACCTTGAGCACTTTCATTTTTTCATAAAATGCAATGAACTAGAGTTTAAACATTTAACAACACATGCCCCATACAGAGTCTAAGTGGTGTGCACCTATTTCGACAAAACAAGCGCGCCCAATATTGTTTTGAAAATCTTAATTTCCGGATGCGCCAAAATGACGTATAGAAATGCGCAAAAGAACACAAGGGGCGTCTATTCCGCCATATTGAATTACTGAGAGAAGAGAAGGGGAAAATCGTCCCCAATCTAACACCAATCTGACCCATCATTATCCTGTACCGATAACACCTGGATTCTAAAAGTAGATAGAGGGACAATTAACCGTGTTTAATTGTGATTTCTTCAGACGATCCCCGATAAAATAGTAATTAACTTGTTGAGGCGGTCCTTCCGTTCATTCCGGAAGTCATAATATGGGGACGAAGGACGACGAATATGATTACTTATTTAAAGGTATATACGCAATATAAGTAATTGTACGTTACATAGGTAGGTAGCAGCAGGTGCTTGTTTTGTCTAATACACATTGCACTTTGTGTAACCTCCGATTTTACGAGGCAGTTCCAAAATTTTAGGGGGGAGGATTTGTTCTGTCAAAAAGTTGTCAAACTAACGAGCGTCAGTATTCATTGTCAAGTTGATGACTTCAGTGTGTGATTCTATACAATCATTACGAAGTTATGCATCGGTTTCAGAAGTACAATGTGGACTTCCAATCTGAGTGTTTACTTTTCATTATTTGTTGGTTAAGTTCATTGACACAGCATTCACTAAGGGAGGGGTGTTGATAGTCACTTTGTCAACACTGTAGTGTTTGTGTGTGCAGGTGTTATTGTATATAGCATATAACTTATGCAAGTTCTCTTTTTTTATAACAGTCATATGATTGGAATAATTGCATGCTGTTTATTTATAGATAATTTCTTAAGAATTCTTAATGAGTGAAGCTAATAAATATTCAGTAATGATGAAAGTGACATTGAAGCTATAAATGTAATTTAATTGGTGTGTGTGTGTGTGTGTGTAAACATGCAAAGAAGAGAAATTGTAATTCAAAAAGAATGCTCAGCTTACAAATGTGATAAAAACAGGGAAGACGCTTGTGTTGAGTCAACCTTGTGTCCTGATATAAGTAATATTTGTGTGTATATATCCATGATATCAGTTTATTGTGTGTAGATCAGGTTACATTTAAATTTGTCATATAATAAGATGGGTTTTTCAATTTGTCAACATATCTTGATATGACTTCCTGTAGGTCGATACGAGTTGTGAATCATTGGAGTTTTGACAGTGATTATGATGTCGGTAACTTTGCCTGATACTTCCCATTATGAAAAGTAATGCACAGTGTTCACCATTTATTTCAAAAGGAAAAGGTAGAAGTGAATTGTAACAGGCTAGGGTTTAAGGTTTATCACTCAGTATCAGCTACAATCAGGGCTCGACATTAACTTTTTTTCCCTACTTGTCCATTAGGACAAGTGACCAAGACATTAACTTGTCCGAACTTCAAGATCACTTGTCTGAAAAATTTTCAACAAAGATCTAATACTGTCAACTTGAAAACTCAAATGAATTCTATTACATGTGCTTGATTAATTCATGATGATTCTTGATAAATACAACAAACACATAACACAAAATTTTAGCTAGACTTGCTGTCCTAACAACAACATAAATGGACTGTCAACATCAAACAGAATCCAAACTTCGTAAATTCCATGCCTTTACAGTACTATGCAATTAGTGAACTTCGATTCCGATCGAGTGTGAACTCAACTACATAGCGATCCATATCGGGATCCAAGTTCGGTATTAGGTACATACTGTTTCCGTCTTTGAACTAGGCCCACAGTACCAGTAAACGTTTGACAGTCGTTCTTTTTTATAAATTCGAGACTTCTTTACTTTAAAATGCACTTGTCCAATCGGACAAGCGGCCAGCAATATTCACTTGTCCGTAATTCTTTTTCACTGGTACCGGACATGCGGGCAAGCGTTGATGTCGAGCCCTGACAATTAACTTTTAGCTTTTGGATTTCCAACAGGCATAATTATTATAAATTGAAGTGGTTAGTTGAATTCATGGACAGATTTTGGTGAAAACACTGAGTGCATAGGCGTTGTTGATAGTTGCCAACTTTAAGGCTATTGATTTATACTTGAAAACATTAAAAAGTCTCTCTCATATTTAAGGTTGTCGGAGATGAAAGTGGACTGATGCTTGACTCCTGATACTTCTATCATTAGAAGGTTCAAGTCCTTAGGTTCTTCTTTCTGATTGTAATACTTGATACTTTATGAAGTGTTCATAACAGTCACACGATGCATTTTTTAAAAGCTCTTTCGAGTATTCTCACTCTATTTTTGGGGTGGGGGGGTGGACAGTGTCTTGTTAATTAAGGATACACCAAAGGCTTTTTTCAAGATTTTCAACAATTTTGAGATTTTTGGCTAAGAAAAAGAAGTTAATCACTGCTTTATAATGCATGTAAAATTTTTGGTAATTATGAAATGGTTTTCTAATTATTTAACAATAATGAAACATAAACACTACCACATGTGAATGTTCCGTTATTGAAGCTTCTGATTTGATCTGTGACTGCCTGCTCATGAAAGACACAATAAATCACTGTGACCACTTGGGGAATTCTTCACTAGCCACACAGAGGTTATCAGTAATTAAACTACAGGGACTCTAGATTTAGAGAAGGAGATCTAACAGATCACTGATGACCATAAAATAGGAGGCGGAGCTTAGCTTGCCATTTTGCCGGGAAATCTTTCTGATTCAGAATTGAACCTATTTTACTTAATAAAAAGCATCTAAATACAGAAAAGAACCTCCCATTCTTGTGAATATGCATGGGAAATATGGCTAAGTGACAGGTATCCAAAGCTGAATCTCCAAGGTGTCATATATTCCTAACTTTGGCAGATTTTGTTGTGTAATGGGTTTTTGCCCTCTACTGTAAAGTAAGATCAGACAGTTTGTGGTATTATTTCAAAGGATTCAGCTCCCTCATTTATTGACCAATTTCTCTGAAAATTGGATAGGTTGCTTCTCAAATGTGTGTTCACAAAACCGTATCTCAGATTTTTGATATCTAGCTTAGTTTTGGAATTATTGACGGAAATGTTAAATTAGGCTAATAAATTGTTAACTTTGAAGGGCAAATGGCTGTAACTTTTGAATTAGAGGATTTATCAGAAATCTGAGATACAGTTTTGAAGTTCAATCTTTAGTCTATCTTGAGGCAAAATTACCACTTTGAGGGGTTAAATACAAAAAAGTTGATTTATAAAATATCTATGCACTAAAATTTACATTAATATTTAAATAATTTTTAAATAAGTTATTAATCAAAGTTTAAATCAGGATAGTTAAAGAGTAAATTTAACAAGCTTTCAGATGATATATACTTTTATTATGTTATCTTTGATAATGAAAGAATTACATGCAAATTAAATTTGGGCATTTGGAAACCTTTGGTGTATCCTTAAGCATGAAATTGTAAATTTTGGACATTCGACGTGTCTACTCTAAAGGCAGTGTTGACAAACGGAATAACCCACATTATTACATTTGTTAGCCCAGTTGTCTTTGTTATGACACATTGAATGCCCAACATATATAATTCATTGCTAATATTTACATTTTCAATTTTCTTGGTAGATTGATAAAATGTCATTTCCTTGATTGCTGGTGTTTTATATCTGTTAAAATGATACACACTGCATTTATACCTGTAGCTAAAATGAAGGCGTAGCCTTAATATGTTCAATGTCGGAGTGAATTTTGAGTTTAGCTTATCATGTTGCACTTGCACAGTTTTGCATCAAAATAAAAATCATAAGTTAACCTTTTGACCTCACCGTGTGTGTTATGGTGTAAAGAAAATACATGTGGAATGTAAATATTATACATACATCACATGACTTTGAGGGTGACATACCAGAATATTTGCCCCAAGGTGACAGGAAAGTCCTGAAATGTCATGTCACACGATTCTGAGGATGACTTAACACTCCAGGGCTCTCCTGTCACCAAAGGGCAAATATTCTTGTATATTCTCGAAGCCATGTGATATATGTTATGTAACATTTTTAAAATAAAAAAATTGTCTAAATTGTTGAAGTTTAGACAATGAAGCCAAAGATGTTTTCACGACGTTATGATCTATGGTCCGTTGTTTACATTTGCTTAGCAACCAACATTAAATCTCGAACCCAAGCTATAATGTCTGTCATAAAAGCACACATTAACTGCAGAATAAAGAGTTAGATTGCAGGGGTTATTCCCTCTTTACATATTCATCTGTTTATGAATCATTACAGTGATTTTTTTCTACCCATGGGGAAAGGGTCTGGTACATGTACCAGTTCAATTGGGAAAAATAGAATTGAAGTAGAACAAAGCAGAATTTTATGTCATTTAAACAAATGAAACGTATTTTGCATTTTTTTCCAACCTCATTACCTATTACTCCATGTTTTAAAGAATAAACAACAAGTATTTATTGTTTTTCATATTAATGTCCCTTGTTTTTGCATTTTCATGCTTTCAATTTGTCAAAATGTATGACACTACGCTGTCTACACCACAGGTCCCGCCATATTACGACTAATCTCTACTTTCGATTTAAGCAGAAGTGAAACAACTAGTCAACTTGTACAATGTTTCATATAAAAAGAAATATGATGTCATCGTAGTCTGTTGCTTGGCAGTTGAATTGTTAATTTTTAGTCTCAAAATTGGGAAGAATTAACATTTTTTTGGCAATTGGGAATGGTACCGTTTATTGGTACCAGTTATAGGGAAAAAAAATCGCTGCATTATAATCTCAAAATTCATATTTTTAAAATATAAAAAGCACTCAAGAATTCAATCTGCATTTGGGATTTTTACCTAAATTTTTTGGGGGAAAAAAGAGACAATTTTCAATCAGGACAGGGTCCCTTTTACCTGACCTGGATACAGTGGATACAACCAATGGAATAATGAACTGACATTCTTGCCAGAAACTCTTTGCCCAATGAAAATGATCAATCTATCTGGTATTTAGATTAACTATAACCATGAGTGTATGTCAACTTTGGTTGGAATTTCATCCAAACAAGTAACACTGAATTCAGCTTATTCACACCAAATCTGAATGTGAACCTGTGTGTTCTTATTGTTAATCCTTGTAAGTATTATAAAAGTGTATTTTACTCGGTTCTCTCAGGGTTCGACACTAACTTTTTTAGGTTTTAGTCCGGCCGGACTAGTGCTTCTTTACTTTTACTAGTCCGCATGCAATTTTATGAGTCCGTCAAAAAAAAAAAGAAACATCAACGTTTTGTAGCATTAATTTAAAAATAAACATTTCAATATATGTTTTTTTACTTTTTTAAAATAAACAAAGCATTTACGTGAAATGGCTTATTCCTAGCACAGATTCGTTAAAACCTCGCGATCAACGATAGTTAGAATAATCTAACTGTGTCTCGGGACAAGCCCTCACCACAGTTAGAATAGGCCTACGTTCCATATACTTGCAATGTAGCAAATTGGAGTGGATCCACTCCGAAATGATTTTGAAGAATACAAAAGGAATTGCACTGAAAATAACTACCAAATTAATCATAACAAACCTTTTTGAGATAATCTATGTCTTTTAACCTAAAAAATAAGCCATATAAATACGAAAATTCAACTAATTTTCTCAACGTTTTTTCCTCGCTTCAAATTTAACGCCATGTTGACATTCGAAACTCTCTGGATTGTTCATAGAACATGCACAGAGTACGAGTCATCGCCCGTGTGTATTTTGCAACATTGCCAATACACGGAACGAATTCTATCGTTAAAGCGGGTCCGTAGGACAATATCATTTTAACGATAGAACGTTCTATCTAGATCAACGAGTACGATCGTATTCCCGATCTAGTTCTTTTTCTCTTTACATTACATCCAAAATGTCTGACATCTTTCTTTTATGTGTCATATTAATAATGATCGCTAAAACGTTTTACTTCAAACCAATCAGTTGAAAAAATTATGCGCTAACTCGACATTGTCTAACTCCGCGCCAAAAATCTAGAAAGCTACAAATAAATGCGGGGTTTTCCAGTAAAAGCTGTGGAGAATCGGACATCTTTAAATTATTCATGTTGTTTTCCAGGAATTTTTATTGGTCCGTTCGGACTAATTAGCCACAGATTTTATTAGTCCGAATGAAAATGTATTAGTCTGAGACTAACGGACTAAGGTAAGTGTCGAACCCTGTTCTCTTCTTCAGGGAATTTATCGTGATTTTATTAAAAAAAAAAAAAAAAAAAGGTATCACTTAATGATTTTCCTCCCTTTATGCTGATTATCAACACTTTTATTAGAAAGTATACTGATTTAGGGCCTAAGAAAAAAAAATGTTTTTGCAAGTTACCTCACCAACCCCTATTGTGTTTGTTGTAAAATCTGGAAATTTACACATATGTATGGTTTCCTCCCCCCCCCCCCCCCCCCCAAATGTTGCAGTTTACAGGTTGTAAGGTCACATTTTATAAGCAATATTTAGAGCCATCAGGTAGATCTATAGTATTAAGAGATATTTTTTTTAAGTTAAAAAAGTTTTCAAACTGTCTTGAAAAAAAATTCTATGTCTTTATGTAAGGTAATATTGAAATCAAATCCCTTTTCATGATCCTGTTATTTATTAGTATGTAACAGTAAAACAAACATTTCCTATTTTTTGTTTGGCCTAGTATATATACAGATATAAGTTTTTGTGATGACACCTTTAGATAGGCATGCCTATCAGAGGTTGTGGATCCAGGAAGTGAGGTTCAGAGATAACACGTTATATATCCTGCTCTCTGTATTTACTGTGGTTTTATTAAGGATGGGGGAAATCTTAATGCATCTTGTGGTCATTCAGTTTGTCTTCATCTGATAATTACTGATCATAAAATCACTCATCATAACTTAATTGACTTGTGTAGATTGCTGCCCCCCCCCCCCCCCCTTTCCACTAAACATGCACACACATTCATCATGTAATCATAGTGAAAATAGTTCACAAGATATAACATACATTTCAAGGCAGTTTTATGAGGAAGTATTACCATATGTGCACCTAGAGAAAAAATCACCTGAATAATGAACTATTTATAGATCATCAGCTGATGTGACTCATGAAGGTTGTTTTGTAAACAGAACCTGTACAGATTTGTTTATAATTTGTAATAATATGATTCTTGATGAGCAAACACTGTAGTGAAACTAGTAATTGAATTTAGAAAAAAATGCAACTTCTGCTTCATCAAGAGAATGATTTTAAATTCTTTGTGTATAGTTCTTGTGCATTAGCTTCACCTCTCTCCACATTTCTGACACATCATATATATATATATACATTCCAGTGAAAATTGTCTACTAAATAGATATCACATGGACTGTTGCAGTTCTTTTGTTAAATAAAACTGTGATATTTGTTTATACAAGTTTATTTCTGACATTTGTGCTGATTGGTTGATTATTCCTTTTATTTCTGTTGCAGTTTTTCTGATTGGTGTATAAGTTTATTTCTAACATTTGTGCTGATTGGTTGATAATTCCTTTTTTTTTTTGTTACAGTTGTTCTGATTGGTGACAGTGGTGTGGGTAAAAGTAATCTCCTATCCAGATTTACCAGGAATGAATTCAACTTGGAAAGTAAAAGTACAATCGGGGTAGAGTTTGCTACCAGGTACGTATAAAGCATAGTTAGAGTGTGCTACCAGGTACGTATAAAGCATAGTTAGAGTGTGCTACCAGGTACATATAAAGCATAGTTAGAGTGTGCAACCAGGTACGTATAAAGCTTAGTTAGAGTGTGCTACCAGGTACGTATAAAGCATAGTTAGAGTGTGCTACCAGGTACGTATAAAGCTTAGTTAGAGTGTGCTACCAGGTACGTATAAAGCTTAGTTAGAGTGTGCTACCAGGTATGTATAAAGCATAGTTAGAGTGTGCTACCAGGTATGTATAAAGCATAGTTAGAGTGTGCAAAATTCTTATCTGTTAGCATGCCTAAGGCTAGTAAATTTTCAACGGGGCTTACAAATTCTTTTTAAGGATTTTTAAAGAGATCAGTATAAACATGACATTTGACTTGGTCTTGGACGACAAGAGGGGGTCCTTTTTCAGAGAGAAAGTTACATGATTCCTGTGAGCATTATTTTTAGTGTTTATATTTTGTCCTTACAGGAGTATACAGGTGGACGGGAAGACAATCAAGGCTCAGATCTGGGATACAGCAGGCCAGGAACGATACCGAGCTATCACCAGCGCGTAAGTATCATTTTTAGTTGTGTTCTCAGCTAGGAATGATACCAAATCATCATCAGAGCGTAATTATCGTCTATACCTTCAAGCAAAAAATCACCTACTCATCATGCACAGTCATCAAATCATACACTTACAAAAAAATACAGAATCATATGACTTCTGGTAGTATGATTCAAAGAAAAAAGGTATTGCCTTATATAACAGCTTTGTGTCTTCTGTCAGGATCATTGCTTTGTTCAAAGACTAATTGTTATAATTTTTATAAATGCATGTTGTAAACTTGAATGTTTCCGATTTATAGAGGAATTTCTGACTGTTATTTTTTACAGATACTACAGAGGGGCAGTAGGGGCACTCCTTGTCTACGACATCGCAAAGCACTTAACGTACGAAAATGTGGAACGATGGCTGAAGGAACTACGTGATCATGCAGACAATAACATAGTTATAATGCTAGTAGGGAATAAGAGTGATTTACGACATCTACGTGCTGTTCCTACAGATGAGGCTAAGACTTTTGCAGGTTTGTAAGCACACCTGAGCCATAGTGAGCTTTTCTGATCAAAATTTGTTAATGGTCTGTCATTGTTGTAAACTTTTCACATTTTCAAAAATCTTCTCCTCCAAAACGACTGGGCCATTTTCAGCCAGACTTGCCATAAAGCATCCTAGGGTGAAGGGGATTTTAGTTTGTTCAAATTAAGGGCCAAATCCTCTATCAAAGGGAGATAATTAAGAATAAATGAAAATTTAAGGTACTGTAGATTCCTAAATATACGTGAGGAATTAATTATCGCGTAATTACACGAGAAGCACCACTCGCGAAATAAAATTACTCGCTTTTATTTTTATGGTGCTTTAATGTATGTAAAATATCTAGATAAATCACCCATTCGCGAATTATTGTTCTCACGATTTGACGCCCTTGGGCCATTTCGCGATATTAAGTACTCGTGTAAAATAAGGAATCTACAGTAGTTCTATTCTTCGCACTAATTGGGCTCAAGCTTAAAAAAGCTTGCTATTTATGCCCCCCCCCCCCCCCCCCCCCCCATAAAATGGCCGGGGAATATAGTGTTACCTTGTTCTGTCATTCTGTCATCATTCACTTTCCGTTCATTATCTCTGCAACAGTTGCACACATTCAACTCAAATTTGACATATGCATACATCATAGGAATACACTGGTCACCTTTGAATTTGGTCATGGTCCAATGATTTTTGACAGCAAACTTCATTTTTCAAATACAGAAACGAGAATATTGGTTCTACCAAAATTCGACATTTTACCCCTAAAATAATAACTTTCACCTTCCATGTTGGTGTTCTTACGCACTTGGTCGGCAGTAATTAGTGACCTGGATAAAATGGAACTCGCGTAAACATTCTTCTTTCAGCGGTGAATTCAAAATTCGCTTTTATGTAACCAGGATAGAAGAATTCAATCTAATTAAAATTAGCAATCTCCTTTGCAGAGTTGTCATTCATTTCTCTCTCAGACACCTCTGCAATGGGCTCGCGTCAAGATTTTTGACATAACGTAAAAAAACATAACATGTCAAGGATTATTTCAAATAAAACAAGAGTATTAGATCTATTTAGTAAATATCTATCTTTAAGGACAATCTTAGCTCAGACATTTAATTATAATGGATTAAAAGAAACACACTATTTCTTGTGCTTATCACTGTGATATACGCGAGCCAAGGACAGAGGTGAATGTATGAACCGATGGTAGAGAGTGTAAAATTAGATGTTCCGAATCTGCCACTGCTTCTCAAACATCTAACAACATCCAATTCGGCGTCACGTCAGAGAGACCTTTCGATTATGAATAAACATAAAAATTTTGGTCAATCAGATTCAAGCTTCTGTATACGATTTTAAAATTAGTTCCACGGCTACATCTTAACATTATTGATGCTCAGTAGACTATCTTACATTGAATTGAAGTAATTTTGGTATAAATGAATTGAAGGTTAAGTCCGCAAATCTGGCATTCTCACAGGCTAACGCAAACGAAAAATGCACAAACTATACATCTATATATCTCGCATGTCACATTCATATATATAGCATGCTCTTTACCATGCATATTTTGTTTAATACAAAACCAGACCTGTTTACTCTTACAATTTTGCTGTATCTTGTATGGATTTAGAGTCCAAAATACATCTCACGTTTTGCTATTATGAAAACACCGAAATTGGTAATCCGTTGGTTTGGATTTTAGCTGTTAATTTTCTTAATGATCAGGGGCTGACAGATAGACTTTTTAGGCCCTCGTCCAAGGGCAAGTGCATGGTCAAAATTCACTTGCCCTACCTGAATATTTACTTGTCCCACCATGCATGATCTATTATCATATTTATATATATTTTTAAAAAATGGAGTACAAATACTGAGTATATCATGCAAACCCCTGTACAAAGCTTAAGAACTATGACTTGCATATGGATTTTATTTTTTTCAAGTCGTTGATAAAATTCCACTTGCCCACTCTTACAATTCCAGGGGTTGAAATTTTCCTGGAAATCCCACTAGCCCAGGGGCTACTGATCAGTAAAAAATTACTAGCCCCAACCTCAAACTAACTAGCCCAACAATTTTTTTTATGCAAAGTGAAAATGTAAAAAGTTAAAGTTTCAAATGCTTTTGTGACAGAAACAGATTGAACGTTTTCAGTCATAAGAAACCAGTCTACATAGAAATAGAAAGTAAACTGATGAGAATTTCTTTTTCCATTCAGCTAGCCTGATGGACTATAAAAATATTTAAATTAGCTAGCCCGAGTCTTAAAATGACCAGCCACGGGCGTTGGGCAATGGAATTTGTCAGCCCCTGATGATTTGTCTCAGTTTGACACTTTTTTATCGCTAAAAATGAGATAGATTTCAAACACTTAAGTGATGTCAGGTTGCCAAAATGCGGTGGTTTAAATATGACAGAAACCCCTTGAAAGAAAGCAAGTTATGATGTTTTTCTTTGTTATTAAACCATGTTTTGGTAATCAGAATGCACATGTACTTGTTCTCTAGTAATACATGTAAAATCAATGGAAAGTGAAATCTTAGGCCAAACAAAAAAATATGTCTGGTTCCGGTTACACCTCCATAAAAATTAGGGTAGGTAGGTAGGGAATTTTTATTGATTTTCTTAATTTTTTCTTTAGAAATAATACCTATCACTGCTTTGCAAATGGCATTTAGATGTGGTGTGATAATATACTAGTCAATATTGGAAGGGGACACCTACATGCTAGTTTGCTTTGGATTTAACACTATTAAACTATGTTTTGCAAGGAGGCCGTCATTGCTGAAACTGCCATTGATGGAAATCGGGGAAAATTCCGGAAAAAATATGAAAATTGCCAAAAAAAAGTTTAGGGTGGGGGGTATAAAAAAGGGAAGGTCGGGTAACCGGAACCACACATATTTTTTTTATTTGGCCTTACTATCATATCATAGATATCATTTATCATATATCTTTATTACTGTCAACCTTAAGTTTTTTCCATCCTTTCCCTTTTACTTAATTTCCTGTTACACTGTCATTGATGAGACCACCTTTTAGCAAAATCATTCCTGGATATTTCAAATACTGAGTAAAAGTCAAATCAATGTAGTAAAAAAAAAATTATGTCTCGGAAAAAGGAAGCCTGGTTCCTGTTTTACTATTTGTTAATGACGTAGTGCAAATATAGGTCTACTTTACGGCATCTTTCAAAAATAATATTCTCAAAAATCAATGGGCGAGAAAAGATGAAACTTACGTGAAATTTTCATTACATAGTGTAGATGTAAGTTTATTCAGATCATGACCCCTGGGGGTAGGATTGGGCCACTATGGGCGATCAAAGTTTTACATAGGTATCAATAAGAAAAATCTTTCAAAATCTTCTTCTAAAGAACCACTGGGCCAGAAGAGTTCAGAAATTGATAAACCACAATGTTTTCTTTTTTTCAAAAATAAAAATATATTTAGGATCCATAACTTGTGCAAGTTTATACATTTTTTTTCTCTAACATGAGCTCCTGCATTAATCATTTTGTTTTTCAGACACTAGGCTTTATACATGTTACAAGCTAGGAGAAAAAATGGATGTTCAGAATGTGTTATTTTAAGTCTGTTTTTGTCTTTTCAGAAAAAAATAACCTGTCTTTCATTGAAACATCGGCTCTGGATTCCACTAATGTAGAAACAGCATTTCAGAATATTTTAACAGGTAACTTCTTAAAGAAAAGCAAGTCTAGCATTAGCAAGAGTTTTGTTGTGCACCTGCCATATAATTGCTGGGGCATATAGTGTTACCCTGTTCCTTCATTCCGTCACCATTCACTTTTTGTTCATTATCTCTGCAATAGTTGCCTCTGCAGCAGTTGCACACATTCAACTCAGATTTAACATATGGATACTAATTTGGTCATGGGGCCATCATTAAAAATATATTTGTTTCCCTAACCCGACCCTAAAATCTCAAGTTGGATAGGTAGGTAGGTAAATTATTTTTTTTTCTGACAGCAGTTCTGAAAATACATTCTGAAAAATTGAATAATATCTTTATAAATAAGAAAGAACAAAAGAAACCGATTTTTAAACCGAATATCATACAAATGAAGTACCATGTATGGTAAATTAATTCACAAATTCATTTGAACTTGTGAAATATCTCAGGCCAGCGTAAATTTATGGAAATCGAATATTTACAAAAACACACGATTTGCAAATACTCAACCATCGGACATATGAGAATATTTTTCAAACCTACTACATGTATCATCTTCGAGTACTTACAACAGACAAAATATCAGGACCTCGCGTGGCGCAGTGACTTTAGTGTTTCGTTAAATTGTGGAGTCACGACGTAATTCAGGAGCTTAATATTCTAAGTCACAGGTCCCAACATGGGACATGGAGACTGGTCATTCAAATGAGACGGTAAAAAACGCAGGTCCAGTGTCGCAGTATACATGTAGATGTTGGCACGAAAAAGATCCCTTACTGATGCTTAATGATCAATGGCCATAAGTGCCGGGTAAAAGTCTAAATTAGGAGCCCTCCATCGGCCCAACATTTTTTAACGGTATTTTAAAGCAAAGAAACAACCTGTTTTCAAGGGCCAAACTTAAGAAAACCTGTTTTCAAGGGCCAAACTAAAGAAAAATACACTGGACATTTCAGGAAGCTGTACCATAAGCAGATTTCAACACTATTTGGAAAGAATGTGCATGTATAAACAATATTTAATTCAACTAAACCATATTGATTGAAGTTTCATATATCTAACATTATAGTCATGAAGTTAATAGTCTGTAGATAAAAGGAATGAAGAAACGACATCTGAATTATATTTATCAAGGTGAAATAATCATACAAAGACATATTTACACTCCTTTGGTCCTATATAGTAAAAGTAAGGTCATACATGAACTGTTTATTAGATCGAAACGAATGAAATGTAGTGAAATTTATTTTTATATGTACGCAAAGTGTGTCCCTCATCTGCTCATGAGGCAGGCTTTGCCATGCTTACTATATGTTAATTTTAGAAGACACATTTGTAAATACCATCTTAACACTCCTTAGTCATGGTACATTTAATTCACGAAAATTCTCAAGAGTGTAGGATTCTACTAAGTTAAAGATATATAATAAGATTGATACGTCATCATTGTTTTATAACACGCACTAACCCTCTGTGGCCACAATTTGTGGGCGCCAAATGAGAGTAAAACAAATGCCACCATTCTTATAAAAAATGGATTTTGATGAAATTGTATGGTATGAAATTGATAAACAATAAAAAAATATATTTAAATAATCTTATTTAGAAACTTTTCAGTCGGCACGATTTAAGTGGGTCGGTCGTGTTAGGGGAAACAAAGGTATTTTTTATTTTGGCCTGGTCTCATGATTTTTCACAGTTATCCCTCTTGAACTTAGAAAAAATAGGAAATTTCAGTTTTTGCTCTCTAAATTTTGTAGGGATGTTTGTCAAAGGTTGAAATTGCATATGCAGGTATTTTAACAGAAAATAGAGGTCAAGTTCGAAAACAAATTTAAAACTAAATACTGCATTTGAAATTTTCGCTGCTTGTGGGGGCATTCCTGGTATTAACCACACATCTAGTTTAAATATTGTTGATAATTTTTGTTTTTTGCTGTACTGTTTAAATACCAGAATAGCTTTGATATTGTAATATGTATTGGTAAAAATTGTCTGTAAATGATTTTTCAAATGGCCTCAATTCTTGCAGATTCATTGAAAAAAAAAAACGACAAGAAAAATCTTAATTTCTACTTTCTTATGGTGTCATCCAGAGATAGATGAGCATAATAGGGTTCGTAACTAACTGGCTTTATGCAGCCAAAGATGTCAGTTGATCCGCAAAAGAAAATAGAACATAGAATAAAGTTTGAAAATACAGTGAAAACTGACTAATCTGACATGCACTTGGAGTCCAGTTTTGTGCCAGAATAGACAGGGTTTCGGTTAACACTGTCTAGAGTACATGGAAATTAGTAAAATGGGAATTAAACGTCAGAATCACGGTGAAACAGATAGTACAGTTGTCAGATTAGACATTCATTGTAAAATTGTGTCAAGTCAATCTTCAATTAATTCTGGTACAAAATACAGAAACTATGTTTATTCCAACAAAGGAAAAAGTGGGGATCTTATTGATAGTTGTGGATTACTTTTCTAAATAGTGAGGTTGGTTTCCTTTATCCTAATGATGATGTGTTTTGTTTTTACAGAAATTTACAAGATAGTTTCTCAGAAGCAGATAAGGGACAGTCCAGACGACGATAATTCACCCAGTAACAATGTACAGACAATTCACGTAGCTCCTACAGATAATAACGCCCCCAAACAACAAAAGTGTTGTAATGTCTGAGGGACAGAAGTGAACAACCGCAACAAAACAACAACAAAGGGAGATCACTCACTTCAGCATCACTATTGTCAAAGTGCCCCGGATTATAAGTGTTTACATATCATTTGACGAATGGCAGGGGGTGAATTGTAGACAAGAGTTCTGTTTTCCTGATTATGTTATTATGTGATGAATTGTTTTTATGTACATAACAGCTATGGTTAATGAACCTCGTCGAGAACTTTAATTTGTATATTAATGTTATTACCCAGAATGCTACACATCTGTGGATATTTTGTTTCTTAGTTGATGTCGATGCATTTATGCTATGTGTAACTTTGATGCAGATTGAACTTCTGTGAGAAAAGTGTAAGAAATTTGTGCAGTTTTTTTTTTCCCCGAATTAGGAATATAAGAAAAAGCTTTGAAATATTGCATTGGAAGTGAATGTAAATCTGTGTTATGCAATGTTGAGAGAATTTGACTTCTGACTATGTTATGTTGCATAGAGACATTATAGCTGAACACAGCATTTCAAATAGGATCTACATGTGTGTTTCACACCTACCCTGTGTTGTTTACAAATTTCCAGGGTAGCTGAAATATTTAATTAAAATACAAAGCTTTTCCAAAAAATACACGAAATCTTTGATTATTTTATTATATTTTTTACACAAAATGTAGATTTTAAAAAGTTTGAAAAAGAATAGTACACTCAGTCTGAGAAAGTTTAAGGCATTTAAAATGTTAGAGTAATGCAGAAACATTGAAAATGCTGAAAATTATTATTTAATGTTAAAATTTTGTAGATTTGTAATAAAATAATATTGAATTGTGTTAGGGGAGCCAAACATTGTAATGATACTGATGCTGAACTGAGGGGTGGATCCTCAATTTTGAGGGATGGATCCTGATATTTCTTTAAACATGATTATGTAATATGAGGGATGGATCCTCAATTTCAATGTGAGAACTATCATTTTTGGCCATCACATGTTGTTATAAATTTATGGATGGAGGAGAATTTATTTTGTAAGTGGTGGTCACTGCATTTTTAATTTTTATACTAAATCTGGCATTTTTTCTTCTCCTTGCTGTTCTATACATTTATAAGAGAAAGCGTATTTTTGACATACTTTATCTGATCAGATATTCACAAATAGTACCTGTAATTTTTTTTAGACAAAGTAAAAACTGTTGATGGTTAAAATGTTTAGCAAAAAATTTGACCAGTTTTCATTAAAACAGCATTTTATCCATTTTTAAACTTTGATCAGTTTTGTTTAAGCATTATGTCTCAATTTGAAGTATTCATCGAAGAATGGAAACCATTTCATGATATATAATCAATACACAGAAACATAAAGTCAAATTGAAATAAAATTTGATATTTTTAGTTGATAAACAGTAAGGAGAAGAAAATAACCACACACACAATTAGAGAATGGGAACATTACCTACATAATGTGAAAATGAGGCTTCATTGACCTACAGAAGTGTGTAAATGAGGCTTTGTTGACCTACATAATGTGAAAATGAGGCTTCTTTGACCTACATAATGTGAGAATGAGGCTTCATTGACCTATGTAATGTGTAAATGAGGCTTCATTGACCTACATAAGTGTGTAAATGAGGCTTCATTGACCTATGTAATGTGTAATTGAGGCTTCATTGACCTACGTAATGTGTAAATGAGGCTTCATTGACCTACATAAGTGTGTAAATGAGGCTTCATTGACCTACATAATGTGAAAATGAGGCTTCATTGACCTACATGATGTGAAAATGAGGCTTCTTTGACCTACATAATGTGTAATTGAGGCTTCAACTAAAGTGCTATACCAATACAGGTGTGGATGCTTTTATTTATTGGTTTAATATACATATACTATGATATAAAAAAACACAGCTAACTATTACCATGTCTGTCAGTGAC